>NW_012267221.1:11809776-11818156 GCF_000151885.1 Dipodomys ordii
GGAGAGAGCTGTGGCGTTTCCCTACTGCCCCGTCGCCATCTTGGTCCCCCCCGTCAAATATTTGATAGTTTTCATAGACACTTTTTCAGGATGGGTTGAAGCCTACCGAACAAAACATAAGATTGAGAACGTCGTGGCTAAGAAGATCCTGGAAGCAATCCTACCCAGCTATGGCTTTCCATCCACCATCGGGTTGGACAATGGACCGGCCTTCATCTCAAAAGTAAGGAAATAGCTGTGGCACTGGGGACGGATTGGAAATTGCACTGTGCTTATAGACCCCAGAGTTCAGGGCAGGTAGAAAGAATGAATCGTACTCTAAAAGAGACCTTAGCTAAATTGGCCTTGGAGATTGGCCCAGACTGGATATCGCTCCTTCCTTTTGCCTTGTTTAGAATAAGAAATTCACCCTATTGGCTTGGCTTTACTCCTTTTGAAATAATGTATGGACACCCTCCACCCATTATCCCTAGCCTTCAGACTGAATTGCTTGCTGATTGGATGATACTGAATTTCTGTGTAAGCTTGACTATTTACATCTGGCGCATAAGAGTATGTGGCCCCAGCTTAGAGCATTATATGATTCTGCTTCTATTCCTACCCTCCATTTGTTTAAACCAGGGGACTGGGTGTTTGTTCAAAGGCACAACTTGAGATGTCTGGAACCACGGTGGAAGGGACCTTACATGGTGCTACTGGCTACACCTACTGCCCTTAAGGTGGATGGCATTGCTGCTTGGATCCACTGTTCCCATGCCAGACTGGCTGACCCCTTTGCCCTGGACGACCATGGGGAAACATGGGAAGTCTCCAAGCATCCTACCGAACCACTCTGCATATGCCTCAAGAAAAGAAAAATGCACTGATTGTTATTGGTATACCCGTTCAAGATCAAGAGCTGTTGGAGTTTAGTTTTGGGCCAGAGCCACAAGATTGTGGCTCAGGACCATAAGTCAAGGGGGGGGGGGGGGGGAATGAAAGAATAGAGTATTTGGGGCAGTGACCATTTCTTGCTTGTTTCAGAGCAGAGCAACACATGCTAAACACAGCTAAACCACCTGGTAGTGTGCCCTTATAAGACCTGCAAATCCTTAGCTCGGGGCTCTCCTCCTGGGCTCCACTGTGTTGGAGTGTAGGATGAGGCCCGAGCTGCAGCCGGTTTAAATAAAACAGCTGTAGAGTCTGACTCTCGGTGGTCTTCTTGGTGGGGGTCCTGTGACCTTGGCATAACATGATCATCAATCCAGATTTATTTGCCTTTTGAAATCTACAAATTGCTATAAACAATTTGGTGTTCAGTGGATTTAACCATAGCATACAGGGAATAACACTTACCCTTGTTGTAACTTTTTCCTGGGGACTCAAAAGTCAACCATACATCACCCTAATACACCTTTTCTTTGTGGTTAACACAAAAATAAAAACTTGTTTCCTAACTCAAAAAGATACCAACCAATCCCAGGTACTTCAGAGACAGAGGTAGGAGGATAGAGAATTTCAGGCAAAGTTAATAGGATTCTATGAAAAGAAACAAGGATGACAACAAAAACAACAACAAAAACCAAATGAAAGTCAAAATACAAAAGGGCGGGACATGGTTCAAGGGGGAGAGTGCTTTCTTAGTAAGCATGAACCCTAGGTTCAGTCCCCAGTACTGCTAGGGAGTTGGGAGAAGGAGGAGTGAGCTGGTGGACATCAAAGAAGGCTACTCTATCCAAAATTTTTTCCAGTTTTATAGGCATCATTTACTATGTTAAGCCTTTTTCTTTACCACTGGCAGAATTAATTAGTACCTTTTGTTCTGATTCTGTTTTTATCCCTTCTTTTCTTTCTTCTTCTTTACTTCCTTTCCATCTACTCTCTTTTCTTTCCATCTTTCTTCCTTTCCACCTTTCCTTCTTTCCACCTTCCTTTCTTCCTTCTTTCTCACTTTCCTATTTTATTTTATTTTGACAAAATACCCCCATATTTCCTAGGTTGGCTTTGAATTTAGGATTCTCCTGCCTCAGCCTTCCTGAGTAGCTGAGATTACAGGTATATACCATCGTACTAGGTATTCTTCTGTTATCATTTGCACTGCAGTTAGAATATTTTCTAATGCCATAATGACACAAGAACTTCCATACATCCAGCTACATTCCGGAGGAAGAAACTCTTTTTTTGGGGGGGGGGTCCGGTTGTGGGGCCTGAGCTCTGGGCCTGGGTGCTGTTCCTCAGCTCTTCAGCTCAAGGCTAGTGCTCTACCACTTGAGCCACAGCACCACTTCCGGCTTTTTTCTTTTTGCTTATGTGGTGCTGTGGAATCGAACCCAGGGTCTCAGGCATGCAAAGCAAGTGCTCTACCACTGAGCCACCTTCCCAGCCCCATGGAGGAAGAAACTCTTAAGACTGGATTTTAATCTAATGAGATACCTAACCCACACCTAGTAGCGAATGGAGCTTCCAATACAAGAAGCATTTAATCTGGATGAAGACTGTTAGAAATCAGGACTCAAAATATTACTAATACAAAAACCTGAGATTTTGCATTACCCAGTTCCTATAAAGATGTACAAGTTACTCTTAGGATTTTTAAAGGTGGGGGGTGGATATATGTAAAAACATGGCTCAGTATTAAATATCAAACACAGACCATTGACGAGGGATACTGTCTTTCTGAAAAAAAAAATAAACCCCTGTCTAATGACTTACTTCACCAAATTGTAATGTTTGGTTACATACTTTGGTTGAAGGGCTAATGGATTAGAGTTTTTACTAAATTTGTTGAAAAGAACAGAATTTTAATTTCACTTAGCAGATTGAGCTTTTAAAAAATACCATCTGGTTAGTTCAAGTCAATTATTCTTCTGAGTCATAAATATACAAGTACCATATTATCTATACTTTAAAAAATGAAGCTTTTTCAGGGTGGTGATGGCTCAATCTGTAATCTTATCAACTCAGGAGTCTAAGGATTGCCATTCAAAACCAACCTGGACAGGAAAGTCTGTGAAACTTCACTTAACTAACAACAATCCAAAAGTGGAGCTGTGGATTAAGTGGTAGAGTGCCAGCCTTGAGTGAAAAAGCTAAGGGATAATGCCCATGCCCTGAGTTCTAACCTTATTACTCTTTCTTTGCTCTCTCTCTGTCTCTCTCTCTTTGCTTTCTCTCTCTCTCTCTCTCACACACACACACACAACCACCAACACACACTATACACACATATCACACACACCATACACACACATATCACACACATAAAGAAGTCGTAGGACTTAGAAAAATTATGAATGTGTGAAGGTGAATTGTCCTACTGTGTAAAACTACTCCACAGTACCAAATAGTATTAACTCAGGCCATGAAGACTCAGTTCATAGAGTCTGTTCTGCAAGTTGTGTTTCTAATTATACTGGATTTGACATTTAAAAATCCACTCATTCTTTCTCCTGGAGTCCATCCTTGTGACTAGTGGGTACCAGCACTGAGGCATTTGGTTGTAATAATCACTTTGCACATCCAGAGAGGCCCTGAGATTCAGCATTTCTCTCTATCACATAACCACCTGCAGTTTTCTAGATGGAGACTTCTTTACTAGATTATTGTTGGGTTTCCCTAATTAGAAAATAAGTGCCATGAACACTAGGACCTTCCTGACTTGCTCACCCTGGACCCAATTGCTAGAATAAAAACTTAGTAAATATGTAACAGGTAAACTTTGAGTCATGGTTATGGAGCCATTTTTCTTTTTAAAAAGTTAAATTTACAGACAATATCATACTTTCAGTCTTATTGAATCAACTGCACTTAGACCAATCCAAAAGGAGATAGATTCCAGAAATCAGAGTTTATTAAGAAAAACAAAACACCTAAGCCAACTCGTTTATAATAAAAGTACTCCTGGTGAATAATTTCCTCAGTACTTTTCTTTTTTTTATTTTTCTTTTTATTTTTTTATTGTGAAAAACTGTACAGATGGGTTACAATTACATGGGCAAGATAATGAGTACATTTCTTATCAAGCATTGTAGCCTCCTCCTTTGTTTCCCCTTCCCATCCCTTCCAAGCCTCCCCCCAATTCTCCCCCCACCCCCCCACCAAAGTTGTAAAGTTCATTTTCGACATGACAACTTGTACTTCTCATTGTTTTAATGGGTCCACCTGTATCCTTATTTAAACGACTTGTTTTTCCCCTTCCCCTCCACAAATTATACCGACAACAAATATAGTGAAAGCAGGGGTTATACTGTGGGGGAGGGACATACAAAGCAACAAAGAAATAATCTTATAAATGTGTTACAAACAAATGCATGAAAAAAAACATTTAAATACATATCTTAGGGTTCATTTTCCTAACATCACCTTATCTGACCTTTTCTGCTTTCCTCAGTACTTTTCAATATCTCCTTTAGCCTGATTCTAGCAGCACTTTACTTCACATCCTCAATACCTCCCCATTAAATTCAAGTTATATACATATATATATATATATATTTATACTCTATCTCCTGGTTGTTGAAATGTTATGTATTATTGTATATCACCAGTTATTAAGGAAGCCCATGAGTTTAAATAGTATTCAAGTCTCAATATGCTCTTCTATGCTTATTTATAAGATGCTTTAAAATGTCAAGCTGAATACTCATTTAGCATTGGAAGGCTTTTATTTAAATATTAACAGTGTGGTTGCTCATGAAAATATGTTGCTTGCTAAGACCTTTACTATTTAAAGAATGGTAATTTTTCTTCTCCTTTTTCTTGAGAAGTCAGACTTAATGAAAATCAGTATTAGCAGAATCTATGAATTACTAATCAGTCGGTACCCCAGAATGTATGAGGCTTAAGTTTGGAAATTAGTACTTTCCAAACTTGGCTATTAAAAAATGACTGAATTAGAAACCAATGAGAATCTTCTCAAAAGACTTTTCCTCAAGTAATATAGGTATAGTATTTTAAAATTTGTTTTGCTTCCTCTTTCTTTTTCAGTGGAATAAGTAAATATCTGTATAAGTACCATATTAATTAAAAAATTCCCCCCAAATTTTAGTTGGAGCTATTGGTTTTTTTTTTTTTGTTCGGTTGTGGGGCCTGAATTCTGGGCCTGGGCACTGTCCCTCAGCTCTTCAGCTCAAGGCTAGCACTCTACCACTTGAACCACAGCGCCACGTCCAGCTTTTTTTGCTTATGTGGTGCTGAGGAATTGAACCCAGGGCCTCATGCATGCAAGGCAAGTGCTCTACCACTGAGCCACCTTCCCAGCTCTAGTTGGAGCTATTTAATATATGTTTGAGAATTTTTAAAGGGGGATAAAAAATAGTTCCCATTTTTCTGAATGATAACCTTTGCCTAACTTTTCACTTTTTAGAATGGATTAAAGTTTAGGGTATTGAATAAATCAAAGTCCATCTGATTTGGTTCCAACCATAACCAGTAATTACTTTAACAATAATTAAAAGATTGACAGAATTCACATGGTAATGGCCTGTGGTTGATGGGGAACACACCTGGGACTCCTCTTATAGTCTTCTTTCATCCTCTTCAGAGCTGGGCATTGTCTGGCTTCATTATCAACAACTATTTTTTTTCAAAATCAGAAATGAGAATATTTTCTTCTAAATGTACAGTACTAAAGTTGATTGTAGGGTAGTAAGGGTGTCCCAACCCTGTAAGTCTCCGGAAAGAGCCACCATTCCGCTTGTATATGCAGAAGGCAAGTATGAGACTGGCCAGAAGTATGATCAAGGTCAGTGCAACCGCAAGGGGAACAGTGCCATGACTGGGTCCTGAAAGCAGAGGAGCAAAAGGAAAGCCTCAGTGACAGGAAGTAAGGCAGACACGACTGCACACTTGCTTTCTACTTCATTATTTCTAAGAAAACTCAAAATGCTCCCTACTGTTCCAATCTTACCTTTTCCTGGTTGCTCCTTTGCAATGTGAATATCTAAAATGAAATAGAAAAATCGAAATGAAAGATTTATTTTAATTCAATAAAATTAACTCATCACAGCAGGATTAGGAAACCATGGCCCATGAATCAAATCTAGTTGTCAGTTTTTATAAGTAATGTTTTAATGGAACTCAGCCATGGTCAGGCATGTATCTCTTTGTCTATATCTATTATAATGAAGCAATGCCAGTATAAGAAGAACCATGTGACCTTCAAAGGCTAAAAACATTCACTATCTGCCCCTTTATAAGAAAAATTTGGTAATCCTTGATTTATTGATTTGTATTATCATTTTTAGTAGTGCTCACAAATATATATACTGAATAGCAGAATAAGAATGGAGATTGCTAGTTTATATTCTAGTTCTATTTGCCTTTTTTTTTAGTTTAATAACCAAGATGACACAAGAAACTCATGAGAGCTTTTATATTGGCTTATGGTTTTTTTCTTCATATCAGAGGAAGAAAGAACTGTTATGTTCTTTGACTTGTTTGACACATAACTTCTTGCCAGAATCTATCTAAATACTTTCCCAATACTTGTATTTGAGAACCTTTAAATGACTATTTTAGGAATCATGTAACCCTGGTGAATACGATTCACCTCGACGATTCAAGGCTACATAAGGCACATGGTAAAAACAACAATCCAAACCAACCAAACAAATCTTTAAATGCTTCAGTGGTGGTAGGTCAATATTAGAGTAGAAACAAAATGAAGACTTCTTCTCTGACTTTACCCACCTGCCTCCATTTTGCATATAAATCCCTTTTTATCTTGACATGAGGATAACTTCCACACTCCTTCTGGGATCTTCAGGGTGATACATGGATGGGATTTGAGGTGGTCCATGTCTAGCTTCCCAATACCCCAGTTTGACTGATCTACAGGTGTTCCATCAAACCACCTTATAGTTTCATCTGTAGAAAAATTGTTGACTATTATACCTTAAGGTACATAGTTATCAAACTAACTAAGACTGGAAGAAACTATAAAACCTAAATTCAACAAGACTCCTACCCAGGGAGTATATTCACGAATGAACTCAACATCAAAAGCTTGTTATTAATAAAATTTTCATGTAAGCAGTCCTCTATTTTAGCTATAGTGTTTTGGATACCCTGTTCATTGACATAACAGTTTGAATTTTAAATATTCTATATAATTTCTAACCAATTTAAAGAAATCATTTAAATCAAAGAGTCATTTGGAAGTCTATGTAGTTACAAAATGGCTCAATTTGTAGTAATTGTCTCTAAATGTTAGCCATTCATGTATCACAAGAGAAGGGGTGGTAGAAAGTTTATCCTGTGTATAGGTAATAATGTGTGTGTGTGCGCGCGCGTGTGCATGCATGTGTGCACACACGTGCATTCTGTAAAGGATTTAACAAAATAAACTGATATTCAGTCTGCTTTTAATTATCACCACCTTTAGAAATTCTAAACATTATCAGTGATTAAAATACTTCTCACAAGGATGAGCTCACCACCTACCTTGGTAGACCAAGATAACAAGCTCTCCATGCCAAATTAAAATAATTTTCTTTACAAGTACCTTTCAATAACTGTCAATTACATAAAAGAATACCAGGCTTCCATTTTAGTACAAACTCTGGTTTTGAAGAGCAGCAAGTAAGAATTCTAATAGCACAATTGATGACTGAAACATTTCTGTAACTCTGTAGTACTTTTTTACCCTTTAGGAACATGGGCTGCTTTCAAGTCAACGTGGATTTGGTATGTAACAACTAAGTTTGTGAACAGAATTCCAGCCAACCATTCTTCACAGTAAATAAAAAGGTAAACTTGTTTGTTTTTATGCCTTGGTATTATGGGATTATTTCAAAGGATAAGAGAGTATAGAAGAGCATAACAAGGTTGTTTTGGGGGAAAAATGGCTTTGTGTTTCACGCTATTTTTCACAGCAAATGTGTCCAAAGAGAGTTTTCTGGCTCACACATGCTATTATCATTAGCCTTAACAACTGTGTATTTATTTATGCCCTGTCCTCTCCTCTCCCCAAATCACTTACTGTTACTGTCAAATTGAGCATTCAACCAAACCATCTGGACAGAAGAACCAAAAGCAAAAAGCTCTTTCAGAAGAAATGAGATTTCAGCCTCATCCTTGATTGTTAGAAGGTTAGATCCTATAGAAGAGACAAGTAGACATGAGCAAGTATTGGTATTTTCACATAAATATAATTTAACCAAATTTCCTATACCATTACTTGGGAAGGTTTTGACATCTAAACATTTCTGTCATGTAATACTTTATTTTTGTGGTGTTATGGATTGAACCTAAGACCTTACATATCCTAGGCAAATGTAACCACTAAGCTATACCCTCAGACCCCAAATTTATTTTTTCTTCCTTTCTTTCTTTCTTTCTTTCTTTCTTTCTTTCTTTCTTTCTTTCTTTCTTTCTTTCTTTCTTTCTTCCTTCCTTCCTC
>NW_012267221.1:11818206-11829649 GCF_000151885.1 Dipodomys ordii
CTTTCTTTCTTTCTTTCTTTCTTTCTTTCTTTCTTTCTTTCTTTCTTTCTTTCTTTCTTTCTTTCTTCCTTCCTTCCTCCCTCCCTCATTCCCTCCCTGCCTCCCTTCTTCCTTTCCTCCTTCCCTTCTTCCCTCTGTCCCTCTTTCTTTTCTTTTCTTTTTTTTTATGCTAATACTAGGGCTTGAACTCAGGGCCTTTTACTCTTGCCTAGCTTTTTTGCTCATGGCTGGATTTATATCATTGTGGTCACACCATCAGTCTGGCATGTTTCTGGTTAACTGGAGATCAAGTCTCACAGACTTTTTTCTGTGCTGGCTTTAAACTGAGATCTCAGATCTCAGCCTCCTGAGTAGGGGGATTACAGTCATGAGCCAATGGTGCCTGCCAATTTTCCAGTATTAATAAGTGATTTTGGTTGCAATTTTAAAAATAAAACCACAAAATCTTGAAATGTTAACTTTAAAAACATTAAAAATTCATTACAGTTCAAAGGGAGTATTTTCTTCGAAGATGCATCATGTTGAGTTTTCAAATGCTACACTGGACATTGAATTGCATTTATTAGTTTCCTCTCAAGTAAGCATTTTCAGTAGTTTTTTTCCCAAAAGTTTTTATTGCTTCTAAAGTCACTAAATAATCAGCAAGTGACAAAGACTCCGTTGTTTACTAAAACATCAAGAAGGAGCACATGAAAGCATTTTAGCATCACAAAAGAATTACCTTCCTTTTTGCAAAATTCATGAGCAGCCTCAAAACTCAAACTGTCTAGGACTGTAGAAAAGCTGTAGCAATTACTTTTAAATTTTATCCAAGGAATAGATGTTTCTGAACACAACAATGGATGCTCAAATGGCTTTGTTTCTATGAGGAAAAAGCAGTTATTATTTCAGGGTTATGACTGGGTTCATACATTGAGATAAACCTTTTATTACATTCTGTGAAAAACCAAAAGAAATATATGTGAGTCTGAAAGAATAGATTTAATGTAAATGATTACAAACCAGCTAGTTTCTTTTTTCTTTTGCTTTCCTGGCAGAAACAATATTTTCCTAAACATAGTGGGGTTTATAGGCTTAGTTTGAGGGTTGGTTAGATGAAGTGGCTGTCTTTTATATTTATGACTGGTATCCTTCCTAAAGGTTGGGAGGTCTGGAGGATGTTGCAGCTGAAAGAGTGTCAGTAGAAAGATGCTAGAAAAAGGGTTTCAAAAATGTATAAAATGGGTTCCATTCTGTGCTGAGTATCACAGGTTAAAAAAAATCTTACCTGGTAGCAAGCCTATGAGGGAAAATATGAGTGAAGCATCATAATGTATCATAAAATAACATAGCATAAAATAAAACTTATTTGAGAGGACAGGCCTGAGAACCAGACATTTGTGTGCTGAGATCATTGACCTGGCCTTAGAGGTGTCCTTTGATTTCTTTATCTATTAAAAATGAACCAATAATTTCCTTTCTTACAATTTGACAAGTTGGCACCTGATACTTCCTAAGCCCTGAATGGATGCAATCTTATCAAAAAGAGGACAGCTTTTAGGATGTCTTAGAAACCAAAGTAATTTTTTCTAAATGTTTATTTATACAGATATTCAGTTATAAATACATTTATTTATGCAGATAATATATTTGATCCTGAATTGTTTTAATTTACAGTTGCGTGTGTATGCTATTTGATATAGCACCACGAATATAGTAAGCAATGCACTTTAACAAAATGACAGATTTAAAAGAAGTCCAACAAATGTTAAAGGACTCTACACACATTGTAGTAATAGATGGAGAGAGGACTTGGTAAAATGGGATAAACAGCACATCAGTGAAGGAGGAAACGTGGCTTCTGTTCTTGATACTATTGATGGACAGCTGGAATCTTCCTAAAGTATTCTGGAACAGTGTAATGCTTATTTAATTTTTGTAGAGGGGTTGGCCAGGTGAATTTTATGTGAATGAGGCTAAGTGTAGGACCAGACAGGTTCTAGAATCCTATTAATTTTTGTCTTAAAAGTAGATCCTCAGTCAAGGTCCTTCATACACAAGGGCCCAGTTTCTAATCTGATTTGCCACCTCTCCCTCTACCCTAACTTGTGATCTAGGCAAATATTAACCTGAACTTTGCCTCATACACGCCCAGTCCTGCCATTGCTCTGTGGCTGCTCAAGCTTTTCTCTCAGACTGCTTTTCCATTTTCTAAGATTGCCCTTTTGCATTTCTCCTATTCTTCAAGGCTCAGCTTCTAGCTTTATGATACTTCAAGAAGATTGTCTGCCTTTTCTCAAATACATATGATAATCCTCATATCATTTACTATCTTTCCTCATTTTGTAGCCATGTCTGGTATAGCAATTATTCATATTTATATCTCTGAGCAGACCAGAAACTTCTTGAGGGCAGAGACTTCTTACTACTCATGCTCAAAATCCTTGCTCAGAACAGCAGTATGTAGTTCTTGAGTTGAATAGAATTGTACCTACCAGGGGGCACATGACAAATGGCACCTTGCAGAAATGACTCACAGGCTGCGGTATGCCAGCGTCCATTAGTATCAGCAAAAACACAGTCACCAAGGAAGGATGGCTCCTCTTCTTCCCAAAATGAGAAAGTAGATATGGTCCCATCTGACCAGTCAAAACTAAGACCATTCTGTGGAGGGAAATTGAGCCATCATTTCCTTGCCAAGATTGTTGTTGATATCATCAGATTTCTAGTTCCATGCTTTTTGTTGTTGTTGTCACGGTTGTTGTTGGTGGTGGTCTGGGGCTTGAACTCAGGCTTGGGTGCTGTCCCTGAGCACTTTTGCTCAAGGCAAGCACTCTACTACTTAAAGCCATAGCTCCACATCTGTTTTTTGATTGGTTAATTAAAGATAAGAGTCTCATGGGGACTTTTCTGCGTAGGCTGGCTTCAAACTGTGATCCTCAGATCTTAGCCTCCTGAGTAAATAGGATTACAGGCCACTGGCACCAGATTATTTACATGATTTTCCCAGAGGCACTAGGATAGTTTATGAATGTAGCCTGACAAAAAGGAATATTTACAACGAATGCCATCTTTTTTGGTTTCAGGTATCTTTGGCTTCTTGCCACTATAATTTCCTGGTAAGTAATCAGAAGGAAATGGGACCAATAACTTGCTCTTTATAAAAAAATGAATTCCAGGTCAAAGATTCAAACAAAAAATTGAAAACAAACATAAAATATTAGAGGAAACAACTAATTTTTAAAAATACTTTGGTTTGTGGGAAATCGTTTTATGGCATGGAGAATCCAGAGACCATAGAGGAAAATTAACTAGATAAACTTAAAATACTGTAGTGCAAGCAGACAATAGATCCCAGTGATCGAAGATTTAATCTTGGTAATACAGTAAGGATATGAAAACTGTAGATGTCATCCTATGGCATATAAAGTGGTGCACACTTTTGGAGGGCAACTGGGCAGCATGTGTTAAAACTTGAATTGTCCTCAGCTGACAAGGATATTTGCTGTGCTTTGCTGACAACTGTGAAAAAAAGAACAGCCCATGTGCCCATTCACAGGAGAAAGGTTTACTAACTTGCAGCATATCCAAAGAATACATGAGATTTTTATGTGCTCACTTGGGAAATTATGAAAAATGTTAAATGAAAAGACAAGTTTAAGGGCAGCACGTAAAACATGATCTCATCTCTATTTCAAAATAATATACAAATTCATCTCTTACAGGTCCATATGTGTATATGTGGAGAAAATTTCTGGTTGGCACACGAGAAACTACTGACGATAACATTGTGGTATAGAACTAAGGCTTAGAATAAAATAGAATTTTATTCTTCATTACTCTGAGTAATTCTTTTATGCGAAAAAGCCAAAATAAAAACAAATAAAATCTATTTTTGAAATTACATCCCTAGAGAAACAAAACAAAACCCCATGTTAAATTCAAAGGCTACTCAATTAATGAATAATCAAGTTTCTAATAGGAAGCATGAGTTACTGTTTGTTGGAATTCTTTTAGTGCAATACATATAGTAGCTGAGTTTAAAATGTTTCCCAGTACCTATATGAGACATGATTCAAAGGTGCTTCGAAATTTTTAGAGAATCCACAAAGACCATTTTGTCTGAAGACTGCACAAGTGATTGTTTATAATAACCTGATCTATACTCCCGGGGTTTTTGTTGTTGTTGTAGTTCTAGGCTTTTCCTAAGGCTGGTCAATATTTTTTATATAAGCAAATTATGTACAAATTGCATTTACTGTATTTCTGGGAAATGGTTTTCTGTGCTGAGCAAGTAGAAGTGAAACTTGATTATGAAAGTTTCCCCAGGGCTGGGAAGGTGGCTCAATGGTAGAGTGCTTGCCTTGCATGCATGAGGCCCTGGGTTCGATTCCTCAGCACCACATAAGCAGAAAAAAAAAGCTGCAAGTGGCGCTGTGGCTCAAGTGGTAGAGTGCTAGTCTTGAGCTGAAGAGCTTAGGGACAGCGCCCAGGCCCAGAGTTCAGGCTCCACCACCGGACCTCCCATCCCCCCCCCCAAAAAAAAGAGTTTCCCCAGGGAATTTAGGACACCTACATTTGCCGTGAACAGCCCGATCCAGTGGGCGTATCCTAGTCGGTTGAGGATGACGGTAAGGAAGGACTGATGATACTGGTCTGAAATGCTGACCAGTTCTGCTCCATGCACCTGGCAGGTTTTTACTGCTCCATGCCAGGTCACATTTGTATTAATTATTTTGTAAGTTCTGTTTCCATATGCTAAGGTACTGGGGATTGGATACATATCAGATGTATTTATATGGTGTTCAGAAGAATCTAGGACAAAAACAACAAAAGCATTTGTAGTACCTGGATGAGAAAGGAGGCAGAATATAGCATGGATTCCTGTCACTAGATCATGGTGACATCATGGTATAGAATTAAGGGTTAGCATAGAATAGAATTTTACTTTTCATTACTTTAAGTAATACTTCTATCTTAAAAAGGCAAAATAAAAACAAATCAAACAATGCAACAGCGATACTCACAAGACAAATATTGGAAATGATCTGTACAATTTGGGGGGAGAAATGGGGTGGGGAAGGAAAGTGGGAGAAAAAAGACAAGGAATGTATTTATTCTCTAACATATAATTGTAACTCTTCTGTACATAACCTTGACAATAAAAAATGTATTTTTGGAATTACATCCCTAGAGGAACAAAACAAACCTCACATTAGTTTCTACCTAGGAAGCATGAATTATTTTTGTGCAAATTCCTCAAATGCAATAAATATAGTAGTTGAGTTTAAAATATTTCTGGTACATATATGAGACATGATTCAAGGGTGCCTGGAAATTTTCAGAGAATCTACAAAGACCATTTGTAGCATCTGCATGAGAAAGGAGGCAGAAAATAGCATGGATTCATTTCACCATGGTCTATTTCCTTCCTTCCTCCCTTTCTCCTTCCTTCCTTCCTTCCTTCCTTCCTTCTTTCCTTCCTTCTTTCTTTCCTTCCTTCCTTCCTCTCTTCTTTTTTCTTCCCTGTCTCCCCCTCCCTACCTCCCCTTCCCCCTTTTCCTTCCTTCCTTCCTTCCTTCCTTCTTTCTTTCTTTCTTTCTTTCTTTCTTTCTTTCTTTCTTTCTTTCTTTCTTTCTTTCTTTGTGTCTCTTTCTCTTTTTCTTTCTTCCTTTCTCCCTTCCTTTCTCCCTCTCTCTTTTTTCTCTCTTTCTTTCTTTTTCTTTTCTTTCTGGCAGTATTTGGGTTTGAACTCAGGGCCTTACACTTGCTTTGTTGACATTTTACCACTTGAACTGTTCTCTAACCCTACTTTGTTCTGCTTATTGTGGAAATGGAATCTACCAAACTTTTCCACATGGATTGGCTCTGAACCACCATTTTCTGCATATAAGCCACCTGAGAGGCATGCCATGACTACCAGGGCTCAGAATTAACTATTTCAAAATGAAGGTATTACCTGAAAGTCAAGCAATGCTAAAGCATTTTAACATTTAAGAAATTTAGTGAATGAATATCTTCAAACATATATACACGATTTAAGTCATTTCTACAAGATTTCCTTTTACTATCCTTTGTCAAAATGACCCTTTTGGGTCAAGTTGCTAGTGATTGCTTAATCCAGATTTGTGCCACTAGCCATACTCTCTGCCTCATATGCTGCTTTGGTGGAACTTAATAACAGCATATTAACTTGTGCTGTGTACTCATATATTGTATTGCACAGCTAATTTTACAAGTGCACATTCTCAGATCAAACATTTGGTTATACTTTTGAGATTTATTATATTCACTAGAATGTGTACATTCTAGGAAGAATGAAAAAAGTCTTGAAGTTAATAAATGCTAGACACGCACACAACTCCTTCAAGCAGCAGCTATTAATATGTCACTTTTCAAAGTCAAGATTTACAAAGTAAAAGACAAGAGTTTCTGACACATGATCATTGATGCTAGCCTGTTCCTAAGTGGCTTTGATCCAGAGAAAAGCTAGCCTGTATTTGACCTTCAGATATTTCCCCTTTAATAGGTACATTTTCCTTTTTTTCCTTCTTGTATTACCTACCTAGGATAGACTGAGTTTAGAAAAACCAAAACATGAAAATGAATGATGAAACGACTTGAATTTGGGATTAGAAAGAGTTGTGGTAGAACAGAAGACTGTTGATTTAATCCTGTTTCTTCTACTGGCTAAGAGACTGTGGTTGTATCTTCCTTAACCTTAAATTTTATGACTGAATTAAAGCCTTCCTGTAGATAAAATATCTTGACATATCCAGCTAGGATACATGATAATGTACCTGAGACACAACAATCACTTAGCAAATGTTTCTTTTTCCTCCTGCCTCCTCTGGACACATTCCCCCTCAATAAAAATAGCCTACAGCTGACTTCCCATGCCTATAATTCTAGCTACTCAGGAGGCTGAGATCTGAGGATTGCAGTTCAGAGCTGGTGCAGCAGAATATCCATGACACTCTTATCTTCATGTAACTAGTGAAAGGCCTGAAGTAGAAGCATGGCTCAAATGATAGAGTGCTAATCATGAGTGGAAAAGCCATGTGAAAATTCAAAGCCTAAAAACTCCAGTGCATAAGAAAAAATACATAAATAAAAAGGCAAACTGGAAAGTTGGCTTTCACCTGAGAAAATTACCTTAATATAGCAGGCACATATTAGCAAACCAAGTAAAATTAACCTACTTATTAACTAACTTGTAATGGGCTGTACTTTTATTATTGATTCGATTTTTTGCTAGAGATCTGTTTACAGCGATGTAGCCAGTCCCTGGTTACTTATACAAAATCAGTATAATACCCAAGTAGCTATTTAAAAATGACAACCATTAGTAAAAATTGAAGTACTGAAATTCCTTGTATATATGAGGCAAATATCAATTTTACCCTTCCCTTACTGAGTTATATATTTGTACTTTCAGGTATGTGAGTTTCTCCATGTGTAATTGGCTCCATAAATCTCAAATGTACATGGTATTTTTGTCATTTACTGTCCTGGAAAAGAAAGATCTGTTGGAAATCAAGTTTCAAACAGTGTGTGTGTTTGCATCAGGGGTGAGATGGGATAGTCTTGACTGCTTTGGTGTCTCTTTTCATTCATATTTCTTTATTCTTTCAGGCAGGTAAGAACTGTGGGCTCAAGGTCCATGTAAACATGTATGTTCACAGAAGAAAAGCAGAACTTGGAATTCACTATAATCTGCAAAAATAAGCTCAGTGACACTTTTCAGAAATAATAATAATTTAAAAATGTTATCATTTGTTAAATATATGGCAAGAAGTGTGCTAAGCTTTATATATTTATAATATATGGGAAATTATTATTTATTTTATAGATGCTGGTATCAAAGTTCATGGAAGGTAAGTCATTGAAGTTTATTTATAGTGGTGGGGGGGTATCTATACAGGGTAGACACTCTGTGCCTGTGGTCTCTCTACCACTTTTCTATACTGCATTCCAGGGATATCTGTTTTTTAGTCCCCAAATATCAGAGTCTCCAAAAGATCAGAGAGCAATGCTCCAGAAGAGATCAAAATCACAGTAGGAGAAGAAAATCACGGTATTCAACTGAGAAATCTGATATGTTACTGAGCTAAGCGTAAATTCTTTATCTATGAAATGGGAAGACTTAGTCCTATTTCACAGAATTGTCTTGAGGATTTTATAGCACAGTGTTCATAAACCCAAGGCAATATGGCAGTGTGCCATTATGAGTGTCTAGTATGTAATTTACAGATATAATTCTCTTCCCTACAAGGCTATTCTCTTCCCATATTGCAATTAAAGATCTACTCTTTTCATTAATTCAGTACTTATTATGTATCCTTTAGTTCTGAGAGGCAGGAATGGAGCTTTGCTGGAACTGTGTTCCTGAGGATAGGGTCGATGGTATATTAAAGAGCCCACAGTCATGTGACACTAAAAAGAAAAACCTAATTCATATCCCCAGTGCGCATACATATGCTAGGCTGCCCAGGGGACCCATCTTCCCCAGACACAAATCGGTCTTCTAAGCTGGTATGGTAGAGCACTAGGTCAATGCAATGGCTGTGGTCATTCACAAGGTATTGATCCTGCTCACGAACTCCCATTTGCTATTTGTGATAGTAAAGTGCCATGATTAGGATAGTAAATATCTCCCCAAAGCTCTTGAATTAAAAGATTGGTCCCCAATATGGTGCTGGGGGGAGGGGAGGGAGTAGAATCTTTAAGAGTTGAGGCTTGTTTTGAGGGCTTTAGGTCATTAAAGGCATGCTTCAAAGGGGACTGTGGGGCCCCACAATGCTTCTTCTTTCTTTCTTTTTGCTTCCTGGCCATAAGGTGAGGGGCTTTGCTCTACTACATGCCCCCACCTGGGCACTGCTTTACCACAGTCCCACATCAGTAGGACCAATGCTGACTAATACATATGACGTTGGTATTTCACACCAGAACTCATTGGGGAGTGAGGTTTATCTATCAGGACTCAAAATACACGACTTGTGGTATCTGGCTACAGAGATCATGCTAGGGGCAAATATGAGTTGGTTTGTTTCCTTGATTATTGATAGTTTTTTTTAAATGCCAGAACTGGGACTTGAACTCAGGACCTGGTTACTGCCTCTGAGCTTTTGTGCTTAAGGCTAGCACTCTACCACTTGTGTCATACCACCATTGTTGGCTTTTTTTGTTGATTAACTGGAGTCTCAAGGACTTTCTTGCCTAGGCTATCTTTAAACTGTGATCCTCAGATATCAGCCTCCTGAATAACTAGGATTATAAGTATGAGCCACTGCTTCTTGGTGGTTTCTTTGAGTCTTTTACAACATTTTCTGGGTGACTTTAAAAATATTATCTCAATAGACTGCTATGGTTTAGATCTAATTGCAATGTGTCCCCCAAAGAGTTATGTGTTGAAATTTAATCTCTATTGTGAGGTATTTAAAGGGTGGAAACCTAATCTGACTATATAAGGTTTAGAGGTAAGGCCTTTGGGAGTTGATTAGGAGTAGATAAAGTGATCAAGGTGGAGTTCCCATGATTGTATATTGGTAGCCTTATGAAAAGAGGGAGATTGACCAAAAGAGATACCCACATGAGCTCCTGTACCTCACCATGTGATGCCCTTTGCCCCCTTAGGACTCTGCTAGGAAGAGAATTATCATTTGATGAGGGCCCTTGACTTTAGACAAGAACCTGAGCCAAAATAAAGTATTTTTTATATGTTAGTCCATGAACTTCATTATAGTACTGGAAAAGACTAATATATAGATAAATAATTCCAAAACAAAACAATAAAGCTACTGTATGACACTAAAAGTGGATCACAACCCTGGTCATCAGCCAAGTGGCCTCAACAGTCCTTAGAAGACAACTAAAGGAATAGTCCTAGGGAAGTGGAGATTAAATGAACAAATGTATGCAAAGTCAAACAACAAGTATCCCACATACTTAGCTGTGAATCTGTTTGTTATACAGCTGCATAAAACAAATAAGGAAGATAAGATGGGCCAAGGAAATGAAAAGAATAAGCACCCCAGTATTTCTTACCCTGAATTCTTTCACAAACAAACCCATACGATTCTTTTTCACAGTCATCAAAGTACC
Source organism: Dipodomys ordii (assembly GCF_000151885.1). Classification (NCBI taxonomy): domain Eukaryota; kingdom Metazoa; phylum Chordata; class Mammalia; order Rodentia; family Heteromyidae; genus Dipodomys; species Dipodomys ordii. The sequence continues at coordinate 11,828,290 of NW_012267221.1, forward strand.
ATTTTCCAGTGAAATGAAAATTAGGATTACTTGACAGCAGGGCACAGAGAGGAATGTGTTTCCGAACTTCAGCAGTGTTATGACTTGGAATCTTTAATAGAATACACGTTATAAAAATACCATTAATATGTAACATATAATATTAATATTGAAAATTTTGCTTAGGACAGATTTTTAAAATTTTAAAACATTAAAACATTTCCTTACATTTCATAAACCCGTTCATAAATCATTTTATAAGTTTAAAATAATCATTGTGAAAAATTATATTTATAAAAACACAAAAATGTATGAAATTGCATTATTAAAAATTCATAAACTGGTAAACCAATAAAAATTATACCTACCAAATATAGAAAGAACATATCTTTAGTAAGCAAGGCTTGAATAAGATCTCTTCCTAAATGATTTCTAAATATGGAATCTTAAAACTTACATTTATTACATCAAATGGAGACCAGTTAGAATATACTACAGGCTTTCCACTTAACCATCTTTCATAATCATCATCTTGTAAGCCTATCCACACATTAATGGTCTGGCCAAAAAGATGCATAGTAATGAAGGCTGAAAAAACAGAAATGCATTAGTTGATTTAATACTATTGAAACCATTTAAGTAATTGTTAACTGCTGTTTATACTTATGATTTATTTAGATGGCAACAATAATTATGAATATGCTGTAGTAATTTTTTGCTTTATTCTTGTTAAGGTAATATAATTTCTTTCATTTTTGTAGTCTAGAGAATTAGCTGGATAACCTGAGATATCATCAGATCATGAACAGAACAATTTCCAGTGCTTATTCAATGTTTTTCTAAACAAAATAATTTTGTTTTGTCTTGGTGGTGTTGAGACTAAAACTCAAGGATTTGCACTTGCTAGGCAAGTTGCCTTACCAGTGAACTGTATCCCTAACTCTTACAAAATATTGATCTATGTAAAAACATGTAATTGCCTAAATATCAAAGTAAAGAGGTAAATGTGAAGAGATCTAAAAATTCATAATATGCAATTATGGTAGAGGATTTTTTTTAGCTGTTTGGAAATATAGATTGTAATAAGATCCTGATTCTTTCCACTGGTGAAATCAAGTCCTGCAAAACTCAGCAGTTTATAAACAATGCAGTGAACTAACTTTTATAGATTTTAGAACATAAAACCTTATAGGTCAAACTGAAAAATTATGTCATCAGGAATAGAGTATTTTCTTTTTCTTTCTTTCTTTCTTTCTTTTTTTTTTTTTGGGTCCGGTCGTGGGGCCTGAACTTTGGGCCTGGGCGCTGCCCTCAGCTCTTCAGCTCGAGGCTAGCACTCTACCACTTGAGCCACAGCGCCACTTCCGGCTTTTTTCTTTTT
>NW_012267221.1:11829699-11865244 GCF_000151885.1 Dipodomys ordii
TTTTTGCTTATGTGGTGCTGAGGAATCGAACCCAGGGCCTCATGCATGCAAGGCAAGCGTTCTACCACTGAGCCACCTTCCCAGCTCCTAGAATATTTTCTATATTGACTTGGAAATGCTAGGATTTTTTGGAATATTTTCATATTAGGAATGGCTCATTTGGTTGAACACTTAGTACTCTACCTTGCTCCACTTCACTTTCAATGGTGACTAGTGTCCCCCCATTTTCAACACAGAAGTCGCGAGCTCCAGTCCAGTTCTTAAGATTGCTTGGGTCTTCGGGGATCCTCACCAAAAAGCACTATCAAAAAACACAAAATAGTGTTTATTCTTATACTTTAGTAAGTGAATTAAAAATTTCCCATGCAAGATCAGGCTAGAAAAAAATACGTTTTTATTGGACAAAAGAACTCCCCCCTCCGCTCAACTGCTTCAAATGCACCAAAGTGATCTAAACAAGAGCAGCTTTCAAGGCAAATGAGTGACTTGTCTGCATTCATATTAGGCAAAACAGATTATATCACAGGCTTTCTGCTCTCTGCGAGCACTCTTCCTAAAACAGTTAGTTCACTTGCAAAGTTTACAGTGACAGGTTTCATCCCCCAAAGAAATCTATGAGGGGGCAATGAGGGCTTAGTTACAATTTACTTACAAGCACATACTTCCTCACTTTAAGTAGGAGGAAATATGGTAAATTAAATCACACCAGGTAGTTGAATCTATTAAATGCTCAGTTGGCCATTTGGTCAGTCACTGCCTTAGGAAGAGCCAGAAAAGTGGGAAAAAAATGAGCCCACTGTGGGGAGAAACAAGGGCAAGACTTAAAGAATCCTAGGAGGAAGGAGAAACAGAGGAGGCTGGCCATCAATGCTATCAAAAGGCATAGAGATAGACTGTGGGATTTGCCATGTTGATTCTTGTTCAGGAGAGGTTCCTGTCTGTAAATGTTTCTTTATGTGAGATGGAAAAAGAAATAGAATGGTTCTTACTAGGCAGGAGTGGTATGAAGATAAGCTTTCCTCCCAACTCAAGAACTCAGGGTAATTTAAGCATGTTAGTAGAACCAACAGGAGTTATCCAAGAGGGAAAGATAGAAGAGAAAGGCATACCAGATTGAACTAAGTGCCAGGGAAGTCAGAGAGTATGCAAATGCAAAGGATTTTTCCCTTTGGGATTCATTAGGATTCATCTCTCATGACTAATTTGCTCATCAATGAACATAGCCAAGCTTGGTCATTGATAGGCCAAATCCCAAGATCATCCTATGGAGAAAATCTCACTTATAGAATAATTCCAAGTTATGGTTAACTGGAGATAAGAATCTCATGAACTTTCCTGCCTGGGCTGGTTTTGAACTACAATCTTCAGATATCAGCCTCCTGAGTAGCTACGATTACAGATACTGGTGAGCCCCATGGCCTGGCTCCTTAATTCTTTAATTTCTAAATTTGTCAACTTCCCATCCCTTCCTCACTATCATAAATTCCTTAAATTTAGAAGACTAAGTCTAACTTCTCTTTGAACAGCACATCAGAGAAGATCCTTGGTAAGTATTTATGGAACAAAAATCTAAAACTATAGACCCTGAAATGGTTATCAGATTGTTAGCTGCTAAGTGAAGCAGACACATGTAGGGGCAAACTACTACATTAAAATACCTTCAAAGTGTTCTTTTCCTTTGTTTCAGCTAAAACTTTTGGAGAAAACTTAAGAAAACTCAACCAAGAATTACCAAGAGACTCTCATTCTTTTGGGTACCTAGAACAGATTTACATCATTTGTAGCGTCCATCTTTGTGACCCTAAAACTGACTGTGCCCAGAATGTGCTCATAGAATGATGGCTTTCTCTGACCTCAGGCTGAGCATGCTCTTAAATGTCTGCCCCTAAAGTGTTTTCTGTATGACTTTGTATAAATTGCCCAATATAAATCCCACTGCTTTGTTTCTTGGGGAAAGAATTGCTTTTGGAAATCAACCTAGTGCTCTTCTTCTTCTTCTTTTTAATATATATTTTTTTATTATCAAGGTGATATACAGAGGGGTTACAGTTACATAAGTAAGGTAATAAATCCATTTCTTGTCACACTTGTTACCACTTCCCTCATTTTTTTCTCCCGCTTTTCCCACTCTTAAATTCTGGTTGTGCTTTTTGACTGAGTTCACAGAGATACAAACCCATAGCATTTAGTTATAAAATGGCACTCTTAAGCAAACTTGATTTCATCCATTGCTTCTCACACAAGGAAATTTTTTTCCCCTTATGGGATATTTTGTCAAGATTTGGAGGCTTTGATTTTTGTTGTTACAACTGAAAAGATGGTTGCTTTTGACATCAGCAGATTTGCCAGGATTGTTAAACTCCCAACAAAGTTCGGCTCAGGCCAGAACATTATCCAACCCCAAATGTTAGGGTCAAGATCATTCTTTTCAAAGGGCAGTTCAGAATAAACCAGCCAGGGCTTTCTCACTGCTTTTAGGATAAAAACAAGAAACCCTGATCCAGCTGAAAGCTGAGGTACCAATCAAGAGAGGAAATGCATTTCAATTCTTCTGGTCCCTTTCTTCTTGTTTGCTTCACAAAGAAACTGAATTGGCTTTAAAGGAGTTTAATTTTTATAACAACTACCCTTTTATCTGTTCCTTTTCAGTTTTGTCTTTTTCTTCTAATTACAATTTCCAAGGAGTGGCACACACTAATTATTAAAGTCTTATCATTTAATGCAAATCCACCTTGTGTTCAGATAGTCACTCTAATGAACCATTCATATATACCAATGGACTTCATTGGTTCAATAAACACCCGCCCTGCTCCCTCCACCTGCCCACATTTCCTTCAGCTAAGGTTTACTAGCTTGAAGTGTGGTTTCCAACTACCACAACTTCATTGTTTCTAAAATCACACTTCTGATGTTGAATAGTGATATTAATAATTAAATCAAAGCAGCAGGATGAAGTACAGCATCCTTAATGTTATATTGTTTGCTTACCAATTTGCAGTGTGTGATCTAATTTAATGCATCTCTAATTGCAAGTATGAATTAAGAAGGGCTGTATTCAAACAAGTTTTTAATATAAAACTTTTCAGTGTATCAAACATTTCTAGCTCAACATTTTGAAATGGAATTCAAGATATTCCTCCAACTCTCGTCTCTTTCTCAGTGTTCCTAATAACAATGAATGGCACAGTCACACACAGTGATCTAAGTCTGAAACCTGGGGCCATTGCCACCCTTACTATCATCCTTTTAGCTCTCAATTAGACATCTCATTTCTCAAAGAACACAGCTCTTTCTGTATTCTCACATGACAACTACACCACCATCTTAGCCCAAGTTACTCAACTTTCCCCTGGACTTCTGCAGTAGCTACCAAAATGTTCTTACCTTTCTCACCTTGGCCTACTCTTAATATATCCTTGCCACTGCATGAGTGGTGCTTTTCATAATTTGGTCCTGGTTATTTTTCTCTTGTTAAAAACTATTCAGGGGCTTCCCTTTGTTCTTAGAAAACAAACCAGAAACATTCACACAATATTACTTGTATCTATTTCTTTGATCTTATCTTCTATTATAGTGCTCTATGCTTCATTGAGTTCCTTAAATGTCTTAGTTCTTCTCACCACAGGACCTTAGTACATTCTGCTCTGTTCTACATATGTATGTATGTATGTATGTATGTATGTATGTATTGCTAGTACTAGAGCTTGAACTCAAGGCCAGAGCATTGTCCCTTACCTTTTTTGTTCAAGGCTGGTGCCTTGAGCCACAGCTCCTACTTCTAGATTTTTTTTGGTAATTAATTGTAGATGAGAGTCTTACGGACTTTGCTGTCTTAGCTCTCAGCTTCCTCAATGGCTAGGATTACAGGCCACTGGTACCTGGCTTTTTGTTTTCCTAATGATCCACAACTTCTGACCTTTCAGTTTTTTCTCTGTGTGTGTGTGTGTATAAACATATATATACAAATTAAATAAATCTATGTAATATATATTTTTAATTTAATTTAAATTTTTTGTACTAGTTCTAGGACTTGAACTCAGGGTCTCGGCACTGTCCCTGAGCTCTTTTGCTCAAGGACAGCATTCTGCCATTGAGCCACAGCTCCACTTCACCGTTTTAGTCATAAACCAGCGATAGAAGTCTTATGGATTTTCCTGCCCAAGCTGTTGTTCAACTGTGATCCTCAGATCTCAGCTTCTGGAGTAGCTAGGATTACAGACATAAGCCACTGTTGTCCGGCCTGTGAGATATTTTTATAGAATTCTGTAACTTTTGTCTACATAAGATATTGGAGGTTGAACTTAAGGCCTCTTGTCTACTAGGTAAGTGGTCTAGCACTTAAGCCATGCCCCTTAATTCTTTACTTTTATTTATCTGTTTAGCTGGTAGTTTTGTTTAGTACTGGAGTTTGAACTCTGGGCTTGTGCTTGCTAGGTAATCTGTTAAGTGTTTTGGATAGTTTTTCAGATGGGGTCTGGCACTAATTTTATCTGGGCTGACCTATAACCATGATGCTTCTCCTTTACCTCTGAGTAACTAGGATTATAGAAAGGTTCTATCATGCTCAGGTAAATGGTATAGCTTTATCAAAAGGTGCTGCGGAGTGGAGAAATATGATGCCAAAGAGAATAAAGTTAGCATAGAAAACTGCAGTGTATACTACAGTTTTAAGTCATAGTTGTTTTGTCATTGATTTCCTAAAGATTTCCTTCTAGTATGTAAGCTCTGAAAGTATTGTGTCTATAGTTGAACGAATCAATATAATTTTAGGTTTGAATAAAGTCTTAAGAAAAAAAGAGTATTTAAAAAATATACATAAAATGAAATATTGATTATCTGTAGCTATATGTTGCAAGGTGGAATTTTATTCCAGGTTTGGAGTAACACATAGACACACACCACACTTAGAATTTCTTCCTCTTACAGTTTTGCTGGAATAAGAATTTTAGATGATTTCCCCTTGTCAAGCTTCTTTTAAATTGTTAAAAGACATTATCAAACATGGACAAAATTATTTGTAAGACATTGGTAAAAATGCTTAATTTCTGGATGAATTTTAAAAATTCTCAATCTGTAAGTTCTTTTGAATAACAAATAGTCCCAGGAAGTTGACAAATATGAAGTTTAATGGGATATCCCTTAATATTGTCCTAATTCAGAATTTCACGATAAGGCCTAACATTGTTATCTCCTAGATTTTCTTCTGTCACGTTATTAACCATTCTTTCTGGACCTTCAGTCCTCCTGTTAGCAACTTTTAGAATCATCTGGTAAACCATAGTAGTCCTCTCTTACCCATGACTTCAATATTTTCAGTTTCAGTTACACTTATCCACAGCCAACAAAAAGACTGAACACAATATAAGATTATGGGGGGGCAGCATTCATCTAATGTTATATAGTATATTGTTATAATCTTATCTTTTTCATATTTAAATAATGTTTATTTACAAAATACTATTCCAAAAATTATATTCCATTAAGTTTTGAGTAACAGTATAATCAAATCATTTAAGTAATAGTATAATCACTTAAGTAGCTCTAGTTACTTAAACAGCAAATGAGAACTAAGTCAAAATTGCTCTTAAAGAGTGATCAAAAATATTTCCAGTTTCTTGGGGCTGGGAAGGTGGCTCAGTGGTAGAGCGCTTGCCTTGCATGCATGAGGTCCTGGGTTCGATTCCTCAGTACCACATAAGCAAAAAGAAAAAAGCCAGAAGTGGGGCTGTGGCTCAAGTGGTAGAGCGCTAAGCCTTGAGCTGAAGAGCTGAGGGACAGTGCCCAGGCCCAGAGTTCAGGCCCCACGACTGGACCCCCCCAAAAAATATTTCCAGTTTCTTGTGGTTCTGGAGGTTCAGTAGCAGGTTCCTTTGAAGGTGGAATAACCTTGAGGGGAATTAGCTTCTACTTTCAGAATGTGAAGTCAGGAAGGAAAATTCCAGCTCCTGGGCAGGAGGTGATAAGGAAAAGCCATTGGCTAGTAGATGTTTCCCACTGGGAATGGAGGATGTGGTGGACCAGGGAAATCTCTAGGTGGAAAATAATTTTGAGAAGCTCTGTACATGTTTCCTAGAGGAAGCAGATGGAACCCAGGGCTCCTGGCTCCTTGAATCCATTAGACACAATAGCTATTGGACAGGAGGAACAAAGAGCGAGCTGCTTCACTTTCAACAGGAAAGAAGGAACCCGGCACATTTGAATTACTAAGATAATATTTTATATTTCTATTAGATTCCATATCTGAAGACACTGGTTTATCTCCTTTATCCCATTTGAGTAAAGACATATTGAAACTTCTGAGTTCTTCCAGTCCAGATAGTTTCCCAGAATTAGAGTCACATCTGTCTTGCCTTTGTAGAGGCAGAGCTGCAGCAGAGTATGTTAGAGCAATCCAGTTTGCAAGCACAGGACAGGGACCCAGTGTCAAAAGGTGATTTATGAGTAGCAGTGAATGCTTTATAACTTGATTCTTCTCTTTCATTGCTAATCTGATGGTCCAGAGGGTTATCTGGGCCTTCTGGGCCTATTTGTCCTCCTACTAGATGCAAAGATGAGAGTCTAAACAGAACCTCTCAATAAGTTGGAGGACAGAGCAAAGCTCTGTCTCAGATGAAATTAGACCCTTTGGTGAGTGACCATATGGGGCATGCTCTCTGCCAAACGCTGTATTTGGAACATCAAGTACATACTGATCTTTTCTTGAAAGTTCAAATTTAAACTCTGTTTTAGTTAATTTTTGTTGCGAGCATTTTCATTCCTTAAATGACTGAGATTTCTCTCAGCAACCCAAGCTGCCAACCAATTATCCTGTGTTTTCTTCTCAAGGGGAATAATTTGCTCTTGATAAAAATAAATGGGTCTCTTCAATTCTTCTTCAAGATCTCTGGCTCATTTTAGATACGTGTCAAGCTCTTCAGCTGCATACATGATCTTTTCATCTACTTTGGAAAATTTCTCCTTTGTCTCTAACCTGTAATTTTTTTCCTGCCATTAATTTCCTATAGAGTGTCCTTACATTTTCTTGGTATAGTTCAGTCATTACTTTGAATTTCTGCTGAAGTTTCCAATTCTCACTCTCAATCAGTGCAATTGCTGATCGCAAAGATGCTTGTTTGTTCAGTCTGGAGATGTCTAATATACCTTGTAGGATCTTCCTTTGTTTTAGCTACATCAGACAAATGAATGCAAATTTGGTTTCTTCCTCCTTCTAAGGTTTTTAAAGAAGCAGTTAATTTAACCGCATAAATCAGTTTCTTCAAAGCTTTTGTGGCTGAATCAAGCAGAAAAGGTCAGATAAGTTGATGTTAGGGAAATAAACCCTAAGATGTGTATTCAAATGTTTTATTTTCTTTCATGAGATTGTTTCTAACATATTTATAAGATTATTTCTTTGTTGCTTTGTATGTCCCTACCCCACGGTATAACCCCTGCTTTCTCTGTATTTGATGTTGGTATAATTTGTGGAGGGGAAGGGAAAAAAAACAAATCGCTTAAATAGGGATACAGGTGGACCATTGCAACAATGAGATGTACAAGTCGTTATGTCAAAAACGAACTTTACAACTTTGGTGGGGTGGGGGGGAGGAGGGTTGGGTGGAGGGGGGAAGATGGGAAGGAGCGCTATTTTCTAGTTCAACCTTCAATCCCAATTCCAAACTGCCACCATCTGTCATGTCTTCTTTAAGACCTGCAGCCCATCTTTCATTTTAAAGAATCATTTGGTCAGAGACTTGATGTTATTTTCTTTATCCCTTAGAACTTGTTGTGCCTGGGCTTTGGAGTTTTCAAATGCTCTTTTCTGTTTATCAAGTTCACTCACTTGTTCTTTCCATACCTCAGTTTCTTGTAAAGGCTGTTACTGGTTTTCCTGAAGTTGGGAATTTTCATTCGCAGCATCAGCTATTGCTTCCTTAAGACAGGCTTCAATGATTTGAAGTAATCTGAAGGTTGCTTTGGCTTCAACTACTTGTGACTTGAAGGACTGTGATTATCTTCTAAGGACTGTATCTATTTTGAAATATCTGTCAGCAGTTCATCTTGTTGAGAATGTTTAGATTTCTCACCTCACAGCTCTTTTTCTAGGAAGGATATTTTGTTCTCAAGTTCAGATTTGAGCCCAGCCCACTCTTCATAGGTTGTCTTCAAACTTTGGGCTTCTATCCACTCCCTCTCAAAGATGGCAGCCTTTGTAGATGACTCTAAGCCTTCACACACTTTCTGAAAAAGGCTCACTTTTTAAGTAGTTCACAATTTTCTTCAATGAGTCCAGAGTACCATAGAGCAAACTGCTTTTCTCTTCTCATAGAAAGCCAGCTTCTAACCCAAGGAAAACTTTTTTTTATTGTGAAAATACTGTACAGAGGGGTTACAATTACATGGGCAAGATAATGAGTACATTTCTTATCAAGCATTGTAACCTCCTCCTTTCCCCGTCTCATCCCTTCCCATCTTCCCCCCCCAACCTTCTCCCCCTCCACCAAAGTTGTAAAGTTCTTTTTTGACATAAGGACTTGTACATCTCATTGTTTCAATGGGTCCACCTGTATCCCTATTTAAACTATTTGTTTTTTTCCCTTCCCCTCCACAAATTATACCAACATCAAATACAGTGAAAGCAGGGGTTATACCATGGGGGAGGGACATACAAAGCAACAAAGAAATAATCTTATAAATGCGTTAGAAACACAAGCATGAAAGAAAAAAATCATTTGAATACATATCTTAGGGTTCATTTCCCTAACATCAACTTATCTGACCTTTTCTGCTTGATTCAAACATATACTACTTATTGCAAATATGGGAAACCATGAGACCTATGTTTCTTTGGGCCTGGCTTACTTTACTTAATATAATTTTTTCCAAGTCTTTCCATTTCCTAACAAATGGGGCAATGTCATTCTTTCTGATAATTCCATTGTGTATATATACCACATTTTCTTGATCCATTCATCTACTGAGGGGCATCTGGTTTGGTACCATATCTTAGCTATTGTAAATAATGCTGCAATAAACATAGTTGTACTGGTAGCTTTAATATGGTCTTGTTTCCACATAAGCAAGAGAACAACGATTAATACAAGAGCTACATACATCACCAATTTCCATGGAAAGCCTTGGGGATTCTGGCCTGATCTACTGTCTTCAAGCAATGTGACCACAACTCTGCCAAGACCAGTCCCAAGAATGGCTGAGGCACCCTTGGCTGCTGGTGCTATGGCAGCCATGGCTTGGCCTGGATACCTCAGATCATATAAAACCCTCAGACTTGTTTTCAGAGTAAACCACTGCTGAACTGGCTGCAGGGGTGGGTGGTGGGTGGAGCAGGTCTCAGCCTGACACATAGGCTCTTCACACAACCCTATCCCTCAGTTTGGCTTTGGTCAGATTATAGCAGTTTATTTCCTGACATAACTAATTTGCCAATAAAATGTTACGTGTGTACAGGCAAAAAAAATGTATATAGGTGTTGTGGTTTGGAAGATCCTCATGTGAAGACTTATACCCCTGGGCGTCTGATTGGATCATTAGGAGGCTGTCTAGTGGGAGCTCCTTATGTACTCCCCCCAGTTTTCCTCCCATAACTGTGCCAGAAATTTGGAACAGAGATAGGCAATTCTTTGAGGCTACTCTCTATAGACCATTCCAGAATGCACTTGTTCTAACAGTTGAGAAAAACCCATAGTCATGCAGGAATAAACTGCAGTGGATCAGCCATCTAAATGTAGGCGCTAAACCCACAAAATGCTAAGAAGAAATATAAGGGTAAGTCCTATGCCAAATGGTAAGAATCCATGGCTTCTTAGCTATAATAGCAAAAGCACAAGCAACAAAAGAAAAACTATATAAATTGAACTTCATCAAAACCACAAACTTTTGTTTATCAAAAGGCATTATAAAGGAAGTTGTAAGACAACCTACAAATGGGGAAAATATTTTTCAGCACCTTTAGATGAGTACCATTGCTTCAGATCCACATCATGTTTTGGCTATTCTCACTGAAATATAGTATTTTGTTGTTGTTAGAAGCAATGTTAAGATCTAATACGAAGTGGCAGATATAGGGAAAAAGAGTAAGACAAGTAGATTCAGCATTAAGAAGCTTAAGGTTGATTTTTGACTTGGAATTATTCACTGGGAACTTTCAAGAAAGTCATAAAAAAGCCTCAGACTTCTTACATAAAACTGAGAATAAAAATTCTGTTTATCTCAGGAATTCAATAAAATGAGAAATATACATGAAACCACTCAGCGTATCAGTTTGTCAAGAGGTGGAAGCAACTTAAATTTCTACCAGTGGATGAGTGGAGAAACAAAATGTGGTATATCCATACAATGGCATATTATTCAGCCTCAAGAAGGAAGGAGCTACCCTCAACCCTACAGAGTTCTAATTATATTCAGATGTCCTAATAGTTTCCCTTCATCATTGTAAGTAATTTAATTTTTGTCTATGAAGTTTACTTACAAACAAGCAACCAAGTCACTTTATTTTCTTCAGTACGTGAAGGAACTGGTTCAGCAGAATGTCTCCATAGCTGTGCTTTTCTAATGTTTGGTGAGGGGCTGGCAAGAATTTTAATGATACAGTAAAGAAAAGAATATCTATATAACTAATTTGCTATGTTGGTGTATTGCCGTGAGTTTACCTTTAGTGGCCGTTTGTCATTTCATAACAACTATGCATTTTGGTTCACTGTGATGATGATTGATATTTAGTGACTGCAACACGTTTATACCACTGATTCAAATTCCATTCATGATGAAGTTATACAAATAATGCATATATTGATATCTTTTATTGCAAAAATGTAAATTTATAACTTGTATAATATTCTAGTGCTTTTTGAAATAAAATATGTTATATGTGTATATTAAAAAAAGAAGAAGACATATGCTAAGTGAAACATGCCAGTCATAAAAGGGTGATTTCACTTGAGGCATTTAAATAATTAAATTCATAAAGACAAAAAAATGGAGGTGCCAGGGGCGAGGATTAAGTGGAGGAGGAAGAATAGGCAGTTGTATTCAATGTTATTATTTAAAAAGCAATTAAATAACTTAGTACATTTAATAACTTTAATAAGTTATCTAATAAGTTATTAAATAAGTTATTGAATAATAGAGCTTTAGTTCTTTAAGAGGAAAGGAATCTTGAGATTGGTTGTACAACAATGTGAGTCATATAATTCAAAATGGCTAAGATGATAAATTCTATGTGGTGTGCATTTACCACAATTAAAAATTAAAATAAAAATCAGCATCAAATATATAGAGTGTGCTCAGTAAAAATTAAAGTAAAACCTGGTGGCTTCATTTCATAGATTAACAAGAGTGGAAGATTACAAAGGAGAGAAGCTCCTATCAATAAAACTGAGTACTTAAATAAAAAATTGCTGTATCATCTCAGCATATGAAATTACATGAGAGTCTGGGTTATTTTAATTCTCTAAGAGTTAAACAATTATAATTTGGGATGCATTTTAATTAGTTCCACCAAAGGCCCATAAAGTTATTTTATTATAATACGTAAGGAGTGAAGGGAAAGTCTAGGCCTTAATTGAAGTCAGTATCAGAAATAATAAATCTGGTTTACAATATCCCCACTGGCAATCTTTTTTTCTTAAACTCAATTCTGCATGGAAGCTTCAGCTTTATGAGGTTCGAGATGACATTGACCGAACTCAGTTATTACTTTGTCAATTCACAGGTGACCAGAGCTCTTCCTAGGTTGCTATCAGGAAGGAAAGACACAGATGGAAAAAATATAGTTCATATGTGGACAAAGCTTAAGCACACAGACATGTATACACACACATTTGACTATTTACCTATATACATGTGCACATTCACTGCACACATGTATTTACACACATAGCACCTAAATGAATGATAGTTCCAGAAGAAAAAACAGTCTATCATTGAGCAATGATATCAAGCACACCAAAAGGATGTAAAGGTGAACACATACATGTGTACTGTGAGCTTTGCTGCCTTTGATCCTGTCATCTTATATGGATTGGTCTGGTTGTGAATGGCTAACACTCAACATTTATAGTGAAACTCTAGGAGTCTTGTTAGCAGGTGAATAAAGGGTGTGTGCATGGGGGAAAAGGGAGAGTCTAGGTAAGTCTTGCACTATTTCTTTTCTTTCTTTCTTTCTTTTTTTAAGGGAAAATCTTGTTCCAAAGTAGAAAAACTTCTTAAAAAATATTGAAAATTGTGACCAAAAACATTCCAAGTTCTGTTGATAAGTCATAGTTTTTGTTTTTAAGGCACCTTTACTTTTTGAATACCTTATAAAATGAGCATTTATAAAAGAGAAACACAGGCAAATTTTTGAAAGTAAGTTTACCTTATAGTTAAAGTATAGCCATCCTTTGGGGCATGTTCCATGTTGTTTTGTTGTATCTTTTTCTGCCTCGACCGCTAATGCCTTTTTTCGTTTACAAATAACAGGCATAGACATTGAACAATGTTCCTTTCCCCAAAGCCCTGGAGGAGAAAATTGGTCAGAAATGCCTTAGAAATAATGGTGACTGTTGGTGGGGTTTGTCTATTGATCTCTCTCTCTCTCTTTTTTAGGACTGTGATATTTTTATTATCATAATTTACCTTTTCAATCTATTAACTTACTAATTATAGAGTTTCCCCTTGACAACAGCTAACTGGGCAAGATGCCAACTCAGCAATTCTAATATTATTATGTATTTTTTTTTACAAATGCATAAATATTTGACAAGGGCAGAAAAATACCTTATAGAGTAATATTTGTTTTAAAATATTCAGCTTCACTGTACAGAAAAAAACAGTCTAGAACAATAAATGATCACATATCACATCTAGTAAACCATAGAGTACAATGAAATCTACTTTATGATTTAAAAAATAGAAAATAGAGGTTGAATGTCTGTAATCTCAAAATCTAGAATCAAACTTTTTCTGAGTGCTGACACAATGCTTAAAAAGTTTTAGATTTCAAAACGTTTCAGATTTCAGATGCTTAGAAAAAGGATGCTTAACTACGTAAAGCTTATGTAAAGATTCCAAAATCCAAATACCTAAAATCTGATATACTTCTGGTTTCAAGTATTTTGAATAAAAATCAGGAAGGAAAGCATTTCTCAATACTGACCCTTACATAAAATATAATATATAAGCATGTCTTCAATAAGATACTCCTTAGCATAAGCATGTGTTCAATAAGATCCATCCTCAACTCCTTAGCTCCTGCAGTGGCCTTTCCCTCTTTTTATTTAGAAGAGCTTTATTTTCAGAGTAACAGTTACTGGATGCATTTCATTAGCATTCATGTCACAAATTTCAGAACAGAGCCGAATGCATGCAAATTACAAGGGCAAGTTCAGTTCTCTAGTATAGAAATATGAGCCCAAAAGATGTTGGCTGGGAAGGAGGAGCTGGATTGCCATTTTCAATGCAGATTAGTTGCTATTCTCCCAGACTCACAAAACAACCCTTTTTGCAGGCTCTTGTGACACCTGCTGGCAAAAGCAAACTGATTAGCCACATTTTTCTTTGTGTTTCCACCCCCCTTTCCTTTCCTTAACTCTGCAGAGGCCCTCCCACTAAGAATTGCTTTTCCATTCATCATCTCCTGACCTGAGTGCAGCCTACTTGGGAATCTGTTAAAACAGGCAACATCTTTATCTTTTACTTGGTTAGAAAACGTATGTGGGTATTTGTGGACAATCAACTCAATCAAAACTATACTGATAAATAACAAACCGTGCATGCGCACGTGTGTGTGTGTGTGTGTGTGTGTGTGTGTGTGTGTGTGCGCGCGCGCGAGCGCGTGCGTGTCACCAAACAGGTCTTCAGAGCTAAATGTGCTTTTAAAATCCACCTTGCAAAACAGTTGCTATTTTCCACAAGTCCAGAAGTAATGAGTTCTGGGAATTAAAATAACAATTAAAAAAAAGAGAACAGTTCATTGAATGAAGGTTTTATTAAGAGGAAAAGAGGAAATAAACTTCATATTCATTAAGGTGTTAATTTATAAAATGGAGGTATATATAACACTGCCCCCCCATTAAAATTAGAATAGTATTTATCAGGCTTCGAAAAACAAAAATAAAAACTGGACTAAATTATTTTTAATGCTTTCACATTTGCTGTCTTCTAACTTGTTTGAATTTCTCCATATTATTTTGTACATTTTATTTTTATTTCACCTGTATATTCACTGATACAGATGTTTGCATACATTTTAAGTTCTATTTCCAGTTACCATATGCTAGTTAAATTAAAATGTGCATATTTCTAAAGAAGAAGGTTGATTTAACAGTCTCATTGGGACCATTTTTGGTGCTGTTTTGATTCACTAGAAAGGATTATCCAGATATAAATTATTTTCAAAACAGAAAATTAAAACAGAAGAATGGCCACCCATAACCTTTAAAATCAATGAGATTGGACAGTTAACTGAGAAGAAAAAAAATCAAACAACCTTCTCACTGAATTGATACCTAAAGGAGACTTCAAGGTTCCAAAAAATAGTTTTCATTATTATCCCAAATATGAATAAATAAAGTAACCTGTTATGGAAGAAATAAAGCCACATCTCTGGCTCTGATTATTCACAGGTATCTCTTGTCCTCTGTCCCAGTTCTGGTATATTACTGGTGATCCATCTCTCCAACTGTAGGAAAATTAAAAATGTCAAAGTCTTTTTACTTGGCATGTTGAGTCACCAGCACTGCTCTTAAGTTCTAAGGTATGGATTAAAAGTCTACTAAATAGTGTATTAAATTTAGAAAATACTCATAAACAGAATTGTACCTGTAGTTAACAAATACTGTATTGTATTTGGAAGCATTTTCTGAAAAGGTAGATTTTATGTTGCATTTTTAGTATAAAAATAAGCTAATAGGGCTGGAGGAAGATTTTGGAAGGCATGGATGCATGTTTGGAATAGATTGGTCATAATTTCATGGAGGAGTACTTTAGAAAGACTCATGTTTTGGCTAGAGGAATTCAAATTTATAAGTTAAAGATAAGTTAAAGATGATCAACAAATTGATCACTAAGAGGAAATCATGTCATTCAATACTTAAAACTTATCAAGTAAATGGCTGAGAAGTTGGCTAAGTGGTAGAGCGCTTGCCTTGCATGCATGAGGCCCTGGGTTTGATTCCTCAGCACCACATAAGTAGAAAAAAAAAAGCCAGAAGTGGTGCTATGGCTCAAGTGGTAGCATGCTAGCCTTGAGCTGAAGAGCGAAGGAAAACCCCCAAGCCCAGAGTTCAGGCCCCATGACCAGACCCCCCCCCAAAAAAAACCAACCAAACAAAAAAAACTTATCAAGTAAAATCAAATGCAAATTAATCTAGGTTCATACTGAATTTCATCATTGGCTTGCTCTTCTTGGTATCCAATCCACCAATTCACACCAAACTTTGATAGCTATTAAAAGAAAGAAAGGAAGAAATAAAACATCAGCATTTATTCTTCTTGTTTGCTTTTTTTTCTCCTCTATTAAGATGAATGGAGTTGCTGCTAATAGCTTTCTAGTATTTAGTATTTTACCCAATTATCTAAGGAAGAGTAACTAAGATCTGGTATCTTGAGGAACTCAGGAACTTCATTATTCTAAAATATTATCTCCTCATGAGATAACTCTTTCTATGAAAGAAAATTGTTGTAAAATATTGAAAATAATTAGTTTCATTCAACATGGAAAATAAAATTTCTAACTTCATACAAATGAATTACAGGGAGTATAATAAACTAGTATTGCTGATTCATGCCAGTAATCCTAGCTACTCAGGAGGCTGAAATCTGAGCATCACAGTTCAAAGTCAGCTTGGGCAGGAAAGTTTGTGAGACTCTTATCTGTAATTAAGCACCAAAAATAAATAAATAAAACAAATAGAGCTGTAGCTCTAGTGGTAGAGCACAACCTTGAGTGAAAAATCTAACCAACAGTGTCCAAGCTCTGAATTAAAGGCCCAGAAACAGGGGGGAAAAAGTAATATAATAATGTGAAATAGAAGATGGATTCATTTTCTTACTAGAGAAATTAGTGGCTTATTCTCTTCTTGATTTAGAGAAGCTCACTGTAGATGTTACATCTACATGAATAGGATAAAGATTTTGAATTTTACGTAGTGGTCTGATTGTTAACATCAATAACATTCAAATAAAAAGATACAACATAGGTCAAAGAAATGCTACTGAATTCCAGTGTTTGACAACTAAAAATAGGAGTATATATGTATATATGTAAAATAATAAATTATTTTAGTACCAATATCAATCATATAGATCTAAGCAAAATAGAGTAAAAAATTAAAACATTATGTGCCCATGCTTTCATTAAAGCAGATGTGATATTGGACTTAGAACCTGAGAAACTGAGATTCCTTCTTTAAATATAAAAGAGGAAGAAGCACTAAGATTTCTTAGAGACCCCCTAAGTTAGAATAATTTGTTTTGTAGGTGTGATATGTATAAATGTTGAAATTTAATTTAATTTTTATATACCAAAAACCCTAATTTGAAGGCATTATATATTTAAATTTGCACTCTCATTTCTGTCTGGGAATATTCTATTCTGGGAATATGTTTTATGATACATTATTTTTCCACATGAGTTTCAAGTCATCACCTAACAGAAGCTGATAGTTGGCTACCACTCTAATTTATAAATAGGTATTTTTACCTCTTGAACAATGTGTCTGTCTATCCTGTCAACAATTTGATAGGAACAAGTATAATTTTGGATCCCTGGGGTGTCATTACGTGGATATGTTCTTATATGCTGAATATAGAGTCTCTTGGTTAGACGTTCGAATGGACTGTTGAGACTGGCTGTGAACTCACTGGGAGAACCACAAAAATCATGGCCTGATTGTTCAATGCCCTAACTAAAGACCACTAAAGAGAAATTACATTTTCTGCATTTTAAGTGGCATTTTCATTAGCACCTCAATTATAGTATGGTAATCTCCCACACAGCACATCATTGAAACCTATTGTGATATGGTCCAAAACTTCACAGAGCAATGGAAGATACCCAGGCTGAAAATGGTAAAGACAGACAACAGATTTAGCTTAAGCATAAGGTCACAATCATGTAAACCTATTACTATGTGCTTGTAAAACAGAAATGTGGTATGTCCATTAATTTTAAAGCAGGAATACTATTTGTTTTAAATATGCAAGCAACCTTTACAGGTGGTACAATGTGGAAAGAACATTTAACTAAAAAATATGATGCAATAATCTATGCTAATCTACTAAACTACATAAGAAAAAGCAACCTGTCATTTTAAAAAAAATGTTTCATCAAAAATGGTAAAACTAAGCTGGGCATAGGTAGCTCACACCTACAAGCTGAGCTACTCAAGAGACTGAAATCTGATGATTGTGGTTTAAAACCAGGGTGGGCAGGAAAGCTTGTGAAACTTTTATTTCCAATTAACCAGCAAAAAAAACCAGATGTAAAGTTTTGGCTCAAGTGGTAGAACACTAACTTTGAGTGAAAAAGCTGAGGGATAATGCCCAGTTCAAGCTCCAGTATTGACACACATGCACATATACACAAACACACATATACATACAAAAATGGCAAAATTAACCTATTTTTAGGGCTTAAGACATCAGATTTTGTAGAACTAGTTGAATCTGTCTATCTATCTATTATATAAATATAATTATAGCATGAAATAGAAATATAACCAAGACATAGAAGACTGATACTGGATCCCTGTCTCTCCTCCTGTAATAAAATCAATTCAAAAGGGACCAAAGATCTTAATGCAGGATGTGAAACTGCTAGTGGAAAACATAGGATAATGCATGCACAGATAACAACTTCCTAGATAGGGCTGCAATAGCTCAAGAAGTAAAGGCAAGGATTGAACGATGGGATTACACTGAACAAAAATCATCTGCACTGTTAAGGAAACAATTACTAGAATGAAGAGATAGCCTGTAGAATGGGAGACAATATTTGCCATGTATTCTTCTGACGAGGGATTAATAGCCAGAACATACAAACAATGCAAAAAACCAAACACCATATTAGCCAATACAGATGGACAAATGAATCGAACAGACAATTCTGAAGTAGAGATGACCAACAAATACTCGAAAAACATGCAACATTCCTAGCCATAAAGCAAATGCAAATCAAAACAACACTGACATTTTATCTCATCCATCAGAATAGTGGTCGGCATCAAGAGCACAAAGAGAACCAATACTGGTGGAGATGGGGCTTGGGGAAGGGAACCCTCATTCATTATTGGTGGGAATGTAAACTATTGTGACCACCATTGATGTTAGTACAGGGCTTTCTCAGAAAATTGAAATTAGAACTAATGTGTGATCCAGTGATAAGCATTCATGGGCACATATCCAAAGGAATGTATCCAAAGGATACAATAGAGATACTTGTTCACTGTGGCACTATTTACAATAGTCAAGCTATAGAAATAGCCCAGATGCCCTACAGCTGATGGATGTATAAAGAAAATGTCATATATATATATATTTATATGCAATAGAATATTATTCAGCGATAAACAAAAGTAAAACTTATAATTTGTAGGAATAGATGGAACTGTAAGTCATCATTATAAACAAAATAAGCTAGGTTCAGGAAGAAAAATACCATGTTTTCTCTCACACATACTATGTTGAGCAAATATATATATATATTTATATATGCACATATACAGTATGTTTGTGTATGCATATATGTTGAATATACATATATGAATATACACATTATATGTCTACATAGACACGTTGCACATATTCACATAGATGGCGTATATGATATATGATATGTACATACATATGATATGCACAGCATGAATGGAAATGTGAGAACAGGAGTGACAAGCAAGAGGGGGTAGGTAAAACAGATGGAAATGAGGGTGAATAATATTGAAGTACATTTTGTTTATGTATAAAAACAGCATACTGACATCAAATACAGTGAAAACAGGGGTTATACCGTGGGGGAGGAACATACAAAGCAACAAAAAAATTGCATGGTACCTTATAAATATGTTAGAAATAACCCTGTTTTCACTGTATTTGACGTCGGTATAATTTGGGGAGGGGAAGGAAAAAAAGAAAATGTTTAAATATGGATACAGGTTGACCCATTGTAACGATGAGACGTACAAGACACTGTTGAACATTGAACTTTACAATTTAGGCAGGAGTGGGGGGGTTTCATTGTGGAGGTGGAATGGAAGGGATGGTAGGGGATAGACAAAGGAGGAGGCCACAATGCTTGATAGGAAATGTACTCATTACCTTGCTCATGTAACTGTAACCCCGCTGTACAGTATTTTCACAATAAAAAACTTAATTTTTTTAAAACAGCATAATGAATGAAACCTACCTAAAACTTAACAATAAGAGTAAGAGGAGGGAACGGAGCGGGGTGGGGAGGGAACGATTTTTAAAGGACGAATATAATGACAATGTTTGCAAAAAAGAATCATGAGAGATCATTATATACCATTATATTGGGTGGAGTAAACCAGAATGACAAAAATTAAAAATAATGGTAAATTGCCATTTTGCAATGTCCAGTACCCCTGGCTCTCATTTGAGTTTTATTTTCCTTCATGGCATCTATCTATTTACCTTTTTTTTAACACCTTATGTAATTCTATTTACTTATACTGATTATAGTTTTTTCTTCTCATACTAGATTAGGAACTCCATAAGGGCAGGAACAGTTTTAATCACTGAAAGAATCTTAGTCCCTAGATGGCACTCAACAAATATCTATTGAATGACTGAATGAGCTCACAGAACTAGTTACTCACCATTGTTGCTACTAAAGAATGAAGAAACGTAAAATGACTGAACAACATAGAAAACCTATTTGTTTTTCTATTGTTTTCTCTTAATCTCTATAGCAGAAAGAAACCCTTCCCAAAACTCTGTTTTTACTGAAACTTAAACAACTGTGTGAAATTAAAATAAAAACCTCCAAGTTCTAACTTTTTCAGGGTGAATTATGTTCAGGTACCTTTCTTATTCTGCTGTGGATGAATTCTTGCTCATGTGCAGAAAGAATTGTGAGTATGTCACTGTTCAGCAAGAAACAGACAAACTGAAAGGAAGACCATTCTAATGGATAGGAGTAGAAAAGGTACTCTGCATTCTGATAAAAAAGCCAAGGAGCATCTGAAAGAAAAACAGTGCCAGTTGTTGTTCAGACTAGTGACAGCTATAATGCAAACTTGAATATTGTAGGCTATGCTTATTTTCCCTTCAATTTACTTCATTTAAGAAACATTCACTAATATTCAGAGCTCACGGAAGTGAGTTAGATTAATTTCAATTTTGTTTAGTGAGCATATTTATTAAGTTGATTATTCATCAATCATTTATTCACTTCAACAATTTAACTTTAGATTGATACAAGGAAAGGTAGGTTTGGATGGAGAGATTTGTTAATACAATAAATAGTATATCATAGCCTTTAGATGGCATATAATTAGAGTGTGGCAGCATTAGTCTTACCATAGTAGTACCAGCGTGGAATCTTAGGTCTCACATCTGCAAAGAGAAAGCAAATAACCTTAGCTGACCTTTGTTCCTCGTATCCCATTCTTGAAGAATATCAGCTACAACCATATTCTATAGTACTTCTGCAGTGTTAGCTGGCTACCCCACTCCCAATGAGCTAACCACTGTGTTGGTGCTATCTTCATTCACTTTCCTATGACACATTAAATAAATAGTGCAGTTGATTGTTGACATGGTGCTAAGATTTTGAATCGCTGTAATTTCCTTGGGGAAAATGCTATTTAAAAAAAATTAGAAACCTAGCCTACAAAGACCTTATTAGTGTTTTTACCTCTTGGAATTTTGCATATCCATTCCCGTTTGGAAGCACAGTGCAAGGGCAGCAAGGTTTTGTCTACCTTATACACAGCACAGTTTCTTACATCTTCTCCAAAATAAGAATTGTTTAAAAATGAAGAGACAACCTGCAGCAGATGAAGTTCATTATTCCTTAATGTTGATTCCCCCATAAAAAGTTTCAAAAGATCCAAAAAAGCAACCATGCACACATCATTAGAGTCGTCTAGAGAAAGCTTCAGTAACATCTACATGTCACTCTAGTTTGAGGTTGGTCCACATTTGTGTAAAACATGCCAACTAGTGTTTAGTATTTCTTAAAGATGTCTTTCCTTTAAAAATAAAAGAGGTATGTTACTTCTTTTCTAGGAGGAAGGAATCATATGCAAGGTTGGTGCTGAACTTGCACTATTTACTAACTGGAAGGACTGGTTTAGTCTTGGGATCATGCTACATTTCTTAAAGGTTCAGGGATGTGCTAAATTTGAGTGTCAGTTCTATTTGCCAGTCCTTTTGTACATAGACTAAACTTTCAGCCTTTAATAATGAATTCTAGACCATAACTAGCTTTTTAACCAGGAAACTAACCATGAGTGACCTGAAGACCCACAGAATTCGCATAAAAGAGGTTTTAAATAAGGATCCAACCTTCTCAACCATTTAATAATAAATAGTTGATAGTGTAGGCCACAAGTAAAATGGATAAAATGTTGGAAAAAGAGGATATTGTGAAACCTCTTGTACTTTTCCCAAACCTGTAAACAGCTTTGCAACTATATCACAATTTTATTTGTGCATGTATGTGTATGTGTGTGTGTGTGCGCGCGCTCACATGTGTGCACATGTGTGCATTTGCGCATGCACCAGTCCTGGGACTTGAACTCAGAGCTTGGGAGCTGCCTGTGACCATTTTTTTCCTTAAGGCTAGTCTTTACAACTTGAGCCACAGGTCCACTTCTGGCTTTTGTTCTTTCCCTCCCTCCCTCCCTCCCTCCCTCCTTCCCTTCCTTTCTCTCCCTTCTTTTCCTTTCCCTCCCTCCCTCCCTCCCTTTCTCTCCCTTCCTTCCCTTCCCCTTTCTCTCCCTTCTTTTCCTTTCCCTCCCTCCCTCCCTCCCTTTCTCTCCCTTCCTTCCCTTCCCCTCCCTCCCTCCTTCCCTCCCTCCTTCCCTCCCTCCCTCCCTCCCTTCCTTTCTTCCTTCCTTCCTTCCTTCCTTCCTCCCTCCCTCCCTTCCTTCCTTCCTTACCTCCCTCCCTCCCTCCTTCCTTCCTTCCTTCCCTTCCTCTTTTCTTTCTTGTAAATTATTGGAGATAAAGAGTCTCACAGGCTTTCCTGTCCCAGTAGGCTTTGAACTTAGATTCTCAAATCTAAGTTCCTGAGTAGCTAGGATTACAGGCGTGAACCACTGGCATCCAGTCCAGTTTATATATAATGATTACACACACACACACACACACACACACACACACACACACACGTACATACTCAGGTTCAGAGAATGATGTGAGTTTAATTAATTGTATCTAGTGGAGAGTCAAGAGAACTTCAGTGGACTATCTTATGGCCTTATTCTCTTTTATTCTGAACCAAATTGTTTGTCCCCCTCTTATTATTGTGTTTGTTTTACTGAAACACAATGCAATATTTTCAACTTTTCTGTATAATATTTTGTTTTTCAAGAGCTGTATTGTATTCAATACTTCTGTTCCTGGGTCTTGATTCCTTCATTAGCAAAACAGATCCATGCAGCTCAGTGACTTCTAAGGTCTCGCCCTATGTTGTTTGTGGTACCCTTTGTAAAGAAGCAGTGTAGGAGCAGAAGTACTCCATTAGCATTTTACAACTACAATGCCCTTATCATTATTTTGAAGCACAAGGCTTTCTCTCTCTCTCTCTCTCTCTCTCTCTTTTCGGTCGTGGGGCTTGAACTCTGGGCTTTGGCGCTGTCCTTGCGCTCTTCAGCTCAAGGCTAGCGCTCTACCGCTTGAGCCACAGCACCACTTCTGGTTTTCTAGTGGTTTATTGGAGATGAGTCTCACGGACTATTCTGCCCGGGCTGGCTTTGATAACCGCGATGCTCAGATCTCAGCCACCTGAGTAGCTAGGATTACAGGCCTGAGCCCCCAGCGCCTGGCTTCTTTTTCTTTTTTAAATTCCTTCTTGGCTACAGATTTGAACACAACTTTTATAGTGGGTTTTATTTAAAGTTTGGCTACTGCTATTTTGTTAACAGCTTTGTAGCTCTGGAGTCAGACAACCTGTGTGCTAATCATGGCTGTCCTCTGTTATTTTAGGCAGATGGCTAATCATTCTGTTGCCCACTGCAGTGAGCTGTTGTAAGGATGAAATGAGATCACGTAAGAGTGCATTCAGCTCACTGCACAGAACATGACGAGGGCTCCATAAGCAGCAGCTGCATTAAACACTCACTTCAGGGTCTTTGAGAGCCTTTCTTTTCCTTTTCATGGAAAGAGCTGATTCTGCAAGCGATATAGGATGGATCCTATTGCAACTTGGGATAGTGCTTCAGGTGTCCCTCCCCCTCCCCATCATCTTAAGGAAAATGTGATATTTTCTCATTGCACCTGCAAAAGCAATACAACACCACAAAGGTCTTCAAAGAAGAGGTAGAATGAAAAATAAGATTTTTTTCCTGGAACTACTTGCTCTGGCTGTGAAGGAGATGATTTCTAAGGCATGTCTATCCATGAACCATGAGATAAACTGAAAATTGTTCTCCCAAATTACCTCATTTTTGCTGTGACAAAGCCAAGGCCAATCCATACTGTATAGGAAATGAGAAACTGGATGGGAAAAGCCTAACATTATTGAAAGAATAGTTGTTTCTCTGCTAGATGACTTTTCAAATTGGGAAATGGTTTGGGGGACATGTTGGAGGTTGTGATTTCTTATCAGGACAAGATACTATTAGGGCTTCAGGATAATCTGGTCAGCAAAAGTTTCCCAGGCCCTTGACATAGGAACTCTCTTAGTCCTAATATCTAGCACAGCCATAGGAGAGACATGGACATTATTTCTAGGTTCTCTTAATCAATTTAGCAAGTGCTGCCATGGCTGCTTTTCTTTACTTCATCTCTTTTGTCTAGTTTGGAAAGACTTACAGGAGTTCTATCAGACCACTCCCAAGAACCAGCATTCAGTGGATTTCTTTTGTTAAATCCAATCCAGAACTGCCGTTCTTCTGTCCTAGAGGAAAGAAGAGACAAAAACTTTGCCTTTCTCATTGATTTCCTAATGTTAGACAAAAGATTAAAAAATCTTTAAAAATATTTATTTTTGCAGAAACCAGGTGATGCTACTGGATCAACCAAGTCAATCACATATTTTATGTGCATGTACAGAGAGGAAGATTTAGGCTCGTGTTTTATTTCTCTTTGTTTATTCATGGGTGATGATATCAGCTCACATTGAGATTAGAAGTTTCTCATCAGAAATGGCAATACCTTCCAATCTTGGCAAGGGCACATGAAAACAAGTTGGTAAAAATTTGTAACATCATCTTTTTTTCTTGAGGACTTGTTTTAATCTTTCTATTACCTATTCATACTACTTTACTATATTTCAATTGGTCACTTGTTTGTCAAATGTTTATGCATTTTCTAAGAGTTAATAATCATCTTTACTAAATAAAAGGTACACAGAAGGTTTAGAGATTTCCCCCTCCCCCCCCAGATCCCAACATAAATAATTCTGCAGCAAATCAGCCTAGGCCATGGTAAATTAACTTCAGCCATCACCAATGGTTAGACTTGGCAAAAGGCTCCACAGAGAATCATCTTCCCTCCTATTAGGCAGAGTACAAATATGTCAAATTGCAGAGTACTCAATAAATCAAGCAATAAAGCCTAATTGTACAATGAACCATCTCACTAAGATAATTTTCTGGGAATAATTTTGAAGAATTAAAGATTTAAAAGACTCAGAAGTCATGAGAGATGTTTTATTTTCCTTACTGCAGAGAACAAGCCTATTCCAGAGCATAGCTTCCTAGATATCTGAGCTACTCTGTCTGAATGATACAAATTATATAAGTTAGAAAATCTGAGAGATCACTGGTGCCTGGCTGGCCACTGTGGTGATGATTTACTACATTTAAGGTTGTGAGAAGATGAGATGAATGCTATAAGGTTAAGCTAAGGGCATGACTGTTATGGCCTAGGCTGGAAATCCATAGATTCTCTCTGCTCTAAGAACTTTTAATTTGCTTGATTGGGTCATAGAAGACAAATGGACACTGACTTTTCCGCCATCAATTTCCTAAAATTATGTTATTTTTAAACAAGCACATACATATGTTTTGGTTGAACATTTTGGTAGTCTGGGCAAGAGACATATAATTTTTGGGATCAGAGGGTAATGATTAATAGTTTGATAGATGCTCAGCCCTAAATTCCATTAGAAATTTCATGTTGGAGCATTTATATATATAGAAATAGTGATATCTGATCGAAAGCAAACTAAGAACTCACTTACATGTCATTGTTTCAGATGGCAAATTCATTAAAATTTAAGGGGAGAAAATAAAACACATTTTGCAAGGTGCTAAAGTAATGAAGAACAGCACAATTCAGAACAATGGGTAGCTGTGGTCCTCCCTCCAACTAATAATAAAATTAGCCAGAAAGCTTCTCAAAGTCTGATCCAGCAGCTCTGGTGTGGGATAGAAAGCTGTGTGTCCCAAGTGAGTGTAATGATTAGCCAGGCTCTGGAGCCATGGTCTCTCAGATCAGGATTTCTTGTAGGGACCAGCAGGTCTATGTGCTGTTAAGAAATATTCTTTAAAAAAAAGAGATTTTGTTATTAAAGTAGTTCTTTCTAGAAGCCTCCATGATATGATTGTATATAGTTAATTTCCAGCATTGTACTTGGTTTTGTGATTGCAGTCAGCCATTAAATATCCCCTTTCCCCCACAGAATAGAAGTTAATGAGACTCACATTTGCAAATGTCAAAACTCTAATTTTTAGGTTCATTTTGTAAATATGGAAGCTGACTAACTGGATAGATAGTACATATTAACTTCTTTGTGAGAGTGTCCTGACAGGGAAACTTCCAGGGTAGGCCAGAGTTTTCCACACATACACACACAATCTTGCATTTTCTCTGAGTTTGGAAAAGTGTTTCATTGAGATTCCAGGCTTCTAGAGCTTGGAGCAAAGTTGCTGGTATTACATTTGTGGAATAAAGACTTGAGGACTTGGAGGCATACCCCCTTAGACCACAGCATCTTAAGGGACAGGTTTTTGTCTGCCATGTCTGCTGGATTCTTAAATCAGCTATGCATGTACCTGTGCTTTTTTCCACAAAAGATATTCCTAAAAGGTATGCTGGTTGACAAGAATATTCTAGAGCAAGAGACCAAAGTATGGGAGAACTCACAAGAAAGAGAAGTGGGGGATCCCTTCAAATATTTTAGAGTATACTTGATTTATATTGCTCTAGCTCCAAACTGAAGGAGGCGGATTTCTGGCTTAGTAGAAAGATGATCTTGGAAACCAGCTTCTACCAATGGAATGGGCTTTCTTCCAGGCACGGGGCATTCTGAAACTGGAAGCAGTTCAGCAGGCATTGGATGACCGTGGGAAGGTAATGGGATAAATTACTGTGCTGGGAAGGTAATGGGATGAATTACTGTACTGGATGGTGGTCAACTCAAACCTGTGTGCTTATTCTCATTCAAATTTAACTGGATTTTTAATTCCAAGGATTTTGAGATTCCGTAAACTTGGAAATAGACCCCAATAAGCAAAACACCTTGTTTCTTCAAATGCAAAATCAGAATTGGGTAGAGGTGTGGCTCAAGTGGTAGATCATCAGCCTTGGGTAAAAAGCCAAGTGACAGCACAAGGCCCTGAGTTAAAGTCCAAGTACTAACATCAAATCAAGGAGTTGGACTGGATTTTTTTTAATCACTAGGATTTTTATTTCAAGTGAACTCTTAAACAGACTCCTATCATTTAGAAAAATAATAATTAGTGGAGCTTGTGGGGGCTATGCTGGTGGTCTTCTAGCAACTCTGCTCATTTAGGAGCCTTCTGTTCCTGAGGTCCCAGGATCATGGGGAATCTTAAGAAACACTTTCAAACCACTAAGTGTATCTGGTTTGGGGAGGGGAAGGGGAAGCACTGAAATGGACAAAGGGTGAACTAATTCAGCAGTGATACTCTCTAGACACTATGTTGGAAATGAACTATACACTTCTGCAGGGAGAGGGGTCAGGAGGGGAAAAAAACATGGGAGAAAATGAGGGGGGTGTGATACTATTCAAAAATAAATCTACTCATTACCTCACTTATGTAACTGTAACCCCTCCGTACATCACCTTTACAATAAAAAATTTAAAAATCCCACTGAGGTAGATACCGTTTTGCAACACAGCTTTAAAAATCTGACTAGAGATACATGACAAAGATCTCAAATATCAATCATCACTTTGTTTTATGGCCACTTGGTGGCCTATAAATACAAGGCTATATGGATATATTTTTTCTTCCACAACTAGTGATACCTTGATTTTTGACTTACTAATACTAGAACTCTAATTAATTACGTGGGATTCTGACCCGTAAAAAGCCATTCCTGAGGGATAATATTTGTGAGTTTTTCAGAACTCACAACTATTTACCGATTTAATTTTGAATGTAAAAGTTCATTCACAAAATTTTCTTCCTCAATATGGGCAAAGCTGGCAAGATGAGCTCCAAATTCTTCACAAAATGCTTCAGCTTCTCTCCATGATCTTTTCATTAGGACTTTTTCACTGTGAAATACCTGTACAGTAAAAAAAATATCCACACTGTCATGGATAAGGAAAGGCTGTTCAATTATGCTTTAGAAACTAATAGTAATATAATTTTCATTCTTTTTTTTTTGCTGCTGAGGATTATACCCAGAGCTTCTTTTATGATTGGCACACTACTTCCCAGCTGTGTCCCACCTCTTTCTGTTCTTTTTTGAGAGCTAATGGAAGTAACAATTAGTGAACTAGAAGGTACCTAGTCACTTTAAAACTATTAGCTCAGGACCTGGGAAGGTGGTTTTGTGGTTGAGTGCTTGTCTAACATACATGAAGCCCTGGCCTCGAAACCTCAGTACCACATATATAGCAATAGCCAGAAGTGGTGCTGTGGCTCAAGTGGTAGAATGCTAATCTTGAGCAAAAGAATCTCATGGGCAGTGTCCAGGTCCTGGGTTCAAGCCCCAGGATTGGCAAAAAAAACAAACAAAATAATCAAACAAACAACCCCCCCCCCAAATTAGCTCATTTTATCTTCATGACAAATTCATGAAGAGAATATAATAAACTCAATTTTGTAAGTAAGTTTCTGAAGACCTTTTTCCCCACTAAATCTCCTATAGCTGGTAGTTTCCTTCAATTAATGTTTTCCTTCAATTAATGTTTGTCAAGAGTCAAGGAAATTGGGATAAACGGTGTTAAGAATTTCAGGACAAGTAGATGAATGGATCAAGAAAATGTGGTATATATACAAAATGGGATTCTTTGCCTCCATCAGAAAGAATGACATTGCCCCATTTGTTAGGAAATGGAAAGACTTGGAAAAAATTATATTAAGTGAAGTAAGCCAGGCCCAAAGAAACATAGGTCCCATGGTTTCCCTTATTTGCAATAACTAGTATATGTCTGAGTCAAACAGAAAAGGTCAGATAAGTTGATGCTAGGGAAATGAACCCTAAGATATGTATTCAAATGTTTTTTCTTTCATGCGATTGTTTCTAACACATTTATAAGATATTTCTTTGTTGCTTTGTATGTCCCTCCCCCACAGTATAACCCCTGCTTTCACTGTATTTGATGTTGGTATAATTTGTGGTATAAACAAATCGTTTAAATAAGGATACAGGTGGACCCACTGCAACAATGAGATGTACAAGTTGTATGTGGAAAACGAACTTTGCAACTTTGGTGTGGGGGGAGGAGGGTTGGGTGGGGGGCCAGGGGGAGGATGGGATGGGAAGGGGAAACAAAGGAGGAGGCTACAATGCTTGATAAGAAATGTACTCATTATCTTGCCCATGTAATTATAACCCCTCTGTACAATATTTTCACAATAAAAAATTAAAAAAAAAGAATTTCAGTACATACACCTACAAATGCAGAGCTAGGATTATATCTAGGACTCCTTAATTCAAGAACCCACAAATTTCTATCCCAGAAGGCTACCTTCTGACAAATTAAAACTAGCCGAATGACCATGAATATGAGTGACTCTGGTCAAGAAATGAGAAATAACGCCTATACCTAGGACAGCAATATTTCTGGGTTTGTTAATTCTGAGCTGAACAGAAGGTGCAGTTGTTTGTGTCTAAATTTCTCTCATCAATCCTCAGGAGCAGAAAGGAATTGGTCAAATGGAAAGTTTTCTTTTGGCTTTTTGTAAAAACAGAGTGAAAGACAGACCCAGAAAACTCTTGATCTTGAGTCATCCCCTTGTTAGAAAACTCCAGCAATAAGCCTGACTCTCAGATGCCAGGCAGCTATACTCTCAGGCCAGCCTGCACAGGTTCTTATTTGCTGAGACCAGAATGAATAGCTTTCCAAATTCTGTGGACCACAGCATAGCCTTTCCATCTTCTAAATTATATGTCAAAACTTGCTTCCTCTGGGAACCTCTTTCTGAATCACTCTAAATTCATAA
This sequence comes from Dipodomys ordii, assembly GCF_000151885.1. Taxonomy (NCBI): domain Eukaryota; kingdom Metazoa; phylum Chordata; class Mammalia; order Rodentia; family Heteromyidae; genus Dipodomys; species Dipodomys ordii. Next base: position 11,859,231 of record NW_012267221.1, read on the forward strand.
ATCCTACCTCCGTGCACATCAAACACACCATCCATTTGTTGACACATCAAGATGATATATTGTAGAACAAGCACTGGACCACGAGTCCCAAGACCAGGGATGCATTTTCACTGTCAGTACATAAATGTGAGCTTGAGCAAATCACTTCATCTCACTGGCCTTAGTTTACTCATTTTTATTTTAACTCTGTGATATCACTTCTGGGCCTGTTATTCTATGAAATTAATCTGAGATTTCACATGTGTACATTTAAAGGGAAGGCATTCATGTTGTTTTGTGATATCTGCAAGCTGTAATATCTGTGGAGTTGGCCTATTGCTATACTGCTCACATGGGCAGAGAACATGCTGGAGAAGAGCTTTCTCCTATGATTTGGGGAATCTCTAAGTATAGAACATGTCAGAACAAATCAAGACCAAACTACCAAACATAAAATCACATGCTTCTAGCAAGAAGAGTATAGGAACTGGTTTAAATCTAGGATCTAAAGCTGATGTTTTAAACAGGTATTTCTTTGAGAATTTTAACATATATGAATGTTTTAATATTATATGTAATTTGACTTTTATGTTGAGTATTCTTAATCTGAAAGTAAAAAATTTGAAATGCTCTAAAGTCTGAAACCTTTTGTGATAGTGACACTTTGCTTTCTGACAGTTTTATGTATGCAAACTTTGTTTTATGTGCAGGATTACTAAAAATACTGTATAAAATTACCTCTAGCCTGTATATCTGTGTGTGTGTATATGTGTGGTATATATGATTTTGTGCTTAGACTTAAGTCCCAACCATGTTATTTTTCTCTGTGTGTATATATGTATGCATGTATATGTATATTTGCACATGTACATACATATGCATATATTCATACCTATGTAGGTACACATACACGCATGTACACACACATATGGGCACATATGCACATACATGTATATACAGATACACACATGCATTTTATATACATATACACATTCATGTATATGTATATATGCAAATACACATGCATTTATATATACACATACATGTATATTATATATATGCAAATTAAAATACTTCTGGTCTGAAGCACTTCAGGTAAAATTCTTCTTTTCTTTATCTATCAACTATGTATCTATTTGTCTATGTGTCTATGTATGTATGTGTGTATGTATCTATCTTCATGCAGAGCTATTGATACATGCATGTCAACTATATTTATTAATTTGTTGGCTCTTTAGATATCTAGAAAATTGCAAAATATATGTTTAGAAGTATTATTATTCCATGGAAAGTACTTTATTCACAAGCTAAAATCCAATGTAGAATTTTAGCATTTTAATTCTCAGTGAGTATTGACCACCTTCATTTGGCATTTGCTTGGCAATAAGAACACTGACTTGTGAGCTGTACCTGTAATCTTAGCTACTCAGGGGAGTGAGATCTAAGGATTGTAGTTCAAAGCCAGCACAGGCAGGAAAGTTTGTGAGACTCTTATTTCCAAGTAACCACCCCAAAACTGGAAATGGAGCTGTGGCTCAAAGTGGTAGAAGGCTAGCCTTGAGCAAAAAAAGAGGGACAACACCCAGGCCCTGAGTTCAAGCCCTATGACTGACATAAAAAAAGGTTAAGAACGCTGACTTGTGCTATAATATTATAGGATTGGTCCTTGAATGATCCTGGTTGACCCAGCATGCCCCCTCTTGATTGCACTTCTCAGCAAGAATGTACTGAGAATGCAGCTGTCCTCGTCAATGTTTTAGCCCAGTGACCCAAGTGGCAAGACATAAAACCCAGAGAATAATGCTTTTGGAGTCCCTGAGCTATGGTGGGAAGTGGAGCATGTGTCCTAGGCAGCTTTTCTGAGCCTTGGGGGTTGGGCTTGCTAGGATCTTAGGTGTTGTTGTTTCTTGTGGCCCATCTGTGGAGAATGAATTTGCTTTCCTGACTTGTCTGAACGCTATGATCTCACTGGACTCAGACTCCGTCAATTGAGTTTGCGCAAAACCTCCAGCTGAACCTAGAGCTCTTACTAGTCAGGTGTTTAAAATTCTTTCCCAGGATTGCTAACCAGTACATATTAATTCCTTCCTGGAATTAATATTGATGCATGGCATTTCTGCTTAATAGACATCATTCTTCACAAGGAAGCCTTCAGTATCACCAGAAGTCTGTCAATATTTGAGTTAAAATTATTTGGACTATAAGTGAAAAGAAAAAGAAAGGCAAATATTAATTAAGCCCCTGCTGTGTGCCAGGCACAGTTCTGGAAAGTGCTATAATAAAGGAATTTGTGGTACATGGATCAAATTGAACTGCTGGTATTATTGAGAGTAGTTAAGTAACCTTGGTATCACCTTGAAGCAATTGGCCAGACCAGGCTGTGACTCCCAGTTCAAATCGCAGGGGTGAAAGGGCCATCTCTCTTCCTGCTCTGTTTTCTCACGATTTTCAACTGGCTGTTTACACAGAGACATTGCCTTGAAATGTCTGCAGTCCTTCACCTCCCAGCGCCCACTCCTTCCATGCATGACAACACAGCCACCATTGGAACCTACGATCAGAAAAAAACAAGCAGTTTAATATCAAATGATTAACACATTTTGTGCTCAGATGACAGCTCTTCAGAGTGCAGAATAACTGAATCTCCTAATGAAGCATCCAGAGAAGAACAATAAAGATGAAAAGGGATGTTTTATTGGCACAATTATCTCATTTCTTCTCACCTCTGGAGAAAAGAAGAAGGAAACATGAGAGAAAAGAAGTTATGAAGCCTGAAATTTGGACATTGTCTCCTTTGAGCTCAGATAGCATGTGATAGGAAAGTAGGAGTGGTTCCTACTTGGAGCCAAAATATCCACTATAGCTCAATGCTGTGCTTTGAAATCCCATTGTGAACCATCAGCTGAGACAGGAGCAAAGTGCTCATCCTGAGAGATTCCATGGGGGGAAAACTTCCATGAATAATGGATTCAAGGTAGACTACAAGATCCACAACAAAGAACAAAACCATAAGCCATAAACCATGGGAGAGTGGAGAGAATAAGATAAATTTTGAAATAATGGAAAAGCTCTGGGGTCAGAGACAATGGCAGATAATAAGGAAATAAGAAGCAAAAGACAGATTCTTTGTCCCTCCACATTCAGAGTATAGTATGAAATATTGGGAAGGGGATAGATTTTTCTGTTAGGGACAGAACAACTTCACTTTTGTCTTTTCATGTATATTGAACATTTTGAATATGAAATGTGTTTTTCTTGGAAACAATTTGCAAATTGAGTTAAGCTTCTTAAGTTTTGCAGAATCTATACAACTCATAAGATAGATAAATATACACTTCGAATTTCAGTTCAATGTAGTAGGAAACAATTCCATTCTAAAAATAGAATAAACACTGGATGAGAATGAAATTGTTTTTTTTCCTCTTGATTTCAGGGAGACTATTTAATGAACTATATTGACATTCAACAATCACAACAAATTTATGCATCTACAGCATCCCTGGCTATGCTGTATATTAGCTTTTACAGAAAGAGGACCGAACAAGCAAAAAAAAAAACCCATCTTGGTTTAGTATGAGATACAGATGAATAATCAATTGCAATAAAATAATATATAAAGTATAACAGAAAGGAACGTGTCTTGAGCTGTGGGAGAGACTGCAGAAGGGCTGATGGACCTTGCCTAGAGATATCTATCAGAAAAGGATTTGTAGGAAGGGATACTTGAGCTAGGTTTTAGAGGACAGGGAAAGGGTATAGAGTTTTCAGGGTGGGCTTGTAAATAGCAAGTGGTGGTGGAAGACATATCTGAAGATTTGTGGCCTAGAAGTACTTTAAAGAAAGGTAGTAATGAGGTACTAGATACTTATCTTGCTTAATTTCCCTTCAGTAGCAATGGCTTCACTTTTTCAGTTTTTTGGTTTTTTGATATTTGGTAACTGACACGATCATTGTCAACTATGTATTGGTTGTTTTATAGTCACAGAAAGACTGAAGAAATGGACAACAAAACATGGGAGCTGGAAGAAAGAATGGAATGAAGAAATATAATGGAGTCTGAAAAGAAAGAAGAAAGAAAAGAAAGGTAAAGCACTGTTTGTGTCTTCAAGAGTCCTAGGTGCACATCATGCCTTATGTGCTGGACATCATGGTGACACTCAAAGGTGTGTGTGTGTGTGTATGCATGTGTGTGCATGAGTGCACACATGCATGCCCATGCATGAATACATCAAAAACCCCAAAATGTGAACATATTCATAGAAGAGGAAACATGATAAGCATGGCTTATTTTGAACAAAAGTAAGCCAAGAGAGAGTTGGTTCATACCAAATCGATCAGATACTTCCACCAGCCAGGAAGAGCTACTTAGTGCTAGAGATGGAAGGCTAGGGGTAGGAAGATAGACAAGGGTGAAGGCATATACTATATGACTCCCTTTGCTATGAACAGCATTTTGTAATTTAGGAATGAAGCCCCAGACCCAGCTGAGTCATGAGCAATAGAGGAGATGTGCATGAGGAAGAGGAAGAGTGGTGGAGATTCACATGGAATTCCCAAGTGGGATATATTTATGGATCTGTTCTACTTGAATGAGGAAGAAAGATGAGCACTTTTCCCCGAGGTCCTCTGAGGCCTTCCAAGGAAACTTCCACTTCCTGCAGAAAAAAGTGAGAAAACTCCTATAAAGAACATCTAATTTGGAATACAAGGTCTCTAGCACAAATATTGAATAACTTGAAGCTTGAAAACATGAATCAATCATAATAAGACTTGTAGATTTAAATATAGCCACAAGATAATAGTGATAATAACATGTTGGAAAGCACACTGTAAGTTAGGAAGAGCTAAAACACCCCCAAGAGGTTGTTATTCTGCTTATAGACATTTTGAGGACAAAAACTGGGATTTTTGTGACAGGAGTTCTGCCTGCACATTCAGAGAATTGTTTAAATGTTTGAATCAGCAAGTTTATAATATAATATACTTTTTTTGTTGGCCTTGCATTTTTGTCTTACCATGGTTTAGATGCAGTAGAGTCCAGCTCATCTTCATTAGTGAAGCAGGAGATGTTTGTGACTCAAGGAGACATGCAAAGTGCTCCAGGAGTGTTATTGGTATTTTAACGCAGTTAACTTAATGGAACATTTGACCCAAATTTTAAAGTCTAAGCCCCAAAGAAGCAGTAAAGTGGTGTAATAAAGGGAGACAGGGTTAAGGGAGATATAAACTGAATTTATATGCCAATTCATAAGGATGCTTGCAAAGCCAAATAATAAGAATGAGGTGGAGGAAAAGTAGAGGCAATTTTTCTCCCAGAGAAATTGTTCTTTTTTTTAATAACTCATTTCCCATTGAAGAAAAGACTTATTATCCTTTTTCTTCCATGGTGAATCTCATATTTCAAAGGATTTCTCCTTACCTACCTTAGCTCCCAGACCTTCTCATTCTTTCCCTGAAACATCAGTGGGAAAACTAAGAAATTTGAATTCACTGTTCCAATCTTTTGCACTTGACGCAGCTACCTAATTATATAAAATGAACTGAGCTGGAAAGCCATCACCTTTAACCTCTCTAGTCAAGTACCAAAGTATAAGCTAACCAATCAAACCAAGTTATGGTTTGGGGCAGGAGGGAATTATGCCAGGTCTCAATGCCTAGATATTTCATTTGAGTCTATATATTTATGTTCCTATTTTGGCAACAGTTTTATCTAAGGAAAAGGGGTAGATTGGATGCAGAAAAAGGATTAAATAGTGACTCTGATCACAAAAGCGCTGGACACTTAGACATGATAAAATTGTAACCCTCCTGCACAACTATTTGAAGTTTAGGGGGAAAAGTCATGAAAAAAAAAACCTGAGAACAGAACAAGACAAGGATGCCCACTCTCTCCACTCCTTTTTAATCTAGTATTAGAATGCCTAGCTACAGCAATAAGACAAGATGCAGACATAAAGGGGATCCAAATAGGGAAAGAAGAAATAAAACTCTCCCTCTTTGCAGATGACATGATCTTGTATTTAAAGAATCCCATA
>NW_012267221.1:11867112-11873428 GCF_000151885.1 Dipodomys ordii
GGGAAGGAGAAGGATTGGGATGGGGGGGAAGGGGGAGGCTGGGAAGGGATGGGAAGGGTAAACAAAGGAGGAGGCGGCAATGCTTAGTAAGAAATGTACGCATTATCCTGCCCATGCAATTGTAACCCCTCTGTACAGTATGTTCACAAATAAAATAAAAAAAAATTAAAAAAAAACCTGAGAACAATGGTGAAATATCACAGTTAAATTTGATCCTCAAATAGTCCTGGACAACACCTCATCTGCGCAAAAAAGTATGGTGATTTTAATGTCAAGTAAAATATGACAGCAAATGCTCATTCACAGATAGTCTTTAATTGCCATTATTGTATGTAACAGATTCATGATCAGAACTTTTAGATATGTAATTGTAAGATTGAATCAATTGTAAAGAACAAAGGATAAAGTAATAAAATCCCCATCCAAAACCAAAACATTCTCACCTCTCAAGTCTTATACCTTCCTCAGCTTCCCTCTCCCTCTTCCTTTCCTTCTCCATAGGGAAAAGTGGATCTCCTCCAGAAGAGTATGCACAGAGTGTTACACCTGTGCCAGGCACAGTGCTAGGCATTTTATATAGCCATCCCTCTATTTAATGTCAAAAACTCTGAAGCAGGTTGAATATCTACATTTGACAGATGGAAAATGAAGGCAAAGTTTTAGTAGGCCATAGAGTTAATGATGGTTTTACCCAAGACTTGAAATTGGATTTATTTGAATCTATTTGTGTTATAATATCAAAGTAGAGAGTAGATTCAAGAAATAGAAGCTTGAATGAATGAATGAGTGAATGAAAGAATGAATGAATGAATGAGTGAATGAAAGAATGAGTGAATGAATGAATGAGCCTCAAATTATGCTTCTCCTTTTCCCATGAAGCTCTTTCTCATTTTCCTGGTCATGGATCTCTCCCTGTGTGGCTACAGAATTTACATGAAGACAGACAATCACTCTTATGATTATGAAAAGGTAGGGGGATATCCAAAGGGTACTCAAAACCAAGGCTGAGCATGTCCTCATTATGAGGTAGTTCATTTCAGAACTCTGAGGCATCTGAAGCTGGGTAGTGCTGTATAGTTTATCTGCTGACCTGAGACAGGGATCTTAGTTCTTGTTATAGTATGCTTAGAAGCAAATAAATGTGACCTGCTGGACTAAAGTTGAGTTTTCCTTGTCCCTAGAAGATTTTTACTGATTTGGAACAATTAGGGTACAGGAGCCCTGGAGTTGTCCCATACAAGAGAAATATACTTCTTCTTCTAGGTCTAAGAGCAGAACTTTGTCACAGAGACTGTTTTTTTTTCTCTATTTGACTCCTAGGAAGCTCTCACATAACTTGGAGAAGCTTTTGTAATATCTTAGCAAGTACGGATTCACTCATTTGCTTTCCCATAGGTCAGCCTCCACTTTTATGCAATCTTTAATCTAAGTACAAAGAACCTTTCAGTTTTCACACATTAGGTTCCCTCTTATCATCTTTCCCTTTGATCAGTGGTAGTGGTTAGTGTGAACCAAAATCATTTTTCCTGTTTCACCTGAATATTTTACTTCTCTCAAAATACTAAGGGTCACATAGCCCCTTTGTTGTATTAAAAAAATATAAAAAACAGCAGAATTTCCTGATATTGTGTGAGAATGGAGACTTTTGGCATAAAAGAAAGGAAATATAGATAAAAGACAGGTTAAGTAAAGACCTTGTACTGCTGAATTTGAATTGAAAGTACCAATTTGAACTGAAAAAAGTATTTCCTTTCACACACAGACTTGCGCACACGCATGCATGTGTGCATGCACACACAGAGACACTGACACCTTAGATCTGCTATTGAAATGGCTTAGTAACAACAACAAACTCCCAGACAATAACCCTACATATACTAAGACTATGTGTGGAAATAATGCCACTTCCCATAAAACAAGATCAGCATTCCTCAATGACATGGGAGATCTTAGGTTTGGAGTAGAAATTGACATCTTGTCGTATCAGAGAGTAAAGACCACTATTATCATATCAGAAGGACTTGGGAGGCAGTTTTTAAGGAAATTCTCATCACAAAGATGGAGCAATTTGAGATTAAAAAGGGTAATTGCAATCTATAAATAGATTTAAAATGTTTGCCTCATAATTAACTTTTTAAAAAAGCCAACAATTCCATTGTGTATATATACCACATTTTCTTGATCCATTCATCTACTGAGGGGCATCTGGGTTGGTTCTATATTTTAGCTATGGTAAATAATGCTGCAATAAACATAGTTGTGCTGCTAGCTTTAGTATGGTCTTGTTTGTGATCATTTGGGCCTCCATCAGAAAGAATGACATTGCCCCATTTGTTAGGAAATGGAAAGACTTGGAAAAAATTATATTAAGTGAAGTAAGCCAGGCCCAAAGAAACATAGGTCCCATGGTTTCCTTTATTTGCAATAACTAGTATATGTCTGAGACAAGCAGAAACGGTCAGATAAGTTGATGTTAGGCGAAATAAACCCCAAGATAAGGACTCAGATGTTTTTTCTTTCTTGCTATTGTTTCTAACATATTTATAAGGTATTTCTTTGTTGCTTTCAATGTCCCTCCCCTACGGTATAACCCATTTTTACTGTATTTGATGTTGGTATAATTTGTGGAGGAGAAGGGAAAAAATAAATTGCTTAAATGGGGATACAGGTGGACCCATTGCAGCAATGAGATGTACAAGACGTTATGTCAAAAACGAACTTTACAACTTTGGTGGGGGGAGGAGGAAGAATGGGGGGAAGATGAGGGAATGGGAAGGGATGATAAGGGGAAGCAAAGGAGGAAGCAACAATGCTTGATAAGAAATGTACTCATTACCTTGCCTATGTAATTGTAACCCTCTGTATGGTATTTTCACAATAATAATAAAAAAAAGTTAACAAAATCCATCTTCTAATCGATGACTGTTGGAGGGTGCCAGTGAAGAAACAATTATTTAGGGATTGCATTAGGCATTTATCCTGGCGTTAACACCACAAAGTAACTGAAATATTGATGGAGAATAACTCCTTGATAAAAATTCCAGCTATAAATTAATAAACTTTAGGTTTATCAATTAATAAGAACCTAACTCAAGTTGGTAGAGCATTTGCCCTAGATTCAAGCCTTGGCACCTCACAAAAAAAAAGCCTTTAATGTGTGACTGCTAATAAAACTGAAAGAGAGAAACATTATTTACCTACAGACAGAAAAAATAGCTACCTAAGAAATAATCTTTCTAAAAACATAATGAAGCCTGGTTTTGGAGTCTCTGATTCTAATTTTTAAAGAGTAAATATGTTTTTAGAGAAAATAAAAAGAATCACATTAAACATTATAATAGAGATGCCATCAACCAAGTGTAAACTTCAGGAAGATTATAAGATGAACAGTCCATTTATATCTACAAGTATATTTTAATGAAGGTGGTGGTAAATCTCAACATTAAAACATTTTAGGAGATGTATGAGTGAGACAATTTGCAATATGAACCTTATAGCTATAATATTTGTGGGTCACTTAGAAGTTTTAGCATTTATGATATTATGGAATTATAGTTAAGCACTTTCATTCCTCTGATTGCATCACCATGTTTTTAACAAAGAAGGCGTTATATTTTGGGGGAACAATACACAGCATTTGTGGATGGAAACAAAATGATCCTGGGTTTTGTTGTGAGAGAATATGGAAAGGAGGTGGTGGTATAGCTGAAACTAGATTTGTCATGATCTGATAATAGCTGGCACTTGGTGGTTCATTAAACTAGTTGATAAACATAATAGAGAGTTTAAAAAATGGCAGAAATGTGATTCCTTCACAGACTGTGCATTTTGCTAGTATGACATAATGACATTCTTGACTGAGTTTATAAAAAGCTGCAGGCTTCCTGTCCAGTGGTCAATTCATATAGTCAGTTTATGCTGGATTAAGATTTTGACATGGGGCTCAAGCTAATGGATTCTTTTGTGACAGGCGGGAAAAGAAAATGTGATTTAGGGTGGTGTTTCTACAAGCTGTAATTTAAAAGCAAAAGGGAAACACAGAGGCTTTTATATTGCTATTTTCTTCAAACAGATTTACATTTTCATCTTATTCAGAGACAATTTACTCAGTGTCAATCAGCATGAGCAGCCAAACTGAGCACCAGGGCATCATTTTTGCTTCAGGGAAAAGAGAAAAAGAGGAGTGCCACTCAAATAAATTACAGCAGGAACTTATGAATGACAAGAAGCTCTGCTTCACTTCCCGGTTTTAGACATCTAAATATGCCCCAAGGAAGTTAACATAAAAACCCAAAATTTTGTCTACTCAAAATGTATTAATTTATTTTGACAGGCCTAGACATTTCTAACAAAATTCTACAGTTTATAGAAATGATACCTGAGATTTTTATTATATTTTTCAGTGTTATTGTTATATTTTTTCAGTAGTGTGATACAGAATGTTATTAACTCTCTTTAATTTAATAATATTCATGTATTTGAGGAATAAGATTATTCCATTGCCTGAATTGGGGTACTTCTTGTTTTAGAGCTATGTGAAGTTCATCAGTTTCTATACACATTTCCTAAACAAACATATCTTAGCTTGACTTTGCAAGCATCTTTTAAAAATAGAACTTTTTTAAAATGTAAAGTCTCATGACAAATTTAGGAGATGGAAATGAGGGTGAAAATATTGAAGTATACTATGTTTATATATAAGAAATGGCATAATGAATGAAACCTAACAAAAACTGTTAACAAATAGGAGGAAGGAGGAGGGAACGGAGGAAAAAAGCAATTTTTAAAGGAAGAATGTAATGTTTGCAAAAACAAAATTCATAAGAGATCATTGTATTATATGAAGTAAACCAGGATGACAAAAGCTAAAAGTAGGGATAAATTGCCATTTTGAAATGTCCAGTACCCCTGAGCACTCATTTGAGTTTTATTTTCCTCCATGGCATTTATCAATCCTGCTTCCTCAGCCTCCCAAATTCTGGGATTACAGATGTGTGCCATCACACCCAGCCTAAAAAATAAGACTAGAAAGAAAGAAGATAGGGGCTGGGAAGGTGGCTCAGTGGTAGAGTGCTTGCCTTGCATGCATGAGGCCCTGGGTTCGATTCCCCAGCACCACATAAGAAAAAAAGCCAGAAGTGGTGCTGTGGCTCAAGTGGTAGAGTGGTAGCCTTGAGCTGAAGAGCTGAGGGACAGCGCCCAGGCCGAGTTCAGTCCTCACAACCGGACCCCCCCAAAAAAAAGAAAGAAAGAAGATAAACATTTTTACAGCATTCTGAAGTCCACAGAAAAATTATGTGAGAAGTATGTAGAGTTCCCATATAGCTCCTACCTGCTACACAATCACCCCACTATAGAGATCACACATCACAATGGCACATTGATGAATCTACAGTGACATAAAATACCTCTCACTGCTGTGATCCACTCCATTTACTAGAAAAAAATCTTTTATAAATAATACATAAACATGTCATATATATATTTACTTGACATATGTTTCTATTTAAGTACATTGTTGCTATTGTTACTTTGAATATAGATCAATAAAGAGCAAAATAAAGAGCAAATTAAGAGAAAAATTAAGAACAAAATAAAAGCTTTTACTTTACTTTTACTTATTCATTCTACCATCCTTTTTATCAGAGTTTCTGAATCATTTACCTTCTCTCCAAAGAGCTTCACTTAAAATTTCTTTCAAGGCAAGTCTGCTGATGACAAATTCCCTCAATGTCTATTTGTGGGATAAAAACTATTATTTCTCCTCAATTTTAAAGGATAATTTCAGAAAATATAGAATTCTCAGTTTTTTTAATTAACATTTTCAATGTTTCCTACTATCCTCTTCTTGTTTGCATAGTTTCTGAGAAGTCTGCAATTTTCATCTTTCCTCCTCTATAAGCATAACTAAAATTTGTTTTCCTCCTTTGGTTTCTTTTCAGAATGTTTTATTTATCTTTTATTTCCTAAAGTTTGAATATAATGTTCCTAGGATGGCAGGCATTTATGTTACATGGAGTTCTTTGAGCTTCCTGAATCTGTGATCTGGTATCTGGCATTAATTTGGGGAAAAAATCTTGAAGTATGGCTTTTATTCCTTCCTGACCTCAGTCCTCTCTAGACCTGAAAATAATTGGTAGGACTTTTTTTTTTAGCTCTTGTTATTAATGTGGTATGGCCACTTTAAAACTTCTTGCACAATATCTAGTATATGTATGAGTCAAGTGGAAAAGGTCAGATAATGTGATGTTAGGAAAATGAACCCTTAGATATGTATTTTAATGTTTTTTTCTTTCATGCATGTGTTTCTAACGCA
>NW_012267221.1:11874138-11903441 GCF_000151885.1 Dipodomys ordii
GGAATCGAACCCAGGGCCTCATGCATGCAAGGCAAGCACTCTACCACTAAGCCACCTTCCCAGCCCCAAACAAACATTTAAAGCTGCTCATAAGTGTTGAGGAAATGTAAGTGTAGCCAACAGTCACCCCCTCCCTAGATTTGCCAGGTATTGTTGGTGGCTGGTGCTGCACAGAGGAAGTCTTACCTCTGACTAAGCATGTTAACTGATCAACCATGGGATTCTACGTAGCTTTCTGCTAAATCCTAAAAATTCTTTCTCTTCTATAAGAAAAGCTACTAGTTATTATGCATACTGCAGCAGCACTGTGAATATTCCATTAATCTTCACAATGATTCTGAGAGGTAGATATTATTAACATCCTTATCTTAATGATGAAGGAACAGATATGGCGAGATTAAGTAACTTCCATGAATCAGGTGGCTGGGATTTTAACTTGACTCTGGCTTCATAATGAGTACTCTTTACACATATGCTGTTCTGCAGTGCAGTATCTTATTGAGGTGCTAGGGATGGAGTACCAACCTTATGCATGCTCATCAAGTACTCTGATCACTGAGCTCTATCCACAGCCTTATAATTCCAGTCCTGATACTTTCCTTATCCTAAACCTTTTGTAGCTTCTACATCTAAGATATAAGTGAAAACTCCTTAGCATATAATCTGAAACTAGGTTTTAATGTACCTCTCTGACCTTTTCTTTTAGAACTTCATATATCTTTCTGTCTAGTTACACTGAGCTACTAAGACCCCTCAAGGCTGCTCAGTGTTTTCTTGGCTCCATATATTTGTTCCGATATAGAAAATTATTTTTTCCTATTTTAGTAATCAAATCCTACCATACTTCAAACCCCAGGGGAAATGGTCTTCCTCTTTAAACTTTTATGGTAACTCATGTGAGAATTGATCCTCCCTCTTTTAACTGTTAAAATAATATATTTTGTGCATCTTACAATACTTCTCATAGATTTGACAGTTTCTAGTACTTGAATATAGGTTTCCCTCCCAAATTCACATGTTGGACCCTAATATCTAGTATGACGCTCAAAATACTGAAGGATAAATATTGATGTGGAAAGTTTTGTAGAAGAATATTAAACATAGAGGCAAATAATTGGAACATGCCATTTAAAATTATATATGTGTACATGTGTGCAAATGTACAGATAACGCTAGTGGAACTATATACAACAGTTATCAGTAGTTTTATATATATATATTATATATAATCTATCTATCTATCTATCTATCTATCTATCTATCTATCTATCTATCTATCTATCTATCTACCTACCTACCTACCTACCTATATCTAGATTCATCACAACCAGGAAAATGTTAAGAGTGAAACAGGAGTGATTAATTTGTCTGGAACAACAGACATAGACTGAACTCAGTTGTGGCAAAAATGAGAGTATATAGTCACATTACTTGTATTGAGAATACACTCACAGTTTAGTTACTTCATTTTACAAGCCTGTGACAATGCCAACCATTGCTTGGAGCAGAAATTAGGAAAGTACCTTGCATCAGACTTTATAATTATGAGAAAGAAGACTAGTGTGACTTTTTGAATATTTTGAAGTGAGGTTTTTAACTATCTCATCCTTTGCAGCTAAGTAAAAGCTAACTTTACCTCAGCATATAGAACTTTAAAGATGGGAGATAAATCATTTCATACAGAGTTTAGGACTTGCTTCTCTATCCCATTTCCTCCAGATACAGACAAACAGGTAGTTTATTGCCTGCTGTCTGTTGGTGTAGCCCTGAATTGAGCTCGACAGGACAGAACAAGATCATGACATCCAAATGAATGTACCCCCCAGGCAAAGGGGGAGAGTTTGGTCTAGGTTGTTTATCTAAGTTTAACACAAGGACCTAAAGCTTTTCTACACGTGTTCTAATGTTCTTTTTGCTAAAGCTATTAGCTTCTCTGGATCTGGCCAACTTGACCTAGCTGCATGTAGTAGGACCCAAGGTTAAGCACCTGAGGATAAATGAGCTGTTGACTTTATAATCCTGGCTAAGGAACTACAGAATTCTACAGAAGAGGAAGACAGACCAACAACATTATCTCAGTAATGAGCCAACTGCACTACAAAGCTATGAGCAGCGACTGTGAATGGATTAAATATTCTTGGACTAGTCTAGTCTAGTTTTCACTTGGACTTGTTTAGACTAATGAATGCCCTGTGATTCTTGGATACTGAGAAAAGTCAGGGACCAGGAAGGCTTGAGGAACAAAAATTTAGGATTCATGTTAATAAAGACAAGTATGATTTCAAACAATGAATGTAAACCTCAAATTTTTCCAAATGATTCATGTAAAGTATAATTAAAAAAAGACAAACCTGGCCAGATGTCAGTGGCTCATGTCTATAATCCTAGCTACTTAGCAGGCTGAGATTTGAGCATTACTATTTGAAGCCAGCCTGGGCAGCAAACTCCATGAAACACTTATCTCCAATTAACCACCAAAAGCTGGAAGTGGAGCTGTGTCCCTTGAGCACAAAAACTCAGGGACAGCACACAGACCTTGAGTTCAAGCACTAGGGCTGACATACACATACACAAAATGACCAGCCACATCTAACCCCTGCAGTCCTTGGTGATGATTGTACTTAATGCAAGCATTGAGGAAACACTAGGGAAGATTCAAAGAAGATGACCAAAAAGTGGAGGGAATTCTGGGCAGGAAAGCAGAGCACAAACTGAGGAGACCTACAGTTCTCCCTACTCACTGGGCTGATGTACATTCCAGTGTGTGTACTGCACAG
Organism: Dipodomys ordii; assembly: GCF_000151885.1. Taxonomy (NCBI): domain Eukaryota; kingdom Metazoa; phylum Chordata; class Mammalia; order Rodentia; family Heteromyidae; genus Dipodomys; species Dipodomys ordii. Next base: position 11,876,916 of record NW_012267221.1, read on the forward strand.
GCTCAGGCCTCTGCCCTGCGGTCTTCCAGGTGTATTCTCCTGTATCATTTTGGTCTTGGAGAGCTATCCAAAAATAGCTGTCTTTTGTATTCACCACACTACTGATCATACTGGTAATAAAAGCCTGTTCAAACCTAGAAAGCAGAAAAAAAATTATATTAAGTTTCTGGGTGATAAAAATGTCATTAAAACATAATGTAGTGTACTGCATAAGCAATTCTTGTTTAAGTCTTTAGAACATAAAGCAGAAAAACACACAAACCCCTTACATTACTAACAAATGCCAAATAGTGCAATTCCCAGAAATGTGTGAATAAGGAATATTTGGCTCTTTGAGACATAAATTTCATAATTGTTTCAAGAAATAAAGTGGAGCTCTGGTTTCACAGTACAGGTAACGTCCACATGCCCAACAGTATGTTTTTTGCAGTAAAATGTGGCCTGTTTTGTAATTGGCCTTACACCATGCACAATACCATGGTGTACATGGGTTGGGGGCTGGCAGCAGCAGGAGAAAAGATAGCATGCTTTTCTCAATGAGCACTCATCACTCCAGAGTCCAACCAAACCCACACACCATATTTGCTTAGCAAGGAACTAGAGTAGCAATTTTGAGTCTCTTTAATCAGTTTATCCTCATGAGGCATATGAAGCCCTTGGTGATATGTTCAAATATGTGTGCTTTCCAGGTGGATAAATTTAAATCTGAGTTGCCAATCAAAGGTCGTATACCCAGGAACATTTCTCCTCAACACCTGAATGAACTTAGTGTTCATTGATCATTGGTCATGCTCTCTTCCCAACATGCACACTTGGAGAGTAGAATCTAGAAACCTGATGTATATGCTTCCATATGCATATCTAGTAAGAAAAACTGGAGTACTGAAATTGAACTAACACTGAATTTAAAGCTAAGTCTGAAACCATCTTGAGAAATCTCCTTCAGAATGCAATCAAGTTAGTAGACTTTTGAAGCTATGGTGACTTCTGGGCACATCTGCTGAATCAATGAGAAATGTAAGGGCTGATCAAATAGGAGACTAGAGCGAAATTCAAGATCTAAAGATCTAAGGCAAATTAGATCTTTAACTTTTTTTTTTTTGGGATCCAGTTGTGGGGCCTGAACTCTGGGCCTGGGCGCTGTCCCTCAGCTCTTCAGCTCAAGGCTAGCGCTCTACCACTTGAGCCACAACGCCACTTCCGGCTTTTTTCATTTTGCTTATGTGTGCTGAGGAATCGAACCCAGGGCCTCAGGCATGCAAGGCAAACACTCTACCACTGAGCCATCTTCTCAGCCCGCAAATTAGATCTTTAAAATACAACTTCAGATTTCTTTGATTACCATGCATTCCTAACTTGCTAAGGGAAGCAGAAGCAATAGGAATAGTTAAAAATAGAGGAATTTCAAAAGGAATATGGGTGGGAAAGAGAAGAACAAGAGTAAAAATGTAAGTGCCGTGGGGTCATCACTAATAACAGTAACCACAGGTGTCCATGCACTCATCTTTGAGGGCATATGGGTTTCATCACAGGTTAGTAAGTATTTTCTGTACTCTTATCAATAATCCAAAATGGTGTGCACTTGAAATTGGAAAGTTTTAAAAACTGCATTGTTGCATTAGAACCTTACATAAATCTGCTTCAGAATGAAAGCATATAAAGCCAAAGACTGCCTAGATTACTCTTGTAAATTTCCTTAGTTTTTGTTGGCTCATGGTCTCATAACATATGATTTGCTTTATTGATGCTCAATGAAGCAGAGTAGCATGGCTAGTGTCCCCACCTGGAGTCTGAAATTGCAGTGTTGGAGACCAGCTAGGCACTGAACCACAGGTATGACAGACAGGACCATTGTTCACAGTGCTGGTGCTAAACTCAGCAGGCTGGTTCTTCCATTACTTTCTATTATACCGTTTATCTGATTATACAGCGAAATGACCTTGAATGTGAACTTGGCCTTGGGCATCATTATGAATGCAACTGCTTTGTCCTCTCTCGGTTATAGATTTATTTAGTCGTTTCTGATTGTGTATTTTATATCCATTTAAAACAACAGAAACCTGCTTTTTTGAGTTGTTAGTGTATTTTTAACTAGCATGTATCATATTCATACATTAAATTCTGAAACCTTCAAATCAAAACAAACTTCAAATTTTCTTATTCCCATTTACAAAATAGCAAGATTAGTAAATAAATTTGACAAATGGGTATTTATTCTAAATACAGGAAAAAGAATTAAGTCTGGATAATGGATTATGATCTCTTATGCATTTCCAGCTGGCAAAGAAACTAGAGGATATTTTATGCTCTTTACCATTTTCAACCAGTGAAAGATTTATGAAAACTAAAATCTAAAAGATGACCTTGTAAAGGCTTTTCTGAAGAGAGAAGAGGATTAGTTAGGAGAAGAGACAAGATGGTATTGTCATTTTTTAAAGTCTATATTCTGGTACTTTACTTGAACTTGTCCCAATGAGATTGCTTTTATTGTATAATTTTAAAGACGATAACTATTTTTGTGTCAATACTGAGACTTGAACTCAGAGCCTGGGTACATTCTTTTTAGCTTTTCACTCAAGGCTGATATTCTAAAACGTGAGCCACAGTTTTACTTCCAGATTTTAAGAGGTTAATTGAAGGTAAGAGTCTCATGGATTGTCAGGCACAGTGGCTCACACCTGTAATCATAGCTACTCAGGAGGCTGAGATCTGAGGATCACAGTTCAAAGCCAACCCAGAAAGGAAAGTTCATGAGACTCTTATATCCAAATAAACACCAGAAGACTGAAAGTGGAGCTGTTGCTCAAAGTGATAGAGTGCTAGCCTTGAGCAAAAAAGCTCAGGGACAGCATCCAGGCCATGAGTTGAAGCCCTATGAGCAACAAAAAAAAAGTTGCATAGACTTTCCTGCCAGGTTGATTTTGAACTGTGATTCTCAGATCTCAAACTCCTGAGTATCTAGAGTTACTGGCATGAACCACCAACACCTGGCTACTAAAATGTATTTTAAGGTAGAGAGTTGTTTTATACCCCCCAGTTATGATTAATAAATAAATTCAGCAAAGCTACCACCAGATATAAAATCAATATACAAGGATAAATTGCATTTCTCTCTTAAAAATGAAAAATCCAAATTAGGAAATTAATTTCACTCATAATAGCATCAAAAAGAATGAAATATTTAGGAATGAATCAAGGAAAAAGTCTTATACATTAAAAACTTTAAAACATAGATTAAAGACACAAATAGAAAGACATCCAATGTTCCTGGTTTGGAAGCCTATTATTAAGATTCTACATCCAATGCCATCCTTATCAAATTATCAATGAGTCTTGCAGAGATAGAAAAATTAAATTTGAAAATGTGTGGAATTTTCAGGGACCTTGAAGAGTCAAAATAACCCTGAAAAAAGAAAACACAGGGGAAAAACTTCATGACATTGGATTTGGCAATGATTTCTTGGATATGAAATTTAAAACAGGCAATACGTTAACAAATGGATAACTTGGACTTCACCAACATGAACAGTTTTGTTCACCAAAGAACTCTATCAAGAGTGAAAATGTAGCCCTCAAAATTGGAAAAAATATTTGCAAATAATATACCTGATAAGGAATTAAAACACAGAATATATGAAGACCTATGACTCAACAACAGAAAAATGAACATACTCAATTAATGAGAAACAGACTTGAATTGAAATCTTTGTAAAGAATTTATGCAGATGGACAAAAGAGCATGAGAACATTCTGGTCACTAAGGAAAACACAAATCAAAGTCACCATGAGATATCAAGTCATACCCAAGAGGATGGGTTATTAGCAAAATGAAAATTACCAGAAAAATAACAAGCATTGGCAGAATAGAGATGCTGGAACATTTAGCACTTGTGGTAGGAATGTAAAGTGTCACACCTACTAAGGGAAACTATGGCAGTTCATCAGAAAACTCAAAATGGAATCATCATGGCCTAGTAATTTCACTTTTAAGCATATAAGTAAAGAATTAAAAGCAAGGAGTTGAATTGTTCAAAGTGCTATTTTTCAGAATAGTCCACAGTTGGAAAAATGAATAAATAAAACGCAGTATATTTGTACAATGGAATCTCTTTTTCCCTTCTGTTTCTCTCAATGTATCTCGCTGCCTCCTCCTCCTTTTGTTTTCCTCCTCCTTCTTCTCCCCCCCCCTCCATTCTCTCTCATTTGTTGTTGCTGAGATAAGTTCTTGCTCTGTAGTCTAGGGAAGGCTTAAACTCCCAACTCTTCTGCCTCACTTTCCCAAATGTTACTGAGATTACAGGCATGTACCACTATACCTAGTATACAATGGCATTTTTTGCAGTACTGGGGTTTTAACTCAGGGTCTTATAATTGCTAGGCTGGTGTTCAACCATTTGAGCCATACTTCCAGCTCTGTCTTTTGCTAGTTTTTTTTCTTTTTTTCTTTTTTATATATTTTTATTTATTTTTTATTGTGAACATACTGTACAGAGGGGTTACAAATACATGGGCAAGATAATGAGTACATTTCTTATCAAGCATTGCAGCCTCCTCCTTTGTTTATCCTTCACATCCCTTTCCAGCCTCCCCCGCCCCCCCACCCAATCTTCCCCACTCCGCCCCCAAAGTTGTAAAGTTTGTTTCGACATGACAACTTGTACTTCTCATTGTTGCAACGGGTTCACCTGTATCTTTAAACGACTTGTTTTTGCTAGTTTTTTTTTTTAATATCAGTTATTGCAGTTCTTAACTAGCCTTTAAAGGAAAGAAATAGTGACATATGTTAGAATGTGAATAAACTTTGAAGACATGCTAGGTGAAATAAATCAGGAACAGAAAGGAAAATACTTTTTGATTCTACTTATATCTACTCTCTAGTGTGGTCATACTTACAGAACACTAAATAGTATTTGTTAGGAGCTGGGGGAGGGAAGAACTAGGAGTTAGTATCTAATGAGTACAGAGTCTCAGTATGGGAAGAAGAGAAAGCTGTGACACTGCATGGTAATTGTATTCACAGCCATGTGACTGTACTTACCACCACTTTACATTTGAAAATGGCAACAATGCTAAATTTTAGCATATATATATATATATATATATTCTCTGTATATATAACCACAATCAAAAAGTTAACTGCAAAAAATGTTTTTGGATATATGGTTGCATGAAAATGACAAAATTACAAAGAGTTTGAAAACAATCTAAATTTCAGCTTAGCAGAAAATGAGATATGCAGAATTTTTCTTGGCAAAATTCACAGAATCAAATGTCATTTGTGCCAGATTTCCCATATCTGATTATTTCAAGATTTAGATATGTATACATTGAGACAATTATCCATGGCAACTTCGAACATTTCTACATTTCGATTCTGGAAGCAAAGTGGCCAGGCTTGAAAAAGTTTTCTAACAAAAGACCAACCAAGAAAATTATGCTACTTAACAATAAGGGTCTTTTTTTCTTCTCCCCTTGCCTCTCTCCTGCAAAGTGTTAAAAAGTCCTAGACCAGAAGCAGTTGTCTGATAACAAAAGAAATAAGTAATTTGTAGCAGGTGGTTCTAATTGTGCCCATCAAACCTGTCACTCCATTGTGCAGAACAGTGGAAAATCAATTAGCAACTACAAGGCTGGATGCTGGAGAGTGACAGCAGAGTCTTAACTCAAACAGGAAATCAGTAATAGAAGAAAATGATTGCCAAGGCTGTTAATGGATGCTCCTGGGCATGAGGAGACTTTCCATCTACTGCCTGGCCTTCTCAGACAAAAGATACCACTAGAGAACATTCCAACACAAATTGTCACTCAGAAGAGCATTTCTTTCTTGTGGGGGTATGAATGAGTGAAAAATCAAGAGCATGTGGTCCTTCTTTTCCTTGAATGGAATCCTCTGGTTGAGTCACTGCTTTGGGTGCAGTCATAGTTGTGGGGTGGTGTGTCTGGTGCTAACTGATTTGGAGAGATGCCACATTATTGCTCTTATTGAATCCTGCAGGTGTTGTGGTGACTGGGTGCATGCCAGCAGAGAACAGTCCAGGTGGCCCTGGATGGCCTGAGATTACCTATGCCGTAGCTCTGCTTTTGAGTGGGACTATACATGAGTGTGACTAAGCAGAGTTTATAAGGAAAAAGTTCCAAGTGTCTACAACATCATCTAGTCCCCAATTTTGGAGAAATAAAACAGACTTTGTCCCTGATACTACCATTTGTATGCGGCCCCCAAAGCATAGGAAGAAGAGGAAGCATGTGACTTGTAACAGCTCTCTACCTTGTTCTGGGCCATTTGGGCACTATTAGCATGTGTAATGCTACTTAGAGCATGTTTGTGTATCCTGTGTTCTCCCTTGCCTACTTGTTTCATGCTGCTGTTCTATGTCAGCTGGTGTGCCACAGAGGCTCTAGCAATGACACCAAACCTTTTATTTCTTCCATCCAGCATGTCAGTGTTTAATATGGTGCCTCTTGCTAAATACACAATAAATAATGTTCAATAAACTCTTGACTACTAATTTTTGCATGGTCAGATAATATATGCAAAGCAATGAACTCTGTGTCAGATATGTGACAGGCACTCAATGAATATTAAGTGGAGAAAGAAAAGACAGAATGAGACATAAACATAAATGAAATAACAAGACTTCTTTTCTTCAGCATAAAACATAATTAAATCATAATTGAAAAGATCCTAGAATCATTGGAAAGACTCCTGTTATGTCTTGCATGGATTTGTGTCTGGGAGACTTGTAACCTGTGCTCTAGGAAACTTTGAGGTGGCCCAGGAAGCCAAGGGGGATTGAAAACAAATTTACCTATGTCGTAGCTCTGCTTTAGATTCCAATTATACATGAGTTGGATGGTGAGCACAATTATTTTGTGAACCCAAAATTTAAGTGTTCACACCATTCTCTTACATATAGTTTTGTAGAAATGAAACACAGGTTTTGCATACCCATACATATAATGTTTACTGGCAGCTCTACCTGGGAGGGGAAAAAGCAGATCTAAAAACAATGCTGAGATCCACCAAAGGTAGCACTGTACCCCAAAGAAGGCCATGCATGTAGTTCATCAAGTGTTGTCAATCTACTCCTCTGTGCAAGCAAGTACGCACATTCCTATGAAGAGTTTGGAGGAAAGACTGGAAAAGAAGACTGTAAAGTTGGAAGGTGAGAGGAGAAAGGAAATACTTGTGGCTTTGAATGTTGACTTCCAATTGGGGTGAGCCAAGAAAAGATAAAAGAATCCCTCAGCAAAGCAGATATATGTGTGAAGGGTCTCTAGACAAACGTAAATCCCAGTTTCTGCACTTTTAGGTTTTTTCCTCCTCCTCCTGCTTCTCTTCCTTTTCCTCTTTCTCCTCCCTCTCCCTCTTCCTCCCTCTTTCTCCTCCCCCTTTTTCTTTTTTCTTTTTAGTTTTCCCTGCCTCCCTCCCTCCTTCCCTCCCTCTCTCCCTCCCTCTCTTCCTCCCTCTCTCCCTTTCTTCCTTCCTTTTCTTTTTCATATTAGTCTCACTATGTTGCCCAGGCTGATCTTGAATTTGTGCTCAAGTGATCCTCTTGCCTCAGCCTGCCAAGTATCTGAGATTGCCAGTGTAAATCATCACCCATGGCTATTTGGTAAGGCACCTGCCCATTGCCCAGGTGCAAAAGCAAATGACTCATGCAGGTGTGGTTTCCTGTGGTATCAGAAAAGAGTTGCCTCTTGCTTCTGTCCTAGGCATGGAGGAGTCAGCCTCCCAGCCCTCACTGTTCTTGACATTGATAGTTCCACTAGGTTACCTTCCTCAAGCTGTTTTACACACCTGTACCATGCTGCAAATTACATGGATGTAGACTCTCTGTCAGCATTAGGAGACACCTGTGCCCAGAGAAGCCGAATGTATACCTAAGAAGCAATGAAGCATTTACATACCCTTTGCATTTTCTTTATATTTTTTCCTACTAAAAAGCCCACTCTGCAATTAAGTACATTATATCAAAAAGATCCTGTTCAATAGCATATTTTTTCCATTACAAAATTAGAAAATTAAGTCTAAATACAACCACATGCATTAGCAAAGCTGGATAATGAATACATCTTCTTGGAAAGAAAACGTCACCTTAAATTTTACTATTTGTCATTCAAAAATCAATCTGGCAGTAACATTAGAAAATTGAAATTCATCTCAATAAGTACATTAAGTGATTTAATACTCTATCATACACCACACATTAAATTGTGACAAGTTTTTATTATAGCTGCAGTTTTACCATTCTGAGTGACCTCCTGTCATAGAATGGACATGTTTCTGTGAGAAAATGTTGACTTGCCTGTTTGTAATGGTTGTAAGTGCGGGAGGACAGTAATAAGCACTGGAGGCATGCTCAAAGCTTCGGAGGACTGTGTCAATCTTGTAACAAAATCCACCATGTCTTTCCCATCCCTTAAAAAGTGAAATCAAGGGCATAATCAAATATATTAAATACCACGAGATCTTTCTTCGCATATTCTTACTTACATAACTTCCTTCTCTGACTCACTCAAAATGCCTTGAATTTTTGTCTTCTTATCACTGTGTCCTCCATGGCATTGCCAGTAGCTAAAGCCACTTTTATATTTACATAAGTATTTATTATTTAAGTTTCTTCATTTAATAACTTAAACACAAATTAAGATGAAGGTGAAAATACCACAAAACAAAATAGAAAACCCAAGCTGGGCAATGGTGGCTCAAACCTTTAATCTCAGCTAGTTGGAAGGTAGTAGCAGAACCGTATGTACCCATATGTATGAGTCTAAGTTAGCAAAACCTTATCTCAAAAACAAAAATCTTAAAATGTGAAAGGGCTAAGGGTAGGGTTCAAGTTGTAAAGTTGCAAAGCATGTGCAAGAGCCTTGGGTTCAATCCTCACTACCACAAAAAGCAAAACAAAAAATATAAAATTCCCAGACAAGCAAACAAACAAACAAAAAAGAAACTAAAGGGACACACACTCAAGAGGTGGCTCTCTTTCTCTCCTCAGACTTGCAGCATTGCATACAAATGCCCCTTATATTAGGGTAGAAATTAAGAATTGTTGGTGCTGGAGACAGGATGCATGTGTTTGAATTCTGGCTCCTCTGCTATTCTATCAGCTTTATATACTAATACTGTGTGCATTTAAGAACTGTATCGAATTGCTCCACATGTAGTTTTCTCTTCTGTGAAATGGAGATAATGGTAATATTCATAGGTCTGTTGTGACAACCAAAAGGAACCAATGAGCTGGGTACTGCTGACTCATACCTGTAATCCTCACTACTTGGGAAGCTGAAGTTGAGAGGATCGTGGCTAGCTCAAGGCTAGCCTGGTTATCCATGCAGGACTCCTTGTCAACCAATAGCTGGAAATAGTGGTGTTATGCCTTGCATCTCAGCTGAGATTGAGGAGACTGTGGTGGTTCTCAGTCAGGCAGTTAGAAAAGTCTGTGAAACTCCATTGCAATGAAAAGAGTTGGGCATGGTAGTAGTACATGCTTGTTTTCACTGTTATCAGGGGAGCTTCTAAAATCAGTAGATCAGGGTTCAGATGCATTGATAGGTAGGAACTGAGACACTAACTCAAAATATAACCAGCACAAAAGAGGGCTGGAGGTGTTGCTTAGAGGGAGAGCACTTGTTTAGAAGCATAAGGCCTTGAGTTTAAACATTACTATTTTCCCCAGAACAAACACATACACACATCTAAAGAAAACAGAAACAAAAAGGGAGACAAGGAAGGCAGAGATCTTAGAATAGAGCCAGAGAACTGGTATGAGCAAGAAAACATATATTGATAATGTTGTAGATTTTCAACTTCCTTTCATATTGATGTTTCATGTCTTCTAACTGATTCATTCATTAACTAAAGGGTCATCCAGGCCTGGTACCTGATTCTGGTGTAATCCAATCAATTTAGTCACGGTTAGGTGATAACATTTCTAAATAGTGACCAAAATACATATACACATATGCATACATAAATACATACACATGCATATGTATATATACATGTCAACACACACAACACACATACATATTGCTAAATTAGCTGACTGGCTTTTAGAAAGGAAAAAAATTTGGCACATAGACAAAAATGACAAATGTGCAGCTCTGTGGCTTACTCTGGGGGTAAGGTAGAGCAGCTCTGTTCTTGAAACTCATGTGGTACAGGAGACATTCACTATATTTCAACTGAGTTGTTTTAGTTCTTTTTATCCCACCTAATCAAAAAGCATCACTTGTATCAACCTATTTTTTTAAACTTATTCATTAGTTTTATATATTTTTCATTCTGTGACATGTCAATTCCTGCCAGTTTTGTGTAGGCATAGACTGCTTTCTAGAATACTTCTTGAAAAAAGACACAGTTTTTGTGGTTAATTAAGAATGCTTGAATCCAGAAGCACCTGCAGATGAGAGGTGGGTCACAGAGTTTCATCATCCTGCTACCCAAGGACTGCTGGGGTCCCCTCTCCTTTTTCCTGGCCCCGGCCACTCTGTGACTGACGGCTCCAGACAGGCCTCTGAAGGCATCACTGAAGGACAGGGGCAGGGAGGTTAGACCGTTTGTGCTTGGAAGAAGAGGTGAGGGAGATTGACAGTTTGACCTTTCTGACAAAATATTTCTTATTCAGTAGTGATTTTGGAATAATGCACTGCTTAGAAAACAAAAAAGTCCAAGAAGAGAATAATTTGAAGTAAATGAAGGAAAATAGGTGCGGCATGACAGAAACAAAAAAAGACTATGACAGGCCCTTGTCCACATAACCAAAGTGGGGGGATCACTGATTGTACTGGCTAATCTTCTGTACATTAGGCACTGTATTTTTGTTTTTGTTCTTTTGTTTTTGTGGGTTGTGAGGCCTGAACTCTGGGCCCGGAGACTATCCCTCAGCTCTTCAGCTCAAGGTTAGCACCCTAGAGCCACAGCACCATGTCTGGCTTTTTCTGCTTATGTGGGGCTGAGGAATCAAACCCAGGGCCTCATGCAAGGGAAGCTCTCTACCACTGAGCCACCTTCCCAGCCTGGCACTGTTTTATTTTTAAATGAAATGATGATAACACTAAAATGACTGGTCATATTGTCCAATCTCTAAAACACGACTGACAGGGGAACATATCATTTTATTCCGCTTTGCTTTGGAATAATCAAAATTGTTGGTTTGGTTTTGATTTCATTCCTGGTTGGCCTCCATCTCCTTATCTTTCTACCTCAGCCTCTTGAGTGTTGGGATTACAGGGGTGTACCATCATGCCTGGTTTCAAGACTGGTAATATAAATTTACAAGTGCAGGCTGCCTAGAAAGCAGCGTGAAGCAATCAACCATAAGAAAGGAACTTTTGGAAATTATATTTGTAGGCTGGTAAAATAAAATTAATATAAAATTTCCCATAAAACTAGTGAAGTAATTTTAGACTCAGAATCTTTTGATACTGGTAATGCTAGCTAGCAAAGAGCAGCAGTGGAGAGCAACAGTTGCTCTTGCTGTGTAAGAAGTTAATTGCTCTTTCAACCACATAAAAAATGTTGAATTCCCTTGACAGCCACAGTATGGTAGAGATTAGATCAATGATCATCTATAACAAATTCAGGAATTGCAATTCTTAGATCAAATGTCTGGTGACCTGTCAACTATGGAACATATATGGTTCAGTTGGAGTCTGAATTTAGTTCATATATTTATACATCAATTCATAAATAGAACATTTATTTTTGGCAGATATGTATCACTGTTTAGTTGGAATATAGTAACTGAATTAGGAGAGAAAATAATCACAGCAGAGATGCATAAATACCAGGTCCAGGACATTTTTTGAGAATATTATATGTAAATAAAATTTCTAATGAAAGAGAAAAAGAGAAAGGGAAGAAGAAGGAGAATGAGAGAGTACAATGAGAATATTGATGGGGAGATTAGGACCAATATTAAATATATTCAAGAAAGTTAAAGCATAATTTTCTACTTTTTAGATTTAAGCCTAAAGTAGTCTTTTATTTCTTTAAAACACCCAAGATATGTTGTCACTACACTAAAAGTACTTTCACAATGTCTTTCCCAAGTAACAAATATATTATTTTCTCTATTTTTTTCCTATTTTAATATTTAAGTGTAAGAAGGGTGACGAGGAAGCAAGAGGCTGGATAAAAAAAGTTCACATTGGGGGCTGGGAAGGTGGCTCAGTGGTAGAGTGCTCGCCTTGCATGCCTGAGGACCTGGGTTCGATTCCTCAGCACCACATAAGCAAAAAGAAAAAAAAAGCCAGAAGTGGCGCTGTGGCTCAAGTTGTAGAGCTCTAGCCTTGAGATGAAGAGCTGAGGGACAGTGCCCAGGCCGAGTTCAGGCCACACAACCGGAACCCCTCCCCCCCCAAAAAAAAGTTCACATTGTGCCTTCTAGGCCTGTGTTCTTTTTCTGACATCCCACTTGACAACTATGAAAACCATGTGAGATGGAACATCACAGGAGATGCACTGAACAGATAGAATAATAGGATCATTTACATTTTTGTAAACGCAAAGAAAGTAGACTTACGTCAAAAAGCATGACACAGCAAGGATACTTCTGAGGACAAATCCTTCTGGTGTCTGTAGCTGATAACTGACTTGTAAAAACAATACAAAAAAGCAAAACCCCCTCACATTCAAAAGAATGTGGGAAAGAGAAAAGGGAAGGAAGGGGAAAAGAGAGGGAAGAAAGAGCTAAGGGGAGCAGGGTTGATTTATTCTAAATTGATAGTGGATATTAACTCTGTATTTCCTGTACCAAAAAACATTGCAGTGTTAATAGCACTTACCTTTTGACATCCTGATTGAGCATCAGAAAGGACTTGGCCTGCTTTTTTACAAGTGTAGTAAAGTGTTTCTTCACAATTTTTAACTTTCCAGTGTCCTTCCTAATAGGAAAAGTGTTACAAGATGCGTAAGTATTCCCAGTGCTGAGGCAGATGGATAATTGCAATATTTATGATAAAAATGTGATTAATAACATTTTCTTCTGTTGGAATAACACTGCAGTGTCTCTGTGAATGGAGACCTTGCTATGATATGTTCCATCCTTTGCAATCTAGAATTGAGTGGGCAGAAGGAGGAACAACTGATACTTTTTGGTTGCTGCTATGTGTCAGGCTTGATGACGGATGATTGTCATACAGCTCAATATTCCAGTGAGGTGGTGATCATTATCCCCATTTGAAAGGTTATGTTTCACACTCTGCACAAGGCTTTATAGTTAGAATAACATGGAGGTAGTTTTGATAAGGCCAGCTAGTTTTTCATCAAGCTACTCGACTTTTCTTTTAAAAAAAGTGAGACAGAATTTAAAGCCAGTGGCTCACACCTGTAATCTTACCTACTCAGAAGGCTGAGATCTAAGGACCATGATTCAAAGCCAGTCCAGGCAGGCTCTTATCTCTAATTAACTACCAAAAAAGCAGGAAGTGGTAGAGTGCTAGCTTTGAGCACAAAAGCTAAGGGACAGGGCCCACACCCTCAATTCAAGCAAGCCCCAGGACACACTCTCTCTCTCTCTCTCTCTCTCATACACACACACACACACACACACACACACACACACACACACACGATGGGATAAAGGAGTGGTTTTTAGTCATTAGTGGTCAGTAAATCACTGGGAGGAGCCCCAAACCTCTGATGACTCTCCTCTCTGATCTGAACGATTCATAGATCTGTTTGGACTTAGCAGTTGCCACTTGCAACTAAGTTTTGGGTGCTATTGGAGCTCCGGGCCTGGGGGCCATGCTTTGAAAGTCACTTGGATGAAGTCATCCTGATACACTCATAGTGTTTTTCCCCTTCATTCACCTGTAGGCATTAAATCAATGGTTTTGCTGCATTTATGTATAATCCTAATGAAAAACTTGAGTGTTCCCATGGGAATCCTAGACAACATTCTCACAATTGAAAATGCAGTGTCCATTTTCACCACCAAGTTTTCAGATACCACCCATCTTCTTATTCATTTAGTTATTGAAATAGAGAGTCTCCCTATGTAGCCCAGGCTGAGCTGAAACTAGAGGTCCTCCTGCCTCAGCCTCCCAAGACCTTGCATTACATGCATTCATCGCCATGCCCAGCTCTTAGCTTCCTCTTTATACCAAAGTTAGATACCTTCAGGTCTTCTCCTAGGCTGCCAAAAGCTATTCCTGAAAGCTTCACTACTAATGATACGATAAACACTAACAGATTAAATTTTTATTTTCACAGATGAGCTTTTAATTTTAATCCAAATCAGACCTTGAGGATTAAAATTTCTGGTGATATTTCATGCACTGTGGTTGAAGGGAATATGGAGCCATGACCTTCAGAAACAGGGATTAACACCTCCATCTGCAAAAGCAGTGCTGTGCCTCTCCCCCATGGAACCTTCCACAAACCATCCACTTACAGGATAGTGTCAGGCATTGGCATTGCTATTGCACATAGGTGTTGAGAGGATAGGTGACCAACTTCTAGGCTCTCACAGTTAAATTTAGGTATTAGCTATGATTATGTAACTTATTCATTATAGTAATTATAGCCATGTTGAGTTCTTGATGGAAATAAATACTCACTTTTACATATCTACTTTTTATGACAATACTAAACTGCAACAAGGGAGCTACAAAATGTCACCGCAGCCCTGTCCTGACCCATCTAATAATATGAATATATGTCCTGGTCCTCTTGAATACAATTTCTACCTAAATGATGGGTGCTATGTGTAAGTCTGATAAGTAAAATAGTAATATCAGGCAATAGGAAATGAAGGTCATCTTAATTATATCAAAACCAATGAATGAATAGGCCATCAAGTGCTGTAGAATAAACTGTGGTGGACAGATATTAGAGAGGCCATTGTTTCTTGATCCTCAAGTACCACTAAGAAGTCCTGTGGTATTACTGTCACTGCATATGCTCCTCAAAAGCCTCAAAGACACAACAGGCAGGCATGCCACAAAAGTAAGTATTTAGCCAGGTGCTGGTGGCTCATGCCTGTAATCCTAGCTACTCAGGAGGCTGAGATTTGAGGATTGTAATTTGAAGTCAGATTATGCAAAATAGTCCATAAGGCTCTTATCTCCAATTAATCACAGAAAAAGCCAAAGTAGTGCTGTAGCTCAAGTGGTAGAGTGCTTACCTTGAGCAAAAGGAACTCAGGAACAGCACCCAGTTACAGAATTCAAGCCCCAGGACTGGCACCACCACCCCCCTTAAAAAATGGTATAAGTGGAGCTGTGGCTTAAGTGGTAGAGAGCTAGCACCCAAGTCCCAGGACTAGCAAACACACACACACACACACACACACACACACACACACACACACACACACACACACAATGAAAGCCTAGAAGTGTGGTTTAAGCAGTAGAATGCTTGTCTACCAGGAAACACCAGTACTATCTACCAAAATGGTAGTTTCTCAAATCAAAAATCTACCTCTCTTTCCTCCATATTTAATTTAGCAACAAGTCCTCTAAAATACCTTTGTTTCCTAAAACATCCTTGAATATGTTAATTTCTCTTTGCAGTCACTATCCTATCAACCCTGGAGTAACCTCCAAAATGGGCTTTCTGCTTTAATTTTCTCTATCTCCAGTGCATTTTTTTTTGTCAGTCGTGGGGCTTGAACTCAGGGCCTGGACACTGTCCCTGAGCTTCTTTTGCTCAAGGCTAGCACTCTACCACTTGAGCCACAGCACCCTTTCTGGGTTTTTCTGTTTATGTAGTACTGAGGAATTGAACCCAGGGCTTCATACATGCTAGGCAAGCACTCTACCACTGAGCCACATTCCCAGGCCCTCCAAGGTATTCTTTAGCAAGCACAATTGTTTTTAAAAGATATAAGTCAGATCATGCCCTCTGTGTCCTTGAAACACTCCCATGGTTTCTATACTTTTTCCTCTAATCCTGGCATTTTGTCCTTTTCTTGCTGCTTCTCTTACCACCTCCAGCCTTGGTCACTGTTTAGGTCAGGCTTATTTTGGGCCTTTGTACTTGCTGCCTCTGTCTGGAATGTCTTAACTCCTTGTTTTGTAATAGACTTTTTCCATGTGTTCGAATTCTTGGCATACAGTCCCCTCTTCAGAGCGGCCTTCTGTGACTGTCCTGTCCTGTTTGAGGTAGCTGCCCCAACCCATTACTTACCTCATGTCACCTATTTCCCCAAAGCAACAATCCTCAGAGCAATAATCACAGCTACAATTATTATGTGCTTTCTATGACCACATGTTTACTGCTTAGCATAGAATGCCAATGAGATACAAAGACCGTGTCTCTTGGTTTTGCCATGGCCCCAGGGCCTGGCATAGATAACTTTCAATATCAGTTCAGCAAAATTGAACATTGGGCAAATGAGTTAACTTACAGACTGCTCTGCTGAGACACATAGCTGCCTCCTATTTGGGAAGATTTGGGGCTCAAGTGTGTGCCAGTTAGTGAAGGTGACAGAGGAGCTATTAGACCATTCAAACGAAACTGGAATTTTATTGCTGCTCAAACCAATCCATGTTTCTGATGCATTTTCTGAAAGAGAGAAGTGTTCATTACATACAAGATCCTAATATTGGCAAAGATGATAATTTAGTGGAGTTATTACCAAAATATACCACTTTTCATGTGATTTCTTCTTTTTATTTCTTTTTATGATTAAAAACATGCTGAAATCTCAGCATAGAATGCCTATATAAACTTTTTCCCTCCTATAATATTCAGATTTTCTTGATATAGATCTTGTTAGTAAGGCACAAGGGATGTAAAAGCAAACCCAAGGACAAAGCTGTAGAACTTGCTTGGTGTTTCCTGGACTCTAGCTCCTACTACTGTTTGCAAAGGGATCTGAAAAGTCTGCTTTCTTTCTTTCAATCTGTTTTTTTTAAGAGCTAATTGTATCTTTTATTTACTTCTCTGTCTTTCCTGTAAAACACTCAAGGAATAACATTAAAATAATTTTGAAGACAACTGTCATTTCCTTAGAAAATATTAAACTTTTTGCCTTTGGTTTATAAATTAGGAAAAAAAATAAAGTTAAGTGTAATACTAATCCAACTATTATAAGAAAAACTTAACATAGATATACTATATTACCTTAACATTGTTCAAGCAAATTACATATCAACAAACTTTTTGATATGTTAAACAAATTACATATCAAAACTTTCAACTTAAAAATTATATAGAAGTAAATTATACTGCTTAGAGAAAAGAATAGGAAAATTGATTATGAAAGGGCACATTAAAAATGAACTCAAACTTTTAGTAATAGCTTTAAGGTATTTCTTCCAATGACAAAAAGGAATAGAAGCCCTGAAAGGCACTTAATCAGAAAAATAACAAAAGCTTGACATTGTTGGTGGGGTAAATAGATACTGGGTTTTCAAAGACCTTGACAAAGGCGTTCAAGCCTCCTTGTGGGCATAGAGGTGAAGGCAGGATTGTTTTAATCACAAAAGCAAAGGATTGGGAAAAATGACAGAGGAGGATTTCTGTTTTCACTCCTCACATTGGAAAGGTCATCAAAGAGGAGTCTAGGTTTCTTTTCCTTCTTAAACAATGATAAATGAAGTCAATGATTGCAGTGTTTTTCAGAAGTGTTCCACATCAAATTTATGACAGGAGGAAGAAGAAAACTTGCTTCAGTGACTGATGGTGGTGGAGGCATGGAAGCTTGGACCCCTGAACACAACTCAGCCTGAAAACCCCACTCCAGATCAATCATCCCTTCTCACAGTTACTTATTATTTACCTGAGAAATTCCTTTTATGTGGCCGTAGCAAATTATCTATCTAATGGCCATAAACCTAAATTACAAGTTTTTGTTTTGTATTGTATGTTTCACAAAATGACTTTTACCACTTAAAAAAAATCTAGTAAGCACATGTTCAGATTTTTTACAAAGTTTATGAAGATGTATTTTGTAAAAACAAAACAAAACAAAACCAAAAAACAGTGAAGCCAGGCAGTAGTGGCTCATGTCTACAATACTAGCTTCCCAGGAGGCATAGATCTGAAAGATCTCAGTTCAAAGCCAGCCAAGGCATGTGAGATTTCTCTCCAGTTATCCAGCAGAAAACCAGAAGTGGTTCTGTGGCTCAAAGTGATAGAGCACTAGTGTTGAATGCAAAAGAACTCAGGGATAGTACTCAGACACTAAGTTCAAGCCCCACAACTAACAACAACAATTTTTTGACTTTGCATTCCTGAGTAGCATTTAGAAACTTTTAAATATATGTGCCACAAACAATAAAATTTTAAAAAGTATCTTACATTTCTTTTCAACTCCACACTATAAAGTTGTTACTAGATCAGATTTAAGTCACGGGCAGTTGATACTTACCAGCTCCAAGGAGGTTTATGAGAAACTCCACCTCTGCTAATGAAGCTATATCTATTAATGTACTGTTAGCAGATTGACAAGAGTGCAAAGCTTCATTCCAAGTCTTTTTTTGTTTCTGAAGTTTGTAGCATTTGCCATGGTAGGGATTCCAGCCAGGTACACAGTGGGTGGCATAATACTTCCAAGCATCTTTTTCTGTTTCATTAAAGAAGAAATTTGTGCCGTATTCTACAACTGTTTTATTATTCTTTACTACCCATTTATATAAATTGCCAGCAATATGATTCCTTTTAAAAAGTAAAACTGCCCAAATTATGAAATGACAAATAAATTATATCTAAAAGCAAGAATGATTTCATGTCTGATCTAATGTAGATGTGGGCTCTAATGAGCCTCAACACTTCATTTTCTATTTGAGAAATCTAATACATGAAGAAGTAAATGGTGTCATACAATGCAAGTGGAGAGTCAGAAAACACTTAAAATTTAATAGATATTTCAATAGATATTAAAATATATTTACTTTTATATTTTTGTATGCAAGCATCTATATATTTTTATGTTTTTATATTTCAATATATTGTATTTCTATGTATTGGTTTCCATTTATACTATAGAAATAAATATTTAATAGCTAAACATTTAATAGACACTAAAGATTTAATAAGAGATTTAAATAGATTAAAAAATTTAGTAAATATTTTTGATCAGTCATTTGGTGGTGCATGTCTATGATCTCAGTAATGATAGGAAGCCTAAAACAGTTGAATCAAGGCTTAGGTGGGATACAAGAAAATAAACTGTCATTCAAAGTGACAAGGAGATACACACACAGAAGGATTTCAGGCCAACCTGGTCTAGAAATACAGTGAAGACTCCATCTCGAAAGTGAGTCAAAAAGGGACTGAGTGTATGGTTCAAGTAGGATAGCACTTGCTTAGCAAGCAAGGATTCCTGAATTCAATTCCCAATATTGCCAAAACAACAACCAGAATGATGAAACTCACTTGTGAGATTACATAAACAAACCCAAAATGCTGTATCTACTATTGTAAACATAGTATGTTAATAATTCATATCTTTAGTATGAAGACTAAAAAAATCAAAATAATAATGTCTAAATATGTTGAGACAGGCAACAAAGATGTAAAATAGATTGATATTTATTAAAAAAATTTAAATGTGGAAAAAGAAAGGTATAATATTCTGATAGTATAGTTTCTCTTTTTTTGTATTCTTATTTTTTTTGGGGGGGGGGAGTCCGGTAGTGGGCCTGAACTCTGGGCCTGGGTGCTGTCCCTCAGCTCTTCAGCTCAAGGCTAGTGCTCTAACACTTGAGCCACAGTGCCACTTCCGGCTTTTTTTTCTTTTTGCTTATGTGGTGCTGAGGAATTGAACCCAGGGCCTCATGCATTCAAGGCAAGCGCTCTACCACTGAGCCACTTTCCCAGCCCCTTGTATTCTTATTTTATCATGCTATTACTATTACTTCACAATAGCTTGTTATAAACAAACGATGCTTTCTGTAAACCTCATGTCAACGACAAAGCAAAAATCCATTATGGACAAACCAGGAGCAAATACAAGTAATCAAAACATACAATTAGAGTAAATCACTTAATCATAAAGGGAGGCAGAACAGAAATGCAACAAAATTGGAAGTTAAGTTGCAAAATGTCTATAGTAAGACCTTCCTTTTCAGAAATTACCTTGGATATAAATGGAGTAAATTCTCCAATTAAAAGACAGAATGACTAGATGTAAAATTTTAAAAAAATTAACTTTTTTTTTTACAACGAACTCACTTCACATCTAAGGCCCCATATATACTGAAAATAAAGAGATAAAAATACATATTTCATGCAAAGGAGATCTTAAAGAGCAAGAGTAGCCATGCCTATATCAGAGAAAATATACTTTTAAAAAAAACAGTAAAAAGAGACAAGAAAAGTCATTACATAATGATAAAGGGATAATTCAGCAAAAGGAAATAATTGCAAATATGCACCCAATATCAGAGTACTCAAATATATAAGGCAAATGTTAGTGGACTTGATGGAAGAGATAAACTCCAATACAATAGTATATCAGAAGTATAACACTTTCAGTAATGGACAGTAAATTAATAAAGAAACAGCAGAGATAAATTGTACCCTAGAACAAATGGCCCTGCTGATTGCACATTTTCCTCATTGCAATAGAACATTCTGCAGAATAGATCAAATGTTAGGCCACAAAGCAAGTCTCAACAGATTTTTAAAACCTGAAACCATATCAAATATCTTTTCTGGACACAATGAGATTAAATTAAAAAGTAGTAACAAGAAAAATTTTGGTTATAAGATAAACACATGGAGATTAAATATCTTACTTCTGAATACCTTATGAATCAAGAAAGAAATAAATTTAAAATTTCTTGAAATAAATGAAAATGGAACTAAAACATGCTAAAACCTAAGTGCCCAAGCAAAAGCATCACTAAGAAAGACATTACTAGCCCACATCCATGCCCACATTCAAAAATTGAAAAGATTTTAAGAAATAAGATGTTGCTGTGAAATATCCCTTCATTTCAAGGATGCTCAATAAGAACAAGAACAAATCAAACCCCAAATTCAAAGAAGGAAATCAGAGTAGAATTGAATGGAATGGAGGTTTAAAATTTGCAAAAAATAAATGAAATAAAAATTAATTCTTTAAAAATAAAAAAAATGGGGCTGGGAAGGTTGCTCATTGGTAGAGTGCTTGCCTTGCATGCATGAGGCCCTGGGTTCAATCCCTCAGCTCCACATAAGCAGAAAAAGCTGGAAGTGGCACTGTGGCTCAAGTGGTAGAGCACTAGCCTTGAGCTGAAGAGCTGAAGGACAGCGCCCAGGCCCAGAGTTCAGGCCCTACGACTGATAATAAAATAAAATAAAATAGAATAAAATGGACAAACCTTTATTAGAATAAAAAAAATCAAATAAGTAAAATCAGAAGGATATATTACTACTGATATCACAGAAATACAAAAAATGATTAGACATTATATACACAGCTTTATGCTACAAATTTGATGTTAGAAGACATGAATAAATTCATAGATTTTCTGACTTCATACATTTTTACCAAGACTGTATCTTGAAGCAATAGAAACCTTGAACAGAACAATAACTTAGGAGATTCAACCAGTAATAATAAAAAAAAGCCTACCAAAGAAAAGCCCAGGATCAGATGGTTTCGCTGCTAAATTCTACCAACATTTACAGAACTAGACCAATTTTCTTTGCTAATCTAAAAAGTAGACAAATAAGGAATTCATCTAAACACGTTCATTCTACAAGGCCACCATTACCCTGATCCTAAAACCAGATAAAGGATATTGCACAAAAATAAAATTATAGGGCTAGTGTTCTTGATGGCTGTGAAAATTCTCAACAGAATACTAGGAAATCAAATCTAATAGCACATTTAAAGGATCATTCACTATGATCAAATGAGGTTCAATATATGCAAATCAAGAAGCATGATATGCTGCATTAACATAATGGAGAAAAAACATATGAACATCTTAATGGGTACAGGAAAGCATTTGATAAAATTCAACCTGATTAAAAATGGTTACTAAATTAGGAATAGATGAAAGTGGGAGGCTATGGTGTGCACAGTAAAGTGACTACAGATGACAGTGATGAACTGTATGTTTTAAGAAGCTAGAAAAAAGAATTTTCTAAGTTTTTACTATATGTCTGAAGAGAAATACATTTAAATGGATTTAAACATTGTATAATATATACATATATCAAAACATTATGTTACCATTACCCATTAATATGTACATTTTTTATGTATTAGTTTGTAAATGATATTTTTGTAAAAGACCCTTGGGATCCCAGAAACACAGTTTGAAGATATGGAGTAGATCATCCAAAGAACTTATTGAACTCAAAGCAGCAGCAAGTAATGCACTCCAGCTTCATGCATCTGCTCCAAAATTGAAAAGATAAATAAAGCAGAAGGCAAGAAAAGTCAAAGAAAATAATGGATGAAGAAAGGTTGAAGAAGAAAGAGACAGAGGAAAAAGAACAAATGGCAGTCACTAATGTAGCAAATTCTTAAAATTCTGGAAAAGCCTCTACATTAAAAAGAAAAGGAGAAGAAAAGAGAGGACAAGATGCTCCTTTATACTGTAACCCTAACATCATTCTACAATAAATTCTAGCTTGAGCTATTTAAAGGAAAATGGCAATTAAAACCCAATTCGACGGGACAATTATTCCAAAAATGAGACTTCAGCTTATTTTAATTTGAAGTTGTTTCTAATTATTCTTGTAGTGATCTTCTAGCAATTGCTATGCTTTTATCTCTACTTTTGAATCAAGACTTTAATTCCCACTGAAACTTGAGGTAACAGAACTTAAAAACATAAATAATTGGACTTCAGACATTGGATTATAATTAGGTATTATTTAAGTCTTAATTACAACCCACATTTTGTATTTTATTTTAGTTGGGAGAGTGTTAATATAAATTATGGAATGTAGTAGAAAATTGACAAAGAATGGCACAAAGCTACAAGCAGATAGGAGAAATAGGTTCTATTTTATTTCACAGAGGCTAATTGTAGTTACAAAGAATTCATTGTATATTTCAGTATAGCTACAAGAAAGGATTTTGCTTGTTCTTGCCACAAAGAATGATAAATTTTCGAAGTAATGTATAAGCTAATCATGTTGATTTGATGATTAACAATACATATATGTATCAAAATACATTTTTCTAATAAATCATATAATTATTATGTGTCAATTTTTAAAAGTTAACACAAATTGATGAAGCAAATAATTTTATAAAATTATTTTCAACTTCTAGAAAAAACAAGAATAAAACTGAAAATTAGAGTAGCATTGGGAACATATCTTGCTTTTATAAATGTAGGATAATAATCAATGAAAATATTTAAAAAGAAAGAAAAATATGTTTCTTATACTCAGCTGATTTTCTTTTAGTTGTTAGCTTCATGTTGCCTTCAGAATTACAGGTATTACCTAGTCACATATTTTTATTCAGATAAATGGAAACCACTTCTAGCTTTACTTAAATCACGAAATTATTAGCAAACTAGTCAGAAAAGAAATAAACAAAACATAAGAACAACTTAACATAGAAACACTTACCAATAATAGTGTGTTCAGTATGGTTTAGATATTTTTTACATATATAAGGCATGGCAGACTCACAATTCCTTCTCCTCCAGGCAGGTTGCATAAATGAATTAAATGTTCCACAGTGATATTCAACAAATGGCTCATTTATCCCTAAAAGTAAAATGTGTGTTTAATGTGAGTTTAATACACATCAACGAGTAGTATCAGCATCAGGGGAACAGAGAGGGAATCTTTGGAAGATATCATTTTATGCCTATGATTTTGCCATTCAAGTTTAAGCATAACAACAAAATGTTTTCCCAAAGATCATATAACAGCCATTTCTGTGGTTTTAAAGTAGTGGAATATTTTGCAATGTTTACAACAGCAGACTACTGTGGCTCTGACCCCAGCTCTCCAGCAACTTTGGCTAAGTAGCTTTCCTTCTTGGCTCCCACGTTCTTGTTTGGGAAAGCTTGCCTTACAGGAATTTAGTCAAACTAAAACAATATTTACAACTCATTTTCAGAATTCATGTCTTAGGTCTATACAGGAAATGCTGCCGGTCAAGACTACAGATGGGACCACATGCTGAGGGCAAGGAAAACCTTTGCTACCAGTATCTGAGCTCCAGTTCAGATAGCTGAGTGCTGTTCCGTCCGACCACTGCCAGCCAGCATTAACGTCCAGCTGATTCAAACCTATCCACACTTCCACGGCTTCATTACTCAGGTGCTCTGAAAAGAAAATTGCGGGTTTTAAACAAACGGCTCAATGCACTACTTTCTTCGTATCTTCCTATTCCTGGGTCATAGAGTCATCAGTTCATTCCAGGATGTGATAGGAAATGAAGGTGCTATTGTATCCCACCCAGATAGATACCTCCTAATGTTAAAGCAAGGCTTTGCCATCTACAGAAACACAGCAATGTCCTAAATGCTCACTGACACTACTTTTCAGTTATGAAGTACTTCATCCAAGCATCCAGAAATGTCACCTTTGGATGGTCTTCAGTCTATTCAAAGGTGAGCTGTTCTGACTTGGAAGCCCTCTCCTTCCTGTGCTCATGCTCAAGCACGACAAAGTTAGAAAGTGGAGGAAGAAGTGCCCAGGGCCACTCCCAGAAAATGAACAGGGGCAAGTCTTCACATTTAAGAAGGAATACAGAAGCATAACGGGACAGGGCTATATATTGTGAGAGCTGTCAGTTGTCTGGTCAAGAGCAGCAACACCCATGGACCAGAATTGTGGAAGGAGGTCTGGAAGGAGGTGACTGAGGCCTTGGCAGTGCAAAGTTGAGGCGGCTGTCACGCTATAGGTGGGCGAAGGTTTAGGATTACTTGATCCTAACCATTGTACCACAGTAACTCATGGTTTCATATCATCGATTTTTTTTTTTGGGAGAGACACTATAAATAATCATGAATAGATTTACACAGAAAGATAAGCCTATCAAAATTGTAGAATGATGGAAAATTTTTCTTTGTTATTTTATTTTTTGGACCTGAATTCAATTTTTTTCTAGTCTAAACATGTATTAGTTGTGTAATGAAATTTGGAAACAAAGAACTAGCGTCAGAGAGCTTTCTTGAAAATGGCTAATTATGTAATACTCTCAAATGTTGCCATTTAGTTGTTTATTTATAAAAGACAGCATTGTTTCCTTATGACCCATCTACTCAGAATTCCATTTGTTTTGGGTCAGATTCAGGAGCCCAGTTGAGATGGAGAAAGCCTAATAGATAGGGATTATGAGTTGGCTGTATGTTCCAGCTTTCCTAGGAAATGTGCATTTTATGCTGATAGTTCCAAAACCATTATTAATTGCAGCCTGTTTTACTCTGAAAAGAGCAATACTGAGGTCAGTGCAGTCACATGGCAGATTTGCAGTACCCAGAGATTGGATATTTCAGCTCAATAGAGGAAACTGGAAGAACCAAATCAGTAGTCAGGAATCACTAAGCCAAAGCAGCATATTGCAAGTAGACTCCATTTCAGTGTCTAAGACATGAGCATGTCCATTTGAAAACTTTTCAATTTTGTTCCAATCATTTAACAGGTGTTAGGGTCACAAAAAGGGGGACTGGAAGATGCATTGACAAGACACAGAAATTTCCACATTTTATATTCAGGTAAGTGCCAAATGATATTTTAAAGTAACTATTAAAATATTACTCTCTAATTTATTCTGAGTACCTATTGTGCAGTTGATTTATTAGTATACATAAAATCATTGCATAGTTTATAGTATGTTTACAGATGCCAAAAATCTCAGTCAATTTACATTTAGAATTAAAATGGCCTACAATGCTATAGGAAAAATGCAAATATAAATTCCTTTGGCTATTTCTTGGCATTCCCAATAACTTAGATTATTCCATATTCAATGCTCAGTAGCAAGAAATGTTAGACTCTTTATATCATTAAAATATATTTTGGTTATAGCAGGTTTTCATCTTTATGAATAAACTTCTGTTTTCCTAAATAATCCCCAAAGTCTAATTATATAATTGAGGTAATTAAATCAAGGTCTTTGACATACAATAATTTTTGTAATTGTCATTTAGGTTGAATAAATAGGTTCAAATACTCTCGAGATATTCTGCCCATTAAGATAGACAACAATTGTAATTCACAGATGATATTCAATGTTTTACATAGAAATCATTATGGGTTAGTAACGATTTGAGAAATTGGTGTCATCCTCCAATATAACTCTCTCAAATTGATTTCAGTTGTAATTCCCCACTTGTGCATGGCTTTGTGTGCGGCTGTGGGGGAAGGGAAGGCACACATTGTTCATCCATTTATTGTAATCCTTCTAAAACCAGCTACTGACTTTCACAAGCTTTAAAATATGTGTGCCTCCAAAGCAAACTTGTCTAAATTCAGAAACATTGAAGTTATACCTTGCATCCTCTCTGACCACAAGGGAATAAAATTAGAACTCAATACCAAAAGCCACCAAAGAAAGTCCGGCACCACATGGAGGCTGAACAACACACTGCTGAATCATGAGTGGGTCATGGAAGAGATTAGAAAGGAAATCCAAATGTTCATGCTATTCA
>NW_012267221.1:11906716-12031433 GCF_000151885.1 Dipodomys ordii
TGGGAAGGGTAAACAAAGGAGGAGGCTGCAATGCTTGGTAAGAAATGTACGCATTATCCTGCCCATGCAATTGTAACCCCTCTGTACAGTTTGTTCACAAATAAAATAAAATAAAATTTAAAAAAAACAATAAAAAAAAATATGTGTGCCTCTATTTCTATCTATAAACTTACTGAGCAAAAAACCCCTGAAGGTAGGTGCAGGGATCATTTATAATAGTAAAAAATAGATAAACAAATTTAAGTACCAAAATATATAATTTAATCCATTTATCCTTAATAGGAGACAATTATATTAATATGTTTCTGCTAAGTTGTAATATTAGATAACCATTAAAATGATTGTGCAGTACTATATTTGTAGGAATAGATAAATGCTCACTCTACGCAAGTGAATTAAATAAATGCCTTACAGAACTGGATGAAGAGCTGTTAAATGGTAAACACACACTGAGTATTTGTTGTTTGTACCAGGCACCTTTCTGAGGCTACAACTGTATTATAAGGTGCAACCAATACCAACAACTAGGTGTTATTAGTGTTTTCATACTATGGAGGCCAAGTGTGATTAAGTCCATTGGTTGAGCCACCCTGCTAGTAAGTAATCACTGCAGGAGTCAAACACAGACAGGTGGCTCTTGGGTCCCTGTACCTGAACACCATGTAACAGCTGCCTCATGTTTTTAGATACTACATCCACACACACATGCATTTAGTATGTTTTTATAGAAAAACAGTTCACTCTGAACTGTAGAGCTATGGGATAATTTTCACATGCTTTTCTTTCTGAAAAGTTGCATTTTAAAATTCTAAAAGAGATGTACTACAGGTGAAACAAAATTTGAATAGTGCCAGAAACTTTTAGTGATGGTGACTAGTTTATGGTACTGCTTCATGTTTCCAAAAATTTTCTAGAGAGGTATATAAATGCACTAATCAATAAAGAATGAGTGAGAAGAGGGTTTGGGTAACACAGGTTCCAAGTTATTAGCACAATTTCTTCAACATATTATTGTTTTATACTGCTAGCTGATATGTGCATGCTTTTCCCCCCAAAATTTAAGTTGTTTGGCATTTACCAGAAGTCCTATTTATATTGTGTCTAAACACAATGAGTAAGCTATTATAATAATAACCAGTTATCTAATCGAGCAGTCTCTTGATAGGGCCTCAAATTCTCTTCTCTATGGAACAAAATTAAGGAAAATATAAGTATCAATTGGAATGTTGAAGATTCATGTAAAAATTCTGAGTGTGTTTGGGCCATCATGAAAAATGAAAGATTTTTTTTTTGTTTTGCAGAGCTTGAACTCTGGGCCTGAGTGCTGTCCCTGAATTTCTAAAAAAGATATTTTTAAGGAACTTCCTCCAAATTGTATTTTTGTATACATGGACATAACTGTTAACAATAATTATTTCATTGGGTCAACATTGAAGAGCACCATTCACCTACTTACTCTTTATGAACGTTTCTTCATTCTCATCTGCAATACTTAACAAGTTGCCTCCTTGCATCTGGCAGGAAGAATGTGCCTCATTCCAAGAGAGAGATGAAAGCAGATTGAATTGGTAGCAAATGTGCGACTTGAAGTCCTTCTCCCAGAGAGCGTTACAGCCTGTATTTGCTGATGCTGGCAATAAAGAACATTAAACACATTCACTACAGTCTTATTTAATCTGTCGAGCCATATTGTTCTTAAATGGATTTAAATAAAATGACTCCAACTTGCAAACCTCTAAAACATCAGTGTCTTTTCTATTCTTGATTAGGTTTGTATGGTGAAGTCCGCATTGCTACGCCATTGACATCTTTTCATTAAAATCTTAAGATTTTAAACTGAGCTCAGATTTTAAGTTGAACCCCAAGGTAAGCTAATTCTCCCCACAATATTGAACTCAGCCATAGAATTTCAAAGTGTAGGAAATGGGAATCATCTTTAGCATGAAGATGACTGATGCTAGGCAACTTGTACACGTAAGAACATTCTTCCCCAAGTACTGTTTTCAGAGTAGGAAGACTTCATGAGGCTCCTAAGGAAATTTGGGAGATAGTATATATAAAGCGTCCTCTTGGCTAATGTGTATTAGCATATTAAAGGAATAAGACAGCTGGACACTAGTGGCTCACGGCTGTAACCCTAGCTACTCAGGAGGCTGAGCTCTGAGGATGGAGGTTCAAAGCCAGCCCAGGCAGGAAAGTCTATGATACTCTTATCTCCATTTAATCATAAAAAACGCTGGAAATAGAGCCTTGGCCCAAGTGGTAGTGCTAGACTTGAGAACAAGAGTTCAGGGACAGCATCCAGGACCTGAGTTCAAGCCTGCGGACTGGCTCTCTCTCTCTCTCTCTCACACACACACACACACACACATACACACAATCACACCACACCAGTCTCCTCCACCCCAGGTTCCTTGCTCAGGGTAGGATTAAAACATATTCCTGATTTTACCAGTCCTGATGGAACATGTCTGTAATATTAGATACTAAAGAGGCTTAGATCTGAGGATGTAAGTTCAGAGTCAGTCAGGGCAAACAAATCCAAGAGACTCTGGTCTCCAACTAACTAGCAAAAAGCTGGAAGTGAAGATGTGGTTCAGGTTATAGGGTGCCCTGAGTTCCAGCCTAAGGATTAACATACATGCTTGTACGCATACAGGTGCACATGCACACTTATATACACATATACACACCTTTCCCCCTCACAAAACCACAAAAAAGATTCCTGATTGTAATGCAGATGTTCCATGAAGCTGATACTAGGAAACACTAGCATAGTGGAAAAATATGTAAGGTCTCAGTAGCCCGTGGCTGTTACAATACAGCAGGATGTCAGGAGGGGAGATCTAAAGAGTGAGATAAATCCTGGGAAAGACACAACAATAAATCCTAAGCATAAAAGTGTGGGCCACAGCCATGTACCTGACAAGAAAGAGTCCGGAGGATATCTCAATTGATCCTATTTCATTTGCCAAGAGTTCATCTAAACAGCTTTTTTTTTTTTGTAACCAGCTTGAATGATGTTAGTCATCAAAGGTGAGAATTTTTGGGTGATCCTCTCTATGCTAGGCACCACATGGTCCAATTTACCTTAAATGTTCCTTGATTTTAGATGATTTGTTTTCATTCTTAAGGCTAGTTAATAGAGAACTTCTGCCAAATACTTGCAACAAGTCCTTTTAACGTCCTCACAAGTCAGTTCATTTGGCACTGGAATTTATTTAACTAAAATGTTAGAATTTGTACTTCTATGCAGGCAGACATAAGCTCTGATCTCCCTTGGGAACTGAAGGAAGAATTTTCCTCATTGTCCAACAGATATTTTCAAGCTTTAAGGCTCCTCAAGGACTGCCATGACTGAATCTGCCTTCCCAAATGGCTCTCAAGGGCAGGGGGCATACCATGGCTGGTCAATGAGGGATGAGCTATGTGAATTGCTACCAACCAGGGCCATTAAGAAAGGCCCACTCTAGCTTGAGAGTGTCTCATTTGATGGGTCTAGGAGGTTGTTGCAGTCTGCTGTCTTCCCATCTTTTCACATGAACTCATCCTGAGAGGACCCCAGAAAACCACCTGCATCTTCATCTTTGCCTGAGAGATGTCTCTCTGGTAGTCCACCTGCTCAGCTTTCTATCTTGGCCTGGGGTGTCTGTTTGTATATAGAATTCTCTCTTTCCAAGCTGCTGAAAATACAAGATCAAAGGCTATGTCTCAGGCATGCTTAGTTAGTCTAGTGAAATTAGTCTAGTAAGGACTGTAATCATATTTCTTTGAACATTTGCTTGTTTTTATATATTATTTTTGTGTCACTAAGCTTTGAGTTCCTTGAAGAAAGTTTCTTAGTATTTGGTAAAAGATTACTAACATATTTTGTGTGATGTTAAAATAGGTCATTTTTCCCCTTTCAAACTACATCACTCTTGCAATGAACTGAGGCAAATTCATGTCAACCCTGTTTTCACTATGAATCACAACTGAGATCCAGCCATTCCTCCTCTGAAAATATGGCTTCATTTTCTTCTCTAAAGACATGGTTTTTTCATTGTCCCAGGAGTACCATTTCTTGTCACTTTTTGAAATTGTTGAGTTCTTTTATTTATTTTCTTATGCATGAAGACTTGCACTATCAGAGAAGCTATTGCACTCCAAGCTGCAGTGACTTTTTTTCCGATCTTAGTTCTTTCGCAGACTCAGCAAATATTTGTTGAATGTTTGCTTTCGCAAAGTGCTACACTGATAAACCCCATACAACTGAGGCACCAGGGCTTCTTGGAAGGCACTTTTTCAAAGTTTTGCATGCTCTCTGATCACCACTGAAATTAGGTGATATATTATGTGATTACTTTCTCATCATTTGTTTCTCCTGATAAATACAAGTACCAAGAAGGCAAGAAGCATGTTCTGACTTGGCCACACTATTCCCTAAGTTTCCCAATCAGCTTTATAGAGTTGTTGGGTAGGGAAAGACATGTATGAAAAAAAAAGCTGAACAGTGAAGGCCAATAAGAAAGGGAGAGAATTCATATTAAGTGGGGGCTACAGAATCTCAAGGACAGAGATGGTGTCAATGTTGTTATGTGTTGCTGAATCTTTAAATGCAATGAAAACTGAGTCCATCAGTAACTTCATGGAGTTCCATGTCAATGGAGGAAGCAAATCATCTGCTTCATCAGCAGATGGGCCTTGCCAAGAAAAGTCACTGCAGCCATAAATATATCTCACCCCAGTGCTTCCTGAAAACATTACTAGTTTTCATTAGTAATGCCTCGGCCCTCCTATTGGTCACAATACTCATTTCATGCCTTCCCCAATCCAGACCCCTCACACCTCCATTCTCTTCTGCAGAGAGAAAGCAAGCCAGTGGATGGGTTTCTCCACATGTTCTGTCATCACCTAACCTATTAGCTTTCCTGTACTTCTTCCTTCCTATAGAAACAATGCCCAGTTTGTGCATCTATGATCTGGACCCTACTTCCTTGTGGCTTCTGAGAGACTAGAGAGCCTCCATCAGTTGTCTTTACCTTCCTGCCCCTCCAGCTTCACTTGCACATCATTTCCAGGTGCCTTCCAAATGATTGGCATCTCTCGTATTTAGAAAGCAAGAAAGAAAATAAAAGCAGGTCCTTCCTTATCCCTCTTACTATCTTCTTTCCAAGACACATACTTTTATACATAAGCTGTCTTTAATACCTCATCTCCTATTTACTTTAAAACAGTTTCTTTGAAATATAGTTCGTACTCTGTGTAATTTACCCTTTAAACTATACAAGTCAATCTTTTTAGCATACTCAAAGC
This sequence comes from Dipodomys ordii, assembly GCF_000151885.1. Lineage (NCBI taxonomy): Eukaryota > Metazoa > Chordata > Mammalia > Rodentia > Heteromyidae > Dipodomys > Dipodomys ordii. The sequence continues at coordinate 11,912,012 of NW_012267221.1, forward strand.
ACTGTGCACCTATCACCACAATCAACAACTTAAATATCAACTTGCCTCATGATCCTGCAGTTCTTCCACCATGTATAACATCTGGAGAAATTGAAACATATGCCCATATAAAAACCTGTACACAGATGTTCACAGCAGCATTATTCTTATTTAGGCAAAAAAGCAGTGCAAATGTTTGTCAACTGATGCACTCATAAATATAGTATAAGGTATACATTTGATGTAAATTATTGGGCAGTAGTTTAAATCGTTGAAGAACTGATAGGCTGCCTTCCAAACTGGTTACTCAGTTTTGGAATCTTTCCAGTAGCAGATAAAGTGTTTTACTTTCTCCAGATCCTCCCTTGCACCTGTTATGATCTGTGATTGTGACTGTGGCTATCCTACTGGATGTGAAATGGTATCTCACTGAGGTTGTAACTGAACTTCCCTGATGGCTAATGATGTTGAATATCCCTTCATGTGTTTATTGGTCATTTGTAAATCTTCTTTGGAGAAGTCTCTATTTAGATACTTTACCCATTTGTGAATAGAATTATTTATCCATTAATTAAGTAATAGAATTATATATCTTTAATTACCTTTTAAAGAATTAAGTTGTAAAAATTATTTTTATATTCTAGATATGTTTTTCTTGTAAGATATACTATTTGCTTCTCCGTTCTGTGGATTACCTTTTGCATGCTTGTGCTCCCTCCCTCCCCTCTCTGTATTTTGCTGGGGATAGAACTCAGGACCTTGTATATGCTAGGCGATTAGTCACTGAGCTTCCCCTTCCCATGCCATTTTTTTCATTTTGATGATGAGAGACAAAGTAGCTTTTCCAGTCTATGTTGAGGGCAATGATATATTTCTATTGGCACTAATCTGGTCCATTATGTTGTATCAACTGAATAAAATGCAAGGAAGAATCAGATTACATCAAAGGATGATATTCTAAACATATTTCTGTGACCCTCCAGCTGTGTAGGACGAACGATCTATAGAGAGATAGCACAATCCAGAGAGAGTCTGTTGTAGTCTGGTTAGTCCTAAAGATGCCGTATCACATCCTGCAGTGAATGTGTCTTATCGGTATTAAAATTAAATGGCTCCCACTTATAATCAACTTTTCAAGGAGCAGCAACCCTTTTCATCCAAATGTTAATTTGTATGTGTGTGTGTGTGTGTGTGTGTGTGAGAGAGAGAGAGAGAGACAGAGAGAGACAGAGAGAGACAAAGACAGAGAGAGACAGAGGGTTAGGCACAAAAGTATGAAACTTTAGTTTAGCTATGCTTCTCTGTTCTGGTCATTTCTATCAGTTTGCTCAGATTTCAGCCTTTGACACATCATTTTGAGTTAGGTTGGCTACAAGAAAGGAAGGAAACTAGAATGGTAACTTAGCACTGTATAAATAAACATGCTCTCTGTTGGTCACAGTAAAGGTTGGTGGAACTGGAATCTGGCAGGCTGTCAAACCAAGGATGATTCTGAGCTGTAGGTAGCTCAACAGTCTGAGGGGTGACAAGCCCTGAGCCCCAGGAAACTGGGTTTTCCACCAGGAAGCTATAACTGGATACAAGTGACAAAGGATGATGATAGGACTCTTTTAACACCTTAATGAGAATACTGAAAATGCCCCTAATATGTCCCTAGTATTAGAGCTATGTGAAATATGTGTTAATTTTATTAGTATTGGTTCACCTATTCAGTTTTGTGATCTATTGAAATGAATGGAATTGGAAAAAGGAGATGATGCAAATAATATGACATCTGATTCAGGAACTAAGGGGTCTAGGGAGCACATGCATGATGTATACCTTTGTATACATTCAGATTCAGAGAAAGAAAGCTAGAGATCTGACAGTTATTAAATAATGAAGTGCTTTCCTGCTTGTGGTGACTAGATATTGTCCTTAGCCTCTTGATGAACTAGGCTTCCCTGTATGCCCCAATCCCATTCCAGCTTCCAAGGGAATAATAATACAACGCTAAGGTCTCTCTGTGGATCAGTTAATAGCCCATACCATATTGATTGTTAAATGTCTTACTATCACCCTTGTATTAGAGGTATGGTGCGTGGAATCATCTTTATGCTATAATTTGTATAGTGAAGAATTATGTACAAGTGGATCACCTGATGATCAGGTAGCTCAGGTCCCACATCCTAAACCCACTGCATCTCTTGGAGAGGGGTCAGCATTTGTATTTTAACTCTCTCCCAGTTGGTTCTCGAGCATCCTATCAAACATAGTCTAAACTTTGTGATATGGAGCAAATGTGTTTATTTTCTCTTCCATTGAAAAGCCAAACGTTCTTTGGAGGAAGAATCCCAAAGTTCTAAAACTCTTGGTATTTACCAGGAAGGCTTAGACTAGTAGTTGTTGATTAGCAACAAAGAGGAGGTATTATTGACTAGAAGTGGATATTGAAGGGCTGGGATGTAGCTCATCAGTACAGTGTTTGATTACCATGCACAAGGACCTGGGTTCAATCTTTTTTATTTTTTGCTGGTCCTGAGGCTTGAACTTCAGGCTTGGGCATTTTCCCTGAGCTTCTTTTGCTCAAGGCTAGTGCTCTACCACTTGAGCCACAGCTCCACTTCCATCTTTTTTTGCGGGGGTATTTTATTGGGGGAAAGAGGCTTATGGACTTTCCTGCTCAAGCTAGCTTTAAACTGTTATCTACAGATTTCAGCCTCCTGAATAGCTATGAGCCATGGGTGCTCAGCCCTGGATTCAATCTTTAATATCACAGAAACAACAAAAACAAGCAAACAAAAGCTATGCTGAAAAGATATATCAAGTTTGATGCTGATAATAATAAGTAGTGATGGTTTCTAATCTCTGTCAGTGCTTACTCTGTACCAGGTTCTATGATAAATGTTTTGGATGAAGCATTTAATTGAATCCACATACTAAGCCTGAAGGGAAACATTATTATGTCCATATTATTGCCAAGGAAGCTGGGACTCACAATGACAGGGGGAGCTTCCCCAAAGTCTCATTGCTGAGGGGAGGCAGGACTTCCGTCTTGGTTTGTCAGATTTCAAAGCCCTTCCACTTTCTTATTTGCTAAGTTACATTGCCTCTTAGATTAGAAAACAATTCTATAGGTAGTTAATACACCAGATTCTGTGGAGTAAATCTGCTTTTGTTTAAAATTGACTGCTGCATTTTATGTATGTAAAAAAGGGAGGGAAGCATGGGAATGAAGAGATGGTAACTTAGGAACCAAAGGGAGGGAAATTGATAGAGGAAACAGAAGGTGTATAGAAATATTCTCCAACACTTAGGAACAATTAGAAACCTCTCGGTTAAGTAAAAATAAGATAAAAACATAATTAAGCCCTAACTGAAAATGTTAGAAGATGGCAGCTGTCACTGGATCCTGAAAATCAAGTTGAGAAGGGAAGATTTTTGAGGTTATGACTAGAAGCATGGAATAAGGAAGGGAGTCAAGAGGAGAACCCACTGTTGAGAAATAATGAGGGCAACTGTCATTTTATAGAGAGATCATCAAGGGACCAGCTAATGCCTGTGCTTGCCAATGGGTAAGACAAGCAGTCTGGATGTGGGGAAATGAGGGCAGCTCAGAAAAGGTAGTGGATTGAAAGGAAAACTTGTGCTTCCTATGCATTCAAGTTTGTTTTGAAGTATCTTACAGGGAAGCTGGGATTAATGAGATCTCACAATATTATAATTTGATTCCAGTTAAAGCATCCTAGTTCACTGTGCTTAATGGAGAATGGCTAATTAACATCTATTGAACATAAGTTAAAAAATGGAATATACATCAGAATTGTCTTTTCAAGCTAAAAACAAATCACAAATGAAAATCTGGATTAATGGAATCGAATCAGTGTGCTTATTCAGACTTCAATACATCAGCCTTAGTGCTTTTCTTTAGATACAGATAACTTTCTAATCATCATCAAATTCATTCATGACATGGAGAATGTTGCATTTATTCTTACTGGGATCTGGGCAGAATCCCCACTTCTCATCTCTCTCGTATCGGCTTGTCGTGGCACACCACAGCAAGTCATCTTTCCAACCTTCCCGGGTACATTCGTGATACCATTGCTCCTTATATTGGAAGGGAAACACACATGGCATTCCATAGGCATTCCCTTGGATCGTATAGAGATCTAAGAGGAAAACATTACAGAGTTAAATATGATTAGAAACTGTCATCAGACTAATGCATTTTTATTGGCTGAAAATCTCCTAGGGTCTGTACTTTGCTAAAGCTCAGTGGGGCCCTCACCGTCCAGTGTTAGTAAGATTGCCAGGACCAGTGCTAGGCTTAGAAGAAGCACTGGTATGTGGTTTGCTGTGTATCAGTCTATGCATTTACTTATTCTTATGCATGGCTATGATAGCATACCTTATCTGTGAATGGATGAAAAGGAAAGTTTAATGGAGATTTTCCTTGAAAGTTTCAATCAGTCCTGAATACCTTAGCTACCAGAATCTGAACTTCAGTGGTTTCATAGGCATTTATGATTTTATTCATTCAATAAATGTTTATTGAGCATTTAAAGTACTCTGTACTGGGGTATAGTAATGAATAACCCCTTTCTTGAGGAGTTTCTGGTTTAGTGAAGAGAAACAAAGAGAAGGAAAATATACAAATAAACATATAATTGCAGATAGTGATAGTGTCACAAAGGGGAAAAAACAGTATATGAAGACTGTGGGAAGGTATGTGTGTGAAGGGGTGAGAGGACATTGCTTTTGATAGTGTAAGGCCTCTCTGGTAACTGGGTGAAACAATGGCGCTAGTCTAGGGCAAAGAGGAAAAGAGTCATCCTGGCAGAAGGAAGAGCAGGTATAAAGAACTGGAGAAATAAACACGTGGAGGAGTGGTGGATGAGGAAGAGCCGGGAGGCTCAAGGCCAAGGGCCAAGGAGAAGCATTTATGGACTTTGTCCTTCACTCTGAGAGTAATGGAAATTCACTGGCACATTTTGAATGAGAAGGTGACAAAATCACATTTCCATTTCTTAAAAAATATCACTCAGGGTACAGTATGACAAACAGCCTAAATGGAGAGAGGGCCAAGTAAGCTGGTTGGCTAAGCAGCTTCTCCTGTGGTCTAGAGAGGGATGGCCGGGCAGATGTGTTCTGCTGGCTGCTTTCTCGGAGTATTGCAATAATCCATCATCTTTGACTGTAAGCAGCAATCAATAAAAACTTTTCATGACTCAGCTGGGGCTTTCTATGGGGTGGGGGGTGGGGCTCAGAGCCATCCTTAATCAAGTCAATGGTCCTGGACAAAAAGGTCAGTTGTGGAGATTGCTGTCACTTTCCCATAGTTGACAGGGGATGGGCTGAGGTCACAACACATTGCCAGCCTTTGCAGTTGGACCTCTTTAGGAATTAGGGGCTCTGTCTTCCACTCTGAGGCACGTGTTGCAATGCATACCATTTGGGCACAGTAAATGTGAGGATATGGCCAAAAAATTAACATAAGGAAAAATAGCAAGTTCTTTCACGGTCCCATACTTTTCAGAGTGCTCATTTGCATTAGTTGCTTTATTATAGTGAGCCTCCAAATATCCTATCCTTGGCCCTGATACTTTAGCAACAGAGGAAGGTCCTGCCTTGGGTGTCAAAAGTGTATTGCTTTGCTCTCAAGGTACTGAGTTTGTAGGAGGATGTGATCTCATAATCCACGAGGAGGACCATGGCCTTTGTACAGTACTAGTACTGTGCTTGCTGACCAGTTAGTGCTGAATAAGTGTGTGGGGGATGGATGGGTGGATGGATGAGTAGATGGATGGATGGAGGGAGGGATAGATGGCTAGGTGAAAGAATGAATGACTAGTGCTATAAGACAAACCCGAGGGACAGACTGATGTGTCCAAATTTAACGAAGTGACTTTATTTATTCTTATCTTTTATTCTTTTTCTGTTTAAAATGTAAAAAATAAGAGAACTATGGGAAATGGAAGCCTCTCTATAAATCATGCCTTCCACAATCCACGCTTGGAAAGCAACAAATAACCCTTGACAAGAGTGTGCCATCTATCTTCCTGCGCCTTGTGGATGCCAAGGCAGGCATAGGAGTCATCTGAGTAGCCCCACAGATACCTCCACAGCTGAGTCTGAGCTTCTGCAATAAGAGAAATGTGGCAAGGGTGGTCTTTATATTTGCTAATGTAAAAGCTTTCACTTTAAGATACTTTCCTTCTGTTTTCTTTTTTTCTCTTACTGTTTGTTCTCTATTTTTTATTGATCCCCAGAACAAGAAATTTTTTCCTCTCAATACTTTTTAGTTCTGAGAATTCTGTCTCTTTAGAAAAATTTAGCATATTTGATCCAAGATCCCAGTAATCCTTTTGCCACAAGCAAGGAAGCCACCAAATGCATTCACTAGAAGTCTGTTGACATTACTAGGCACTGTGTCTGTCTTCATAGTGCTCTGCAAGTCTTCACTTATGGAATACTTCCTAAATACCACCTATTGTTCCATCAGCATTCTGATTTAAATAAGTGTTACCTTTGTGAAGATGTTCACAAATATCTCCACTGCCTGACATGTAGGTAATCCAAGTATGGTGATGTTTCCTTGAAGCCACAACAGTGTCATCATGCCTCCCCTGGACCATGTACTGGAATGGGCCTGTGATTGTCTTCCTGTTGCAGCGCCACCTCAAGGAAACGTGGGTGGAATCACATTCGTAGATGCTTAATGGCTGCTCAGGATTGGATAAATTCAGGCCCAGGCAACCACTTCCTCCCAGGTTAAAAAGGTGTTGGTTTGAAACCCATTTCCACAGCATGTTCTCATTTGCCTGTTGGCAGTCCTTCAGGATGAGTACAGATTTACCAGCCTGAATGCATTTCTTGAGGCTCTCACTTTGGATAATGAATATTCCTTTATCTGTAACAGAAAGACAAAAGACTAGGGCCATGAGGATTTGAGTATGAATATCTAAGCTGTAATAGATAAGTCACCAGTGTTAGCTACTTTTTTGCATATATTTTTTATTTTAAAAATACTGTACAGAGGGGTTACAGTTACATGAGTAAGATAATGAGTACATTTCCTATCGAGCATTGTTCCTCCTTTGTTTTTCCCCTACCATCCTTTCCCTCCCCACCTCCCCAACTTCTTCCTCCCTGCCCCCCTCCCCGAAGTTGTAAAGTTCATTTTCAACATAGTGTCTTGTACATCTCATTGTTACAGTGGGTCAACCTATATCTTATTTCAGCATTTTGTTATTTCCCTTCCCCTCCCCAAATTAAAAATCGTATATACAGATGCAAGGCACCCCAATCAAATACAGTGAAAACAGAGGTTATACCATGGGGGAAGAACATACAAAAGAAACAAAAAATCACACGGTACATTATAAATACATTAAAAATAGCAAGAAAGATAAAACTACTTGTGTCTCTATCTTAGGGTTCATTTTGCTTAGCACCATCTTATATGATCACATGTACATACCTGTGAGCTTTTTTGCTTGTCCTAGACATATACTAGTTATTGCAAATAAGGGAAACCATGGGACATATGTTTCTTTGGGTCTGGCTTACTTCACTTAATATAATTTTTTCCAAGTCTTTCCATTTCCTACCAAATGAAGCAGTGCCATTCTTTCTGATGAAGGCATAGAATTCATATATAGATCACATTTTCTTCATCCATTCATCTACTGAGGGGCATCTGGGTTGGTTCCATATCTTAGCTATGGTAAGTAATGCTGCGATAAACATAGTTGTGCTGGTAGCTTTAGTGTAGCCTTGTTTGTGATTGTTTGGGTAAATGCCCAAAAGTGGGATTGCTGGGTCATAGGGGAGCTCTATGTAGAGTCTTTGGAAGAACCTCTATACTGCTTTTCAAAGTGGTTGAACAAGTTTACACTCCTACCAACAATGCAGTAGGGTTCCCTTTTGGCCACATCCCTTCCAGCATCTGTTGTTATTAGATTTCTTGATTATAGCCATTCTAACTGGTGTGAGGTGGAATCTCAATGTTGTCTTGATTTGCACTCTTTTATGTGTCAGCCACTTTTGACAGATGTGTTGCCACTTGTGACAGATCTGTTGCTTATAGGTAAGTCCTAGTTCTTCATTTATACAAAGCATGAGTTTCTTGGAAAGCATGAAGGAGCTAGTGGGGAGACCTCTGATATAGTACTTCCTTGTCATAAAACGTCAGGACTATTTGTGAATCACTCAATGGTACTAATAAAGGACGACTTTAACCACAACTGGATGGTGACAATCCTCAAATTGAGTGGAGAGGGACATTGGGTATCCAGAAATATGGTAAGATTTTAGTTTCCTTCAGACAAATTCCCAAATGTCAGGAACATGGCAGCCCAATTAAGAGCCACTGGAATGAAAATCTTTGCCATCAAGTTCCTATGGAATACCAAGAAGATATGAGAAAAGTGCTGCTCTATGTCCTAATATAGGATTCAATGCTGTGAGAAAACAATGCTTCCTGTGCTGTGTCCATCAAGAGTAGAAAGACAATGGCATTTTGCTTTGGGGATAGACTCTTATCAGGAGAAGCCTTGTAGGATGGGATTGAGGCAGCAGTGGATACCCAGGACACCTCACCTCTAAATCCAAGGGAACAGCATGGCAACATTAGAAACCAGAGACTATGCCGATGTGTGGGAAAATGTAGGCATTTTGTGACAGTACCCTGAGCTCTTCACTGGATCCAGAAGAAGAATCTGTTCCTGTGGAAAAGCTGATGGGACCCAGCTTGGGAATGCATGTTGGCTACCTACTGGCCTGCTACCTGGAAGTCACCTATTGCACAATAATGATGAACTTGTTTCTTCACATGTTCTTTTAGATAGTAACCATGTCATGTTTCTTTGGTCTAAGCACAGTGTGTATTGAATAACTCATCAGAGTCTAGGAAATGCTTGATGTTGACTAAACACGTTAGCAGAAGCTGGTTAGGTCCATGGTGGCTGAGCTTGCTTTGGATCAGAATGTGTGGTCAGGGTCACAAGCCCTTTTGCTCTCATCTTATCTTTTATGTCCTATCCAAAACTCCTAAGGAATATGATCAGATTTGTCTAAAATGGCTGAAGTTTAGGGCAGGTTGGGTCATGTGCAAGGTTGGGGCTGGGACAGGTAGAGCCTTTGAGAGATTTAGAGCAGTACAGATTGAGTTTCCTTCTATGTGGACTTGGAGAACCATGATTCCCTTTGCAAAGTTGTTTAGCTTTCTCAAAAGTTAATTAGGCTGAGGAGAACTGATTTACAGTAACCAAAATCACTTAAGACACTGTTAAAAATTGCCAGTATATTAATGGAAGTCATACCTCATTTAATAATTGATAACCTTTCTTATGGCCACGTGTTTAAGGAGTTAAATTAGTTGTCAGAAAATTGCTTTGATCATTATACATCAGAGCCAAAGAGAAGGGAGTGGCAATAGGGTGGGGACAGAGATTAAATAGTTTTAGGGAAATTTCATTTAGATCAGGAAATTTGTTTTCCTAATGAAAGCTGTGTCTGTATGGCTATTAGTAACTGTCATTTAAAAGCAAATCCACCTTCCACCAATATGATATGACCTCTTATAATTAACCTTCTCTCTAACTCCCCTTTTTACCATTTTATGCATGGGTATTCTTTCAACAGTCACATGGAAACCTATTACTTCCGTTTCTGTAACACTCAGTGGCAAACTTGTTGGATTTAAACCATCCTGCAATACTATGATGTCATCTTTTATGGAAGAAAATTACACCGAACCACCAGATTATTAAAAAGTTCCTTGTCTCACCTGTTCAAGTACATGAGCAATTATAAATTAAGGGTCTTTCATTGCAACAATGAGATGTATAAGCGTTATGTCAAAAATGAACTTTACAACTTTGGTGGGGGGGGAGGAGGATTGGGGGGGGGGGGGGGGAAGGATGGGAAGAGGAAACAAAGGAGGAAGCTACAATGCTTGTTAAGAAATGTACTCATTATCTTGCCCATGTAATTGTAACCCCTCTGTACAGTATTTTCACAATAAAAAAATTAAAGGTCTTCATTGGTTGCCTTTCTACATCCCTATCTGTAAATCTATATTACAACATTTTTATAAAAATAGGAAAAGTATACAATATAGAAACCCAGTGTAGGAAGGGTGGGGTCTATGGTCTGTGAATAAGCAGACATGGAAATTACACATCACTAAGATTTGGAGTGAAAAAGTAATAACTTAAACTTCCAGATAATTATATAATATATATAGTAAAAGTGCCAAAATCAGATCCTGCCAGTTATCATTAACGTTTCTTGCCCAACAGAAAATATTAGGTAAACCTAATCAATGATGCTCTGTTTTGGTGTGCTGTTACAGTTCCATGCTAGCTTCCCTGAGGGTGCAGCCTTGAGAAACATTCTCCAGAATTTGTCTTAAACAAGTAACTAGTAATTTCTTACCTTTAAGAAGAAACATGGCATTTCCAAACATTGCATCAACAAAATGAACTGAGCCCATTTTCTCATTAAGTTGTTCTAGAATGTGATTCTAACACTTAATTTTCATAAATTCACTGAAGAAAACAACCATTTTCAAATAGATCATGAGGATCCCCATTAGAGGTACCAATATTCTGATTGTTATTATGTACACATATTAGTTGTCTCTAACAAAACCACAATGTGAAAATAGGCCACAAGTCCCTAGTTGTGTGTAGGTGTTGAATTTCAAAAAGGATGAAAATCAAATGTGGGAGGAATCAAGATTGATTATATATGTCAAGGACATCAGTTCTGCTTGAACACTGATTAAGTGATTAATGAAGTACTGCCAGCATTACTAACACTCTTTGCAAGAAAATGCTATCATTCTTCCCTTCATAATTACAAGTTTAGGAGGAGGAGAAGGATTGATTTACTAGAAGTAACTTGTAAGCTAATTTTCAACCTTTAAAAACAAAAACAAGACAATGCTTCTATTTTCTGCTTCTGAGTTCTTTTATTTCAGATTCAGTGTTTGGGTCCATGAGATAAGTTACTCTTCTTCTAAAGAGAATGTTGGCTTGATCAGCCATTGAACTTATATTCAAGTGTTTTGGTGTTTTTTCCTATGCTACATATGGAATACTCACTCATTCATGCCTTTATTCATGCAACAAGCATTTTTTAGGGTAAGAGGAACTTTCTATAGGGCTAAAGACAGAAGAGTTGTTAGCCTCTCTATCCTTTTCAAACTCTATTCACTCATTCTGGAATGATGGAAATTTGCCTAGCTAATAAAAAGAAGGAAGTTCTATTAGTTCTAAAGAAAACATAATTACAATTGTACTCAAAACAATCTCTTAAAAACAAGTAGAGAAGAAAAAGAAAATAGACTAAAGTTGACTGGCTTGTGAGCTGATGCCACATGTGAAATGGAGAGAACCCCCTCTAGAATGGGAAATGTGGTCACACACATATGTGCTTATTCTTTAAGGAGACTGCAGGAGAGCAGAGCTCTGGCTGGATATGCAGCAGAGGAAATGAATTTTCCCAATAAACCTAAAACTATAAACATTAGAGCTGAACTAGACTGTAAAGCGTACTTAGTTGAAACTTCTTCCCCCATCCAATCCACTTTGTCTTAAGACTTGAGTTTTGAGGATCATTGTCAGTTTAGGTACAGCTTTAGTTAACATTTATCTAATCTACTTAAAACATAGAAAAAAGTGAATTGTTAAGGAATTGTTAAAGGATACATATGTCATATTATTTTCCTTTAAAGAACTGTTCTTGGGCTAAATATATTTTGGCATGTGATATAAACACAATGGGATTGGAGCCAGATATCAATTTGATCTAGAAGATCAGAGAATCTTTTCCCACAAACACTAATCAGGTATCTAACATTTGGAACAAGATGAATAGATTGGTCTTAGATAGACCCTTGTCTTTCTCACAGTAGTCAGAATAGTGAAGGGAGAGGTAAAGGATGGTGCTCAAGTGGTAGCGTGCTAGTCTTGAGCTGAAGAGCTGAGGGACAGCACCCAGGCCCCAGGACCAACACACACACACACACACACACACACACACACACACACACACGAGTTCATGTGTTGGAAGCTTGATTCTCAATGCAATGATGTGAAAGGTGCTGAAATCTCTAAGAAGTAGGGTCTATAAGGAAGTAATTAGACAACTGAGAGCACTTCTTTGGGAAACAAGTTACATAGTTCTTATAGACGCTGATTGGTTCTCCTGAAAGTACGTTGTTAAAAGCTCCTCTTCTTGCTTCTTGTCTTGCCACAATCTTTCCCTACACCCATGTCTACCAATATGGTGCCATTTGCCACAGGTTACCATCAGAGATGAGCTAATGCTGGCACTACACCTTAGAACTATGAGCTAAATAAATCTTTCTTCTTTATAAAACAGGAAACTAATGTGTGAGGAAAAACTATTGCAATGACATTTTTTGATGCTAGGTATTTAAATGAGTGTCAGACATATTGTCAATCCTCATGGTACCTTGAGGTCAGAGACTAAAACATAGGGCCATTAATGTACTTAGATTTGGACAGCCACATCTAGAAGCACTTACAGGAAGTGAAGTGTCCCCTGAGGCCCTCAAATTTGATCTTTTTCTGTCACCTCTGCCTGCCTTCTGATGTTTCCTACAGACAGCTTTTGCTGAAATGAAGGCTTGAACTGTTAAGTCTCAGTGAAGTATCTTCACTTGTCAGAAAAAAACACTAGAAAAAATAAAACAAAATTCCTAAAGAATTTTTATCTTTATAGCAGTATAAGCAACCAAGGCTTTCTGGCATATTATACCATGGCAAAGTTCCCTAAATCCAACTATACACATACAGTTGGCCTCTGTGCTACTGAATGTTAAGGGAACTGGAAGGAAGAGTTCAACTGAATGGATTTGTGTCAAATGCAATATTTAAGACAAGCTATTATTGGCTTACAAACAGCAAGCCAGTTTCAATCTCCTGCCCCCATCCTCTGAACACTCTTCAACCCATCCATCCTCAATCTCAGGCACTGCTCCCACACTTGCACTGTGCAGCCTTTCTTGAGTCAGTCCATTTCCCTGCTGTTCTGACAGCGTTTCCATTTTGGCAGGGAAGGGGGCCAGAAGGTAGTGGGATCATTCTGGAAGTGGGCAACTTCTCTCTGGAGAATTATCCACCTTTTCCAACTTCATGAGTTTGGGTTTCCCATGTCCCCTCTTGTGAACAGTGAGTGGATTCAGATTTGATTGTGATCTTAACTCTGTAACAGGAAGTTGTGAATCAAGTCCTGTTCATAGCCAAGTGATACAGAAAATCTGGTTCTTTATAGGACTTTCCTCACTAATTAGTAAGGAGTTTTCCATACTTGCAGCAAACAACTTGCACACAGTCCTTGAAAGAGCGGATCCACAAGACAGGGGAAAATATGCCAGTCCTTCCTGGGACTCTGCATGAAAATGTACACCTTATCTGAAATCTTCTGAGCTTGAGTGCATGTCTTTTCACCTTGAAACCCTTTGGTTTCTGTCAATTGCCTTCTGCTAAGTACATTTTTTACAAAAAGCACCTCATATCTTTACATTTCCTTCTCTTCCCTTGTCCTAGCATTGCCCTTGATTCTTAGCCTTCTTTCTTCACGCGCAGCTTCTGAATCTGGATAATCGCCACCTCCACAGGCCCATGGGACCCCTCTTGCTAAATCTTTTTATGTGTTCCCTTCCTTTTTCTCTCTAATCTCCCCAAATCACCGCTCCAAGTTCCAGGAGGCTCACAATACTCTTTGTCATGTGGGGGGAAATTGAAACCCAGCTTAATCAGCTTCTCTGGGCTGCCCTTTGTGAGGCTTCAAATTGCCTGTTACCACCCTTGTGGGTGAGTTAACCCTTTCATACTGTCCTTGCCATTCTCCCTTTTCTGGGTCTGGACTCATTCCATGTTCATTTCCTCATCTTTATTCAAATTTTTTTATTTTGCCACAAGTCTACCGCTTACCAATGAAAATTCAAACTTAATTGAAGACATTTTTCTTTCTTTTAGCTTTAAGACTTCCCCCACCATTTTGCCTTTATTTAACTGAAAAGTACCCAGCAGACATTGCTGGTGTAAAAATCATTATTCACAGTGGTTCTGTTATTATCTTGTAGTCTGCATTGAAAATCTCCCATCCTAGTCACCAGGCAGCCTTTTACAAAGAGAAAGCTATGCCAGGACTGAAGACAGCTAGAAGACAGGCATTGTTCAACTTCGCTTACTAAGACCAGCACAGTAAAGCCCTAGGGGGAAATGATACAAAGACTAGGTCACCAAAGCAAACAAAACCAGAAAGCAGTTCTACAGAGCAAAATAACTCTCAAAATGATAGAGATACAACATTACTGAGAGCAGAAGTGTTGATGCTGAACTAGCCATCAGAACGACTTTGAAAATAAGCCAGTTAGCGAGGGAAGGGGAGACATGGTTCACAAAGAATTGTTCTCATTATCTGATTCATGTAACTGTAACCCTTCTATATATCAGCTCTACAATCACAATACAAAACAAAAATAAGAAAAGAAGCGTGTTCTTGACAAGTGCAAGGTAGAAATAAAAAAAAGCAAACAAAAAAAAACTGTTAATGTTAGGAATGTTATTAATAAGTGTATCAGTTTGCTAAGTCTGCCACAACAAAGTAGGGTAAACTAAGAGACTCAAACAACAGATCTTATTTTTCCTTAATTGCAGAGGCTATGAAGGGTGAGGTACAGCTATTCACAAGGCTTGTTTCTGCCTATGACAGCAAGGGAAGGACCTATTCTGAGCCCTTCTCCTCGGCTTTTAGATGGACCTCATTTTCCCTGTACCTGCTCACATCATCTCTCTATGCATAGATTTCCTTAGTTTTACTCTTAGGAATATACTAGTCATAAGAGATTGGGGTTACTGTGATCACCTCATTCTAACTTGTTTACCCTAAAGACCTTCTTCCTTCCCTTCCTTCCTTCTTTCCTTCCTTCCTTCCTTCCTTTTCTTCCTTCCTTCCTTCTTTCCTTCCTTCCCTTTCTTTCTTTCTTTCTTTCTTTCTTTCTTTCTTTCTTTCTTTCTTTCTTTCTTTCTTTCTTTCTTTCTTTCTTTCTCTCTCTCTCTTTCTTTCTTTCTCCTTCCCCCCCCTCTTTCTCTCTCTCTCCCCCTTTTGTTGGTCATGGGGCTTGAACACTGGGCCTAGACATTATTCCTGAGCTCTTCAGCTCAAGGCGAGTGCTCTACCACTTGAGCCACTGCACCACTTCCAGTTTTCTGGTGGTTAATTGGTGATAAGAGTCTCATTGACTTTCCTGCCTGGGCTGGCTTTGAAATGTAATCCTCAGATCTCAGGTTCCTGAGTAGCTAGGATTACAGGCCTGAGCCACCAGTGCCTGGATAAGACCATATTTCTTAAGTATTAGAGTAGTTAAGACTGCAATATTTGAATTTAGAGACAAGGACACAATACAATTATTAAAGTCCCTGACCCTCTTACTCAGGCTAGCCATATAATTTGAAGGGTCTAGAGTAAAATGAAAATGTGTGGCAATGGGTGGACATAAGAAAGTCAAATCAATCTCTCTTTTCTACAGGTCTACAGGGATGACAACTATACTATGCTTTGCTCACACTCAGTATCTAGACTGGACATAGGTGATAGGCTTCCATTCCCCTCACAGAACATTAAATGTAGCTATAGGATTAATGAATGCTGCCTTGCAAAGTCTGAGGCGCCACATGGTGTATGCTCCCAAGTCCTCCATCTCTTCCCCCAAGCTCCAATGCAATGTGGTTGCCACTGTAGGTAGAAGACAGCAGTGGATATGGGCAAGGTTGGGGAGGTGACAGCTGAGAACCTAGCACCTAGTCTCTAGATTGCATCACATTTCTGCAAGGTGGACACTTTCAAAGATAAAAGTGATTAAGACACCCAAATCCCAAACCCTAAGCAGGCGGCCCTTCTGAGAATGATTCAGACCCACTACACTGAATAACATGCCCATAAAGACCCCTGCTCTTATTTGAACAAGGTTAGCACTGTGAGAAAGTGACTGGTAAACTGTACAGCACTTCCCTTTGAATAGAACTGCTGGAAGCTAGAAGAGTGTCTGTCTTAGTTTCCTTGTTGGCATAATGAAATTCATAGTAGTGCTGGCATTGTAGGATCCTGATATAGATCACCTCAATCATGATGATCACTTTGTCAATGCTAAGACTGAGAGCAAGTTTTACTTTTGATCATAGATGATGCCAAAGAGCAGCAAAATAAGACAGTGTTAATAGCTAATTAGTCACTGACTTTCCTGTTTATATTTTTATCAAATTGGAATGTTCTCAAGAGCAGAATGCCAAAAGCTAGAAATAGTACAGCTTTTTTTAATTAACAGATATCTTTGGAACTATGATAGTTTGGAGTATGTCATAAATCAAAAAACTATGTGGCCACACATGAAAGAAGAAACCTCTTGTAATAGTGGTTATAGAATTTTTAATCATAACTTTCCATTTTTTCTTTATAGTATTTTCCCCTAATAAATTAAGATAGTGTTTATAAAGTCCTTTTTGTCTGTTACTTTAATAAGTAATAATATTTCTTTTCACTTTGATCAAGTCAAGCTATAATTTATTATCCTAGATATGCATTGGAACATCTCCTGACAAGCCTTCAAGGACAATCTCTGAAAGCATATGGAGAGAAGGATCTAGAAATGTTTCAAATATATTACTTTGCTAGACTGTTTTGGGATTTGCCACACAGGAATTAGTAGAGGTAACATTAGTAGGAGGGTTTCAAAACACCTGAGATAAATAAGCAAACTGTTAGGTCATGACAGAGTGGATGAGCTCTCTGTGTGGCTCAACCTTTCTGCTCATTGGCTTAGAACCTGCATTGTGTGGTAATAGTTATTGTGACAACCATCAATGGGAAACTCTTTTCCCATTGGAAGATTAATGACAAAGAGTAAAAAGGACCAGGAAAATGGGCAAACTGTGCTGATGGGCAAAGGCTTAGGAGAAAAAGAGCCAGTCAAAAGAGCTGAGATGACAAACATGTGAAGCAGGGAAATGCTGGGGTGCTGTAATGTGGAAGAAACCAAGTGTAGGTGGTTGGAGTGATTAATGGCCAGGAAGGGCAAAACCACTATTGTTTTTTAGTTAAATTCCAGATCTGCGCATTAGAAGAGTGGCCTTTTGCCTAGGGATGAAGGAGTTGTCTACAGCAATACATTTCTGCTTTATGAAAATATTCACTCCCACATATGGAATTAAGGGCTTGAAAAGGGAGTTGCTGCAGAGAGGAAAAGATTGGCTTTTTCTTCCTCCTACAACAATGCTGAATCACCTGCTTTTGTCATGCAGTAGATACAGAATGACCTAGGCCATGGTGTCGAAAGTTATGCCAGGATCTTCTGAATCAGTGCAAGGGCTTGCCCTCAAGGCCCCATGCTGCAAATATCTGTAAGTATAAATTACTTGGCCTTCATTATAAGAAAGGACATTAAGTTAGTGTTCTTACTCTGTCATAGTGAGAGTCCAGTGCTATATATGAATCAGCATAGAGTGATCACTTCCAAAATGTTAGACAATAGCAATAAAGAGGGACCATTTTGACTTTTGTACCCAAAATGGAAGCTATGGGGAAAATCTCAGGGCCTTGGTGCTTCCTAACTGCTCCCATTAGGAGGTAGCTCTCACCCTCCTCTTTCAGAAACATTTCCCAGGTGGCAATTTCTCTTCCCTTCCTTGCTTGTGGGGCCTGCTGCCCTGAACCTCTCTTGAACCTCACAAGAGATTTGACAGCATCAGACTGTCCATTGTCCTTCCCACTCCAGAGACTTTAATTTCCATGCGGATGCTTGAGCACTGTGGACCAGTGCTTTGACCACTGCCCACTAGTTAGGTTATGAAATGAACCTAATGTTATAACTATCCTGAGAAAACCAAGTAAAATGGAATGGTACATTAGGTAAGAGTGTGTTCCAATAATTGGGTCTTGAACTCAGGGCCTCACATTCTTGCTGGGCTTTTGCATTCAAGGCTCTACAACATAAGCCATACCTCCACTTACAGCTTTTTGCCTAGTTAACTGGAGATAAGAGACTCTTGGAGTGTTCTGCCTTGAACTATAATTCTCTGATTTTAGCCACCTGAGTAGCTAGAGCCACAGGTGTCCCACCAGGGAGATTTTTTTTTGTAATGAAGCTTTAATTTAGTTTCACTTATAATTATGTGGTCATATATGTTGTGACTAGTGACATAAAATATTTTTTTCATTGTCTCTTGCTGGTAAGAGAGTACACACATTGGGCTCCAGTTCTAGTACTGTTCTACATAGTTGGATCCTTAGGTCTTCTACTACGTAGTCAATCTGTCACTTGCTATCTGCTCCAATATATTGAATCCTGCCACCACCTAGAATAAGTTCATCTCCCAAACTGGGAACTTCTAACTACCATCCTTCTTATCCTACAGTATATCCCATCTCCTTTCACTAAGCCTAATTATATATATTTATTGAATCCAAAGTTTCCTCTATTTCTCAATGCTCCTGCTAGAACTAACAGCTCAACTTTAACTTTTCAGATTGTCTCTTTACTGTCTTCCAGAGTTACCCCGTTTAAGTCCCAAGCTGACCATGGTACTCAAACTTCAAAGTGGGATCTGGTTCCTTTTGTTCAAATCCTTAAGGCTCTTTTCTGCTGTGCCCATTTATTCAGCCAGATGTGTTTCCTGGAAACAGAATAACTCCTTGCTTATCTCTCCCATGTTTCCAAATACAGATGTGTCACAGCTTCTTATCCTGATTGTGACCCTACTCTGTAGCCCCAGCTCCATATAAGGCAGCATCATCCTATGCACATCACACCCTGCCTAGCACTGACAAGTCATGGGATGACCTTCAGGTCAAGGACAGAGCACAGGCAACGGCCAGCATACTGTGAATAGTGTACCAGATACTGTCCCTAGGCAATGTCAGGACTCTTCTCTAGAGAGTTCTGGAAGCTACACAGTTGAAGTAGAATAACTCCTGTGAACTGTAAGGAGAACCTAGGAGGGATCATTATACTGAGAAGCGAAATGGTTGCTTCTGTCCATGAACCAGTTCTTGGTGCACAGGAGGCCTAGTTGCAAGAAGACACTATTCTTGGGTATCCTTGAGATGCTGAGCCCCTTCATAATAAACCCTGCATTTTCCTGAGCTACCTTTAGTAAGTGAGCCTCTTTTCCTGCATGGAGAAGAGCCCAGATGGCAACTTTCAGCATGTTGAGTTTTACCATTGCTGACACGCGCTTCTGTGCTTTTCACATAAAATAAGCATTACCAGGAATGTGCTGTCTCCTTTTTCCTGTAAGGCAACTCCCTGCTTATCCATCAGGAAAATAAGTGACCTTGGTGTGGCTCCAGCTCCCAGGTCATCCCTCCTTTGTATCTCTTCAGTGCCTTCCTCATTCCTGTGTCGTGACACTCACCACACTCACAGTCCAGTGTGCCACTGTTTGTGTTTCTGCATCTGCCTCTGCACTCTCAGCTTCTTGGGCCTGGGACATGCTACTCGTGCTTTTATCTCCCCATTATGGGGGTGCAGAGCAGATTCTGTAGCCTGGACCTATCCTCTCAATTCTAATTGGAGTTGGCTGGCCTACAGCTGCCAGGCTGGGTCTCTTGAGTGGTTCAGGCAAGCCAGAAATGTTCAGGGGTTAACATTCCACGAGTGACTCTCAGTGAGGGAGAGAGGAATCAGTGGATAAGTCCGAGAGCTTCCTGTGGCTCTGTGGGTCCCTTGAGATCTACACAGAACCTTAGTGAAATTGAGTCCCAGTTGCCCACAATGGCTTTCCTCCCTTTCGTGCCCCTTTTCCTCACTTCCTTACCCTTATGCTTTCTAGAATTGCATGTTGGGTAAGCTCCAGCATTGTCTCAGGATTACTTTTGGATGAACTCAAACCATGGCAAAGAGATAACATATTGATGGTTGGGCAGACAGTGAGTGAACCGCTGGGGCCTTCAGCCACTCACCCCTCTGTGTAAGCAGAGGATGTCAAGTGATAACCTCCACTGGATTTCATGTTCTTCTTTTGATAGGACCCCCAGAGTCAAGATGCTGACATCTTGATGGTCAGCACCTCATTACTCTTGGTCAGTGGCTATTCAGAGAAGCCCTGTTTTCCAGACCATATTGGTCCTCTAGATCAATGAGGCTTTGGTCTCTCCACATTTGTGTTTTGAGCACACTGAGCTCATGAGCTTAACTATTACATGATACTACCTTTACTGCTGTTTTGAATATAAAAATTATTGATAAATGATTGAAAAGTTAGCACAGTTGCAATCTATCCTAAGCATCCCAGATCAATCAATAATGCCAAGTGATTCAGAGAAAAAAATGTAACATGTATGATCTGCTCTGCACTTAACATCCATTTTTAATAGATATGAAATTAAACTGAATGCGGGTTTTTTCCCCCCAGTTGCTCTGTTCTGGCAAAAGGTGAATCGGTGTAGTACAATGAACAGTGGTAAACAGAGGCAGTCCAAACCATGGCTCACTACCTAGCAGTCAGACCCCAGTTCCTGCATCTGAAGATCATATGGTAAGAGTGGATGATATTTCAGGTCCTTTCCAATGCTGAGATTTTTGTCTCTCCATCTTTGTCCACAAGGGAAAATCTTGCATACCATCCTGTCTAGATGACACTTGAAGTCCCATCACTGTGGTTGGTTGGAGTGAGTCAGGGAGGATGTGAGCTGACACTCCTCCATCTTGGTCCAGCCGCGACAGTGTCTACACTGCCTACATCACCTGGAGGGGCCAGGAGCAGAAGCTCTTAGCTATAATCCCTTGATTAAGCAAAAGGAGGCCCCCATTAGCCACTACATCAGGCCAGGATTTGGCTCTGCTTCATATAGAAAGGATGTGTGGAGTGACCCAGTTCCAGCTTCTGTCCCAGGAGCTGGGCTCCTGTGCCTTCACCAGGTGCTCAGGCAAAGCTCAGACATTAAGGTGTAACACGCCTGGCAAGCTCTTAAAAGGGAATGGCCTACATCCTGGGAGCAGACCTGCAAGGAAGGAAAGCGCGCTGGGAGGAGGTGGGAGTGCCTGGAAGGACTATCCAGAAAACCAAGCACTCAGGGGTGCATGAAGAATACCTCGAGAGAACGGAGAGTGCAGATACAGACCATTCCTTGTTTTACACTCTCTCCACAGATACCCCGAAGGTCAGAGGACAGAGCTGCTAGGAGGATTTGGGCTCTGAGACACAGAAGCCCGAAGCCTTTCTCTGAGGTGGCACACTCCTGAGCCACCAAGCTTTCCTCAGTCTTCTTTCTTTTTTTTTTCTTTTTATGAGTCTCACTGTAGTAGGTGCTCAACAGACTCTTGAAATTGGTGTGAACACAATGTGTGTGTGTGTGTGTGTGTGTGTGTGTGTGTGTGAGACTCAGTCCTCATCGGTCCTGTGTGTGTGAGACTCAGTCCTCATCGGTCCTGTGTGTGTGTGACTCAGTTCTCACCGGTCCTGTGTGTGTGTGTGTGTGTGTGTGTGTGAGACTCAGTCCTCATCAGTCCTGTGTGTGTGTGACTCAGTCCTCATCGGTCCTGTGTGTGTGTGTGTGTGTGTGTGTGTGTGTGTGTGTGAGACTCAGTTCTCATCGGTCCTGTGTGTGTGTGAGACTTCATCCTGTGGGTGTTTCAGACTCATTGTTTTGCTTTGAGAAACCAGCAAAGAGTAACCCGGAGACCCCCCCTCCCCACGGCCCCGAGAGGCTGGGGCCACTCTCAGGGGGCTCCGCTTCCTCTTGCTTGGGGGGAACGTAATGGGACACTTCCCCATCACTGATCCCACAGGGGATCCTCCCAAACAACTCTGGTCAAAATGTCCATCCCCGGACTCAGGCTAACCCCAGGTGTCCAAAACCCGGCCAGAGCCCAGGGAAGTTGCCTGGGCCTACAGCCCTGCCCCTTGTCAGGCCCTGAGGATGCGCGACCCTGGAGCGGAGTGCACCGGGGAGCCCCTCACCCTGAGGCCGTGGACACGTGGCCACCTCCAACACTCTGCAGCCCCCCACCACTCCGGCTCGGTTCTTCCCGCTCCCTCCGAACCCCTCCACAGGAGCAGATCTGGGGACACTCACCTCGCCAAGAGAGGACAGGCTCCGGCGCGGAGGCTGCCGCCCCGCCCTGGGCGCAGCCCCGCGGCGTCCCCAGCAGCAGCAGCCGCAGCAGCACCAGGGGCAGCAGCATCGCTAACCACTGGCCCACCCGGCGCTCTCCGTGCCCCCTCCCCGGCCGAGGCCGCCCCTCCAGCGCCCCGCAGAAGGCGTGCAGCCCCCCCTCCTCACCCCGACTCTACCCTTGGCCCGGACCTAAGATCTGGGGTCCCACTTCACCTCTCCTTGCTCCCAAGTGTATGGACACTTGCAGCTGTGGGCTGGGACACGGGAAATCGTGTTTTCCCCGCCCTACCCACTCTGGTTTGGGGAGGGAGGAGAAAGAGGAGATGGGCCATCTGCCCATCCCAGAAATTCTTGCCTTTGGGGGTGGGAAGAAAGGAGGGGTGAGCTGCGGGGTGCAGACTCCTTTCTCCTCCACCCCCTCCGCCCCCTGCTGCTAGCTCCCCTGCACCCCACTTCGCCTTTATTTATTTAGTTAGTTATTTTTGCCAGAGGCCCACAGAGATTTAGGAGTGATCTAACCGAGAACCAGGAAGGGAGGTCTGAAAGCTGGGGTTGCAAGGTTTGGGCCGTGGGCAGCTGAGAGCAAAAAAGAGTCTTTCTGGAACACGGGCATATTCCTCGGCAGCATGGAGCACTAGAGACCCCTGGGGTCCGCCCTGGGCTCTGTCCTCCTCATTCCAGAGTAATCTGGGAAGTTCTTCCCGCATGGGGCTCCTCTGGGTTGTAAAACAGCTTTCTGTCTTCTTTGATTTCACCTACCTAGCAAAACACACCTCTCTTCCCCAGCTGAAAGACCCAGACAGACAAAGCTATTTGCTGTAGATTACCCCTTAACCCAGCAAAATGGACTCCTTAAATTAGTAAATAGGACATCCCCAACTCAATGTAGTCCCAACAAATAACCCTTCAAATAACCCCTCAAAATAGCCCTTCAATAACCTTCAAATAACTACTATAACACAGGAAGAATTTATAGTCAAGGGAGCAGGCTAATATAAAGACCTTTCCTGAACAAGATCTTCTGGAAAGTAGTCATTAGAGCATAAGCAGAGGGGAGGAAGCAAAGGGAACTTAAAAAAAATAGGAAAGAAGGAAGAAAAGAAAGGTGGTCTTGGATGTCCTGTCTTTCTCTGCTAAATAGCAAAGTACAGATGCTAAGAGGCGCTGGAGGACTGGAGGTCAGAGTGAAATGGAAAGAAGAGAAAGTGATGGTCTTGGCTCAGTCTATGGGGACCTTAGAGTCCCTCAGAATAAGAGACTGACATCGCTGTTGGTTGAAGAGACACCGGGGTCCTTAATGCCTCTGCTGCTTCTGAAGGTGACAGAAGCTCCAGAAACCCTGAGGCGGAAGGGACAGGTGCCTGGCATAGCATGGCAAATGGTTAGGGACTGCCAGGTTGCCTTGGGGAGATGTTTGAGGTGGGGAAAAACCTGGGGAAAACCTGCTGCACAGAAAGCTTCTGCGCCTGAAAATGGGAGAAAGGGCATGTGTAATAACACCTCAGCAAACGTAAACTTCCACCACAGACCTTCTCTTTTATGGTCTCAGGATTGAGATTGGGACTGGGTAGGGGAATGCCTCCAAAGTGGAAGATTTGGTGCCTCCCTCGGCAGATGGGCACAATCCACAAGTAACAGAGTGTGGCACTGCACTGATGGTAGTCTGGTCAGGGCAGGGCAGTGAGAGTAAAGGGGAGAGGACCGGGAGGAACTCTAGTGGACATGGACAGTGAGTACTGGTGGTGAGTATTGGGAGGAAGAAAACCCACAAAGGTTAGAGTGACGGTGCTGTGTGGGAGGTGGCATGTCTGGCTGTGTGCGCAGAAAATAGGGCAGTCACTGGGACACTGGGCTACTCCCCATTGCTTATGAAAACAGGGTGTGTGTGGAGGGGGAAGGGGGACTTGCACTTGCTCTCTTATGGATTTTATCCTATGCATAATGACTGCCTTTCCTGAAACAGAGCAGACAATATTTAGAGGGGAGGGGGCTCTGCCTAGGAGTAGGATATGGAGAGGAAGAACAGACTGTATTTCATCTTCAGAGCAATTAGTGTAACGAAGAGAGGTGAGGACAGCTTCCAGGCCTATCAATACCTCATTTCCTATTCAACATTAGCAGACTCAGAAAAGAGTGACTGGTTTTCATGTCTTCCTGAGGCACTGCAGCAGCTTTGAGGTGGAGATCTGTGACAGAAAGTTTATTTTTAGCCTTTGAAAAAATGAATATTACCCTTATGGAGGTCCTGGGTTACCTTTCAGGTTTATGAGGCGGTGGAGTGGAATGTTTCAAAGAGACTACTCTGCCATTTACCAGGACTGTTACTGAGTGGTCTTTAGCCTTTATGTGAGTAGAATGGAGAGGAGAATATTTGCTAATGTTTGGATGATGTTCAGAATGTTGTAATAAATGAGAATGTACACTCAGTGCTTAGCACTGAGTCTAATCTATTGTAAATACTCACTTGTGGGAGGTGTGAGCTGATCTCCTGTGGAGAGCAAAGAGCAGAAGCAAAGCTGAGCTCAGAGCAAGACTGCAGATTGTTGTACTGTCACTAATTACTGGGGCACTGGCGTGGGGCTTTGTACATCTTCCCATTACTAGATTGAGTTAGGGCTGTGTTTATATGTATCTTACCTGGATGTATGTTCATTGAGGAACCATCCTATTTTCCTTCTCCTTGAATCTCTAAGACAGGACATTTCTGGCACCTTCTGAGCTATCAAGGAATCTGTTGCATGAGGTAAAGGAGAAAGAATGGGAAGGAAAGAAGGAGGGGTGAAAGGAATAGACTGGAGTCATCTGAAAGTTGAGTAAAACCTTGAATACCCGAATTGCATTGAATGGAAGCAGGAAAGAAAAATACAGTGATATAACACTAATTTCAGTGGGTGCCGGTGGCTCATGCCTGTAATTCTAGCTACTCAGGAGGCTGAGATATGAGGATCGCAGTTTAGAGCCATACCAGGCAGAAAAGTCTATCTTATCTCCAATAAACTACTCAGAAAAAGTTGGAAGTGACACTATGGCTCAAGTGGTAGAGGGCTAGCCTTGAACACAATCTCAGAGGACTGTGGGAATTAAGGTCTCTTTAAGAAAAGGTGAGACCATAGTTTGTGGGAAAGATTTAACCAAGGAACCATTTATGAACATATAGGTAAAGTAATAAAGCCAAACACCAACTGCAATGGTGAAGCATAAGTTTCTGGTCAGTTCTGGAAGCTATGTTATTAGTACACCTATGCTTGAGGTAAAAAGGGCAGGGAGGGGCTAGAAAAACCCAATTAAGAGCTGTGTCCTTGGGATGGGGGTCATGTAATAGGATTGAAGACTATGTATTACTAATTGTTTAACAAAATAAAAACTCTTCTGGATTTGGCCAATGGCTTCCCACTGGCCAAATCCAGCGGGAATTCAGAGGCAAAGAAACTCATAGCAAGCTTCCCAAAGCGTGGAGCAAAGTGAACTATATAGACAGTAGATCTGGAGAGGCAAATGAAGAACATTCAACATGAGACACACATTGTCAATTTGGCATTGGTTTAGAGGACACTACAAAGAACAAGGTAGGAAGAGTCCTCACCCATGACCACAGATATTTGGGTTTGGGGAAAATAATCAACTGATTTCTGGTCTAATAAAGGACAATGCATGTCAGTATGTGGAATGCATCTGAAGACAAGTACTTTGAAGGGCTGGAGGTTAGAAGGAGGCTTCCAAGAGAAAGTAGCATCTGACCCTGTTCCTTGAACATTCAATTGACTTCAGAAGACTATGTTTATGAGAATCAAAACAAAACTCACTGACTGGGGACAAATACTTGCAAATCATATAGCTAGTAGAAAATTTGGATTTAAGACCTCTCTGATGCAAAAGGAAACCTCATTACTTGATATGAGCAGACATTATATCAGAGAAGATGCACAGGGGACCTATACTCACATGAAATGATTTTCCACAGTGATCAAGAGAAGACAAAATTAAATTCTAATAAAATATTTCCATGGCTAAAATTCAAAAGGCTGACCCTATGAAGGAGATGTAAGAATGTGGAGAAACTAAAACTCTTGCACCACTGCTAATAGGAATGTAAAATGGTACAACTACATTGGAAAATAGTGATATGTATCTGTATTTATGATACTATATAAACATAGATGCACAACATGGAATATTACTCAGCCTTAAAGCAAATCCTGCTATTTGCAACAAAGTGGATTCAGAGGACACTATACTACGTGGAATGAGTAGAGCCGAATGGTGATTGGGAAAGGGTTAGACATGAGAATAAGTAGGTTACAGGCTACAAATTTGAAGTGTGATAAATCAAATTAAGAGCTAAGATATGTCATAAGGACTGTAGTCAATATTGTATTGATTATAGAACATTTGCTAAGAGAGTAGAGTTTAGGTTTTGTTGCCATACCCACTGTGAAAGGTGATAGGTATACATATTTGACTGTTGTAATCATTTTTGCTGTATATATCAAAATTTCATGCTGTACATCTTAAATATATGCAACAAAAACAAATTAAAAGAGATGGAGATGTCACTCAGTAGTAGATTACCTCCTAATATATGCAAAGCCCTGTGTTCAGTCCCTGGCTCTGAAAAAACAAAAGAAAACAAAACAAAACCTCGAAAACTCCCCAAAACAGAGGATGATAGTTGGAGGTCATCCAGGCAAAATATTTATGAGAACCCTCATTTCAACAGACAAAAAGCTGAATGTGTGTCTGGCACATGCCTGTCATCCTAGCTTCTAAAGGAAGTATAAAATAGAAGGATCACTCTCTACACTGTTTTTACAAAAAGCAAGACCACACTTCAAAAAATAACTAGAGCAAACAGGGCTGGAGGATGAATACAGTGGTTAATATTCCTGCTGCTTTATGCAAGGCAGATAGTAGATGAGCCATTCATTGGGGTTAAGAGACTGCAGAGGACTCTGGGTAAATAGATGGCAATTCTCTGGACAGGAAGGAGGCAGGAGAAAATGGACAGCAGTGAACTTTATACTTAAGAGAAAGGGCCATCAATTTTTTGTTTGACTGAGAGTATTGGAGAGAAGGAGAGTTAGATGTCTCAGCACCTGGGAGGCTGAGTCAAGAGGATCATGAGTTTGAAGCCAGCCTAGACTACTGTCTCAAATACAAATAATATAAAAACAAGATTAATACCTCATACCATAGCAACCCTAGTGCCTCTAACCACTGACAAACACATTTTGGGGGAAAGTTGGCTTCAGTATGGCAGAGATTGATAGGTTGCATGTATGATAGTTGCATGTATGAATATCAAGATCAGAAACAAGTTGAGAACATAGAGTGGAGGGTTAATTGTATTGCTAACGAAAGCCGTGGGAGGCAATGCAATTGCGCTGAGAGTGTAGCTGTAAGGGAGGACCATAACAACCTTTGAAGGCAAGCCAGAGAAGCAGTCTGTGATGAATTTGGGAGGGAGGAGAGTGCAGGTCGATTGTGGGGTTCTGGAAGCTGGGAAGAGTGTTTCAGGGAGAGAATTAGTAAGAGTTTCATACACTAAGAAGAAGCCAGAGAAATTATGCATTGGACTTGGGAATAAGGAGGTAAGGGCTTACTCAGAGGACAATGCTTTTAGTGATTGAGGTTGGAAGATACACTGTGGATCTGGGGAAGACTGGGAGTGGAGACGAGAAGGGGGACAACCCTTTCCATGGATATAGAGTTGGAGAGGAAGGAGAAAGGACTACAGAGATGGAGAGTATATTCTCCCTCCCATATGAGGAGAAGATCCAGTTACATACACAAGTATCAAAGTCAGAAACAGGCAGTGGCATACAGAGTGTTACTGTTACATTTTGGTCTTTTGTTTGTGGTGCTGGGGAAGGGACCCAGGGCCTCATTCATGCTGAGCAACTTCCACAGTTCCTGTTGTATTTATTTTTGAGAGACTTGGGCTTATCTGAATGCTAATAGGAGAAGATCAAGTAGAGAGGGAGGAGTCAACAATATCTAGACTTAGAAAATTCGTAGAGCAAGGTTCTTGAGACTTCAGGAATTTCCAGAGCAAAACAAAACAAAACAAAAAAAGATTCATTTTAGAAAGAAAGGTAGTGGTTGCTCATGTATTTTGGTTGTAGAGGGCTTGACCAGCATGCTCAGGGCCTTGGTTCAGTTCCTAGCACTAAGATGGAGAGAAGAGGAGAGAGGGAGAGGGAGAAGAAGAGGAAGAGGAGAGGAGGAGGAGGAGGGGATAGGGAGAAGGGGAGAATGGGAAAGGAGAGAGGGAAAGGTCTCCCATGCAGCAGGAATAAAGGAAACACTAGTTGTATAGAATCTGGAAGCTGCAGGAATTGCTGAGACATCTCACACCTGCTGGCCTCTGGCTTCCTGGTACAGCAGGGAGTTCTTCTGCTGGGAAGGAGCCTGAGCTAGAATTGGGGAAAGTGGGTGAGGCTGGTTCCAATATGGAACAACAGGAAGATGAGGGACTCCCTCCAGTGTGGTCTGGGCCCTGTGAATTTATAGTGGCTCATGTGTTTGCTTACCACTGTTGAACAGCTCATGTACAGGTAGGGAGAAGATGGACGTTAGGTTGCATCCTCCCTAGTCAGGATGTTGTCCCAGAGAAGTTGGCACCAATGGCAAGATAAAGGATGCTATGGATCTGGCAGACCTTGGCTCTGTGATCTCAGAGGAGAAATTGGTGACAGGGAGAGAAGCTTTGGAACTGGACTGCCAGTTTGGGATCTTAGCTTTGTCGCTTCCCTCTAGTATGACTCAGATCCATTGTTTAACCTCCACAGGTCTTAGTTGCTTCATCTACAAAATTGGAATAATCATAACGGTGCCTCTCTCCTTGGCAGGCTGTGGAAGCTAGATGAGTTCTGATCTGCAAAGTGTTTAGCACAGTGACTGATGCACACAAATATCCACCAGGTGTTTTTTAAAATTATAAATCATTGTTTCTTGATACCGGACAAATTATCTTGTGGGCAAATGCAAAATGAGTATTGATTTGGTCTCTTATTAGGTGGAGAGAAAAAGCCACCTGATATTCTCCTTGATTCTCCTCAGAAGCTGCTGTCTGTGGAGAGCTCTCAAGGTATCATGATGACTGTATAGTGGATAGAACTCAATTTCCCTGGGTGGGGATCTGCTTTGTGATCTATGCCAAACCTTTGTACCTTGCTCAGCCTCAGTTTCCTTTCTCCAAAATAGGATAACAAGAAGATCTACCATAGAATATAATGAGTTGGGCGCTGGTGGCTCACTCCTGTAATCCTAGCTACCGAGGAGGCTGAGATTTGAGGATCATGGTTCAAAGCCAGCCCGGGCAGAAAAGTCCGTGAGACTCTCATCTCCAATAAACCACTAGAAAACCGGAAGTGGTGCTGTGGCTCAAGCAGTAGAGTGCTTGCCTTGAGCTGAAGAGTGCAGGGATAGCACCCAAGCCCAGAATTCAAGCCCCATGACTGACAAAAAAAAAAAAAGAAAGAAAAGAATATAACATGTGGGGAAAGTACTTGTAGCCTTGCAAATGATGCATGCTAATGAAATGTAACTATGGTTATTAAATAAACCTCACAGTAGTGACACTATGAAACATGTATATTAAAATCATTATATGCTCATGATAAGGACACTGAGAGAGGTTAAGTGACATATTGCTAAACATTTACCCTGAGCTACCCATTAACTATGTAATAAGTTAGCTCATTAAAAGGGAACTGTTCCACAGATCAAAAAGTGCTAGTTTATGCAAGACAGGAGTTTTCTAACTTATTTCATAAGTATACTGAACAGTTCTCTCCTTGTCATTTAGTCAACACTTCTGAATGGGTTCAAAATAGTATTTTATGCTGTGGTTTGGCAGCACCATGGTACTTGACCGGTGCCCATGGTAGCTGGAATAATAAGAAATGGAAAGAAGGGAACACTCATTGGGCAAAGTGTTGATTTCAGCAGAGAGTTAATGAACTAACTTCACACCTAAGTTCAAGCAGCAATTGAAATCAATGTAATTCAATTAACAGCATTCCTATGGTGTGGTACTTAGGCAGAAAGAAAATTATACTGTCTTTCAGGCTTAGCTGAACCTCTATCTTGATTGGGTCTATACAGGATTCCCTTCTGCATGAGCAAGTTGAACCTGACTTCACATGCTCAGTCCTCTGAGCTGCTTCCTGTACATAACTTGCTTAATTGGCACAGAGGAAGCAGGTAAAGGGGTATGCATCTATAAAGATGAATAGCTACAGCATGTGTTCTGAAACCCACTGGCCCTAGCAGAGTACAGCCCTTATTTTCTAAAATTTTCTAAAATTTTTCTAAAATTTTCTAAAAGGTTTCTAAAATTCAATCAGGCCTTCAGCCCAAAGATTCTGATTCAAGTGGTCTGGGGCAAAACTGGGGCATCAATATGTATTTTTAAAGCTTGCAAGGTCATGAATTCTGATGTACAGTTGAAAAGAATGTCTTGGCTATACTCTGAATCTACATTAGGTTCTTCATAGTGAAGGGTAGGAGATAGCAGTTGGGGATGAAAAAGAATGGGAGTCAAACAAATCGTTTAAGTAGGGATACAGGTGGACCCATTGCAACAATGAGATGCACAAGTCGTTATGTCGAAAATGAACTGTACAACTTTCCTGCGGGGTGGGGGGGGCGGGGAGGATTTGGTGGAGGGGGCGGGGGGATGAGGATGGGAAGGGATGGGAAGGGATGGAAAGGGGAAACAAAGGAGGAGACTACAATGCTTGATAAGAAATGTACTCATTATCTTGCCCATGTAATTGTAACTCCTCTGTACAGTATTTTCACAATAAAATAAAACCTTAAAAAAATAAGCCTAATAGAGTAGAGTGGAGAGGGGAATTGAGAACAAAATTGCCAGTTGGATACGTAGTAATTACAAAGGGGGCAGAGCAAACCACAACAGATGTGTGTGCAGAAGGTTGCTCCAGGAACCCCACTTCGGAAACCAATACCACTGAGGATTCTTTCCAGGCACTGCTTCTCCTGCAGGTTTCTTAACTCTCCCAGACTATTAGGGGAAAGGCTGGGGAATTAACCAATGTTTATTTAATATCTAGGAACCATTTTACAGTAATTTAGATATCTTAGTCGATTTGTTATTGAGAAAAGTATATAAAATTTATACTTATGTGTAAGTATATTTAATTTATAATATAATATAATGTATACTTAGATAAGAATATATAATATATAACATATTATATAATATATAATTACATATACTATATAATATCTATATACATATATGTATATAATATATACACACATAGTATATATATAACATTTATAAGTATTACATGTTATATAAGTATTTATAATATATGTATATATGTATGTATATATATATTATACTTATATATGCTTATATCTACTTATATATTTAAGTATATAATATAATTTATATACTTATGTGTATATGTATATTTATATGCTTATATATTAAGTAAAATAGTATATATGTATATACAAATATACATAAGCATATATAGTCATATATGTATTTATATAAGATATATGCTTTTTGTAATCACTAATGTTCCTTTTAAATAAAACAAACTATAGTGGCTGACATAATATGGCTTTATCCAAAGTATCTCCCAAATGGAAGTGGCGTGTGTGGACACATTCACACCTCAAGTGGATAAAGGGAGAAGGAGGAGAGAGAGCAGAGGGAAAATTGGAACTGGTGGATCAACAATGAGTCATTATTTCTTAGCTTATTACCTGGGTCAAATTATACAATCATGCTGAGTTTCGCCCTCTATAGGTAGAGGATAAAACCTGCCTCCCAGGATTATTGTAACATGAGAAATAATGAAAGTTAAATGCCAGGCACAAACTAGTCCTCAGAAGGATAGTCAGTCATTTCATGGGAGGGAGACTTGGCCTAAAAGATTTGGGACACAGAGCCTGGGTATGTTCAGACTGGTCTTAGCTTGCTTGCTTAGAAGGTTGGAGAGTTTTTAGATTTTATTTCTAAGCAATTCAAAATGCTAAAGCTGATAATAAAGGAGAAATAGAGATTAAACTTGAGATGGTTATGGGACTATGAAATAACACCCACAAAGGTCTTCATGTGTTCTTCTGGTAAAGCTGGTTAAACATTAAAGTTCAGTGTAGCTTGCTGAGAAGATTTGCAAAGCTAAGTGAACAGGACACTAAGAAATGAAATAAAGGAAATGAAATGGAATAAATGAAGGAGTAGCAATGCCAGATAATGTACTCACTATCTTATGTATGTAACTGTAACCTCTCTGTATATCACCTTGAGAATAAAATTAAATTAAAAAAAGAAATTGGTGAGCCTCTTGTACATATCCTATTCTAGGAATCAAGTAAGATCCTTATAACTTAACTTTTCCAAGGTTAAAACAGGAATTATTTGCTGTGTGCTAGTAGTTCTAGCTACTCAGGAGGCTGAAAGCTAGAGGATCAAGGTTCAGAGTTAATCACCACAGAAGTTCAAACCCCAGAACTTCCAAAAAATAAACCAAAAACCAAAACAAAACTAACACTGCCTTTGTTTAAACCATACAATAAATGACATCATCAACTGTCTTAGTCCCTTCTTGTAGAAATCACATCCCAACGCTTTTCTAGTTGCTGTAACTTTAAGGGTTTCCAAATCTTCCCCAATTACTTATTAAAAGATGGTCTCTCAGTATCAGTTCTCCAACCTCTGTCTTAAGGAATTTTGATTTGACAAAGCATAGATGAATTATTCTAGGTAGAGGAAAACTTAGAAACTGTAATTAGGTAGTATATATGGATATGAGACCATCAAAATGATTCTCTGTCATTATAACTTTAAGTATTTTTCCACTTATTTTACTCAAGATTTTAGTAACTTTCCTTTTTGTGAGTTTTTATGAAAAACAAGGTCTCATCTTCCTACAGAAACCAAGAGAAAGAAAACACCTTGCTGTGAAATCTAGAGTGTGGATGAGTACAAGGTGTTTTGTTTCTCTTAGAAGCAAAGATAGTGCTTCTATGTTTTTATTTTTCTGTTTTATTGAGGGAGGTTATAGTTACATAAGCAAATCAATAAGTACATTAAAAATCATTGTTACCCCATCCTTCTTTATCTCCCACTTACCCCTTCTTCCCTCCCTCCCCCCTCCAACAAGTTGTACTGTTCATATCCAACACAGTGTCAAGTGAGTATCTATGTTGCTGTGATTCACGCTGTTTCTGTGATTCCCTTTCCCTTCCACATATTGCATTGCCTATTATGCAAAATGCGAGGTACAAAAAAACTAAGAGAAATGAAATGGGACCTATTCAGGTATATAGCTTTGTTAAAGTACATCAAATGTCATTTAGATTATATGTTTTCATTTACTTTATAAAGCTGAAAAAATAATAAATGATGCATGTTATTATAAAAAAAGATGGTCTCTTGCATGTTTTGCTATATAAAGTCAATAATCTTCATTTGTGCTGACTTTTTACTCTCCAAGTCATTTCTTTTCCAAATTATGCTTCCACTCTGTGGGCTGGATGAAAGTTTTCTAGGCCTAAACCAAATCAGAAAGTTGGGCTGCACTTTCTAAACCACCCCATTCTCTTAATGTGATGAAAGATTCCACCTTCTGCAATTTCCCCTGATCTTTTGCCTTTAACTGAAGTTCCTGAGGGTATTGTGACTCACTTGTGTGAACTACAGAAAACCTGTGCATCTTCTTCATTTTTGTTTAAACTAAATCTTTTAATGTTGTGACTTGTGTCTTCTATTCAGGTAAATTCCTGTGTGTTAGTAAGAGCTATCATTTTCAAGAGAGGCTAATCCCAAATCTGAACTG
Organism: Dipodomys ordii; assembly: GCF_000151885.1. NCBI lineage: Eukaryota > Metazoa > Chordata > Mammalia > Rodentia > Heteromyidae > Dipodomys > Dipodomys ordii. Next base: position 11,945,950 of record NW_012267221.1, read on the forward strand.
GCCCTGACTTGTTTGCTTGAGTTTCTTTAAAAACATCAACAGCATCTGGAGTCTGTACTCTTTATTTATCATACACAGTAATGACTTCGTTATTTCTATCAGCATTCTTATTTTTGCATGTAGGTCCTCACAGTCTACCTTATTCCTTTACTCTGTCCTTCACAAGTTTCCCAATTTCTTAGGAAGCCCACAATTTGTTTCATGGGTGGTTCCTCTCGGAAGATTGCTGGGAAAAGGACATAGTTTAGCTACATTATAGTGAAATTACTCTTAGACTTCAGTGATGACCTCTAAGGGTCTACAAATGCTTATTTGAGAAATGTGGCTTTGAATTGTTTTCCTTTGTCTACCTTTCTATCAAATATGCCTGGCTGTTAAGTCCCAGGACTTTACAAGTGTCAGCAGCCAATGGATGTGGAGAATGTCTTAAATATTCAGACTTGAATTTTGCTGACTGCATCCTCTCTCATGATGCTGAGAGGGGCTCTTCTGAGAGTCATGCTCACATTTAGCACATGCAAGCCTGCTAGGGGGCACTTCCCATATCTCCATGGTAGTTTATCGGTGCTCTTGTAGGTGTCTGCTTCCACAGTGGTCTCCACAGCCCCACGCCTAGGCTCAGATGCTGCTCTAGACTGCATTGCTTGTCCTGAGTGCCTGCCTCCAGCTTGCTAAGGTTCCATTTACCCACTGTGCTCCTTGCTGCTGCCTGTCACCAGGCTCTGCTTTCCCTGTAGCTGGGGATGTTACTTGACCCCTTGTGGCCCCCCACCTCCATCCAGACAGTGATGTTCTACCTGCTGGGTCCTAAGAGCCCATTGTCTTTTGTCATTTAGAAGTGGCTCCTCCCTTCTCTAACTCTAATTGTCTCACAGGGGTCACACAATGTTGGAAGTCAGATTTCAGTTTGTATTATCATTTTAAGGGCTGGTTTATTAAGCTGTTACACTTACTCAGAATTAGCATTTCCTCTTATAATTGGTTCCAAGCTATCTAATTCACCCTATTAGAGACCTTCCTTTGTACCTCATGGTTCTTCCTTGTAATTTGTCTTTGGTTTTCCTCCCACCCTCTTACTCCAGTTCTCCAATCACAATCATACATAGATCTCAACTTTAGAGCTCTGCTCTTTTTCCAAGAGTGTAGTTATATAAGACAATTAATGGATGTAGTTATTATTTTGAGTAGAATATGTCAAACACTTTAACACATCATGTTACCTATTTCCTGGAAGAACCCTAAAGAACAGGGAGCAAGATGCACAGAGACAGAGCACAGAACAGGCTGAAGACAGGAGTGTGTGTCAGGTTTTATCTTTCCCTGTGAACTTTTCAGTACATGACATTCACACACAATTAAATATTCACAACCAGTTACCAACACATTCTAAGCCGAGGATATTAAATGATGCTTTATGTGATGAGAAAGTTGCTCTACAACTTCAACATAAAAATCATAATGCATGCTTTTCTGAGTCTATTTGGAACTAAAACCATTTTCAGGGTTTGAATGAATCATAGAATTTTATTAAAGCATGGGTTTATCTCTTAAAATGAATATTAGATTTGATCATATCAAACAATGACTGAACACAATATGGATAAGACCAAAAAAAATCTCACAGAGAAACATTGTATATTTTCTCTTTGCCTTGATAACCAGTTCATATCTTTTATTATGCTCCATTTTCAATATTCTTTTATTTATATATTTTCTGTGTAATTCCAATTTCTTAGTGAAAAAGGCTCTAAAATATGACACACTTCTTGAATCAATGAAATGGATATTTAATATACTGAAAGCAAGCAAAATATATTTAACAGCCTACTTAATTTAAACTTTCATTATTTCACTGTGATGTTTATAAAACTAATAGTACTCCTGAGAGAAGACAGTAGAGTCTAGTCATTTATTACAGATGGAGATGAATAAAGGAAAGAGTTATAAAAAAATTAGTGGAAGATAGAAACATGAAACAAAATATTTATTAATCAAATAGAATTTTATGAATTAATGGTTTAAGTGAATAGTAACATTAAAATCTGTGAGGTGTTTTTGGTAAGGCATGCCATAAAAGTGATTATAATTTAAATTCAGGGCACTTTACCCAATGTAAGCCAAAAAGATCTTTATAAAGAAATTAGTACATGGTAATCAGCTTTCATTTTCAAAAAACCAATTCCAATGTGTGTCTGTAGAAGCTTATTTGGGGAACAAAAGGAAGAAGTTAAAGACAAGAGTTTCAGAATTACTTGTGTTGGGGAGTTTTTCATGACACAAGCATCATACACTCCTACCCTCCCACCCCCACCTTTCTGTCCTGTCTGTTTCCTCAGTTGGCAAAGGGGATCATTCTGGCTTTGACACAGTCACCACGTTTCTCTGAGTACTTTCTCAGGCCAAGTAGGCCAGGCCTGGCCCTTACTGCAGGTGCTTGCTTCCCAATGGTTTCACCCCCCAGCAACTCCCCCCCCCCACACACACAAAGGGAAGAAGGGACAGAAATGTGTGAGCTCAGCAAAGACACTGTAGGAAGAGGAAGTCTCTACTGTCAGATAACTAGTTCCATCATTTGAATTTGAGAACTGAAACAGTGTCTTTCTGGGACAAGCCAGGGTGGATATGAACTGTTTGCTACAGAGAGCAGACTTCTTGCTGTGCTAAGGCCTTCTACCTCCAAGCAGTTTAACCCCCTCTTCTCTTAGGATTCACGATCTTGAAATAAAACTACTCAGGATATTTTTCCAAGTCCTTCCATTTCCTTACAAATGGAGCCATCTCTAATGGAAGCATAGAATTCCATTTTGTATATATCCCACATTTTCCTGATCCATTCACCTACTTAGGGACATCTGGGTTGGTTCCATATCTTAGCTATGGCGAATAATGCTGTGATAAATATAGTTGTGCTGGTAGCTTTAATATTGCTTTGTTTGTGGTCATTTGGGTAAAAGCCCAGAAGTGGGATTGCTGGGTCATAGGGGAGCTTTATGTTTAGTCTTTTGAGGAACCTCATACTGCTTTCCAGAGTAGTTGAACATGTTTACACTCCTACCAACAGTGAAGTAGCATTGCCTTTTGGCCACATCCCTCCAGCATCTGTTGTTACTAGATTTCTAACTGGGGTGAGGTGGAATCTCAATGTTGTTTTGATTTGCATTTCTTTTATGGCCAGAGATGTTGAGCATTTCTCCACATGTCTCATGGTTTCCCTTATTTGCTATAAATAGTATACATCTAGGATAATCTTAGCAGATGAGCAGAATAGCTCAATAGCTACGTACCTATGACCATATAAGATGATGCTAAACAAAATGAACTGCAAGACATGGACACTGAGGTTTTTCTTTGTTGTTATTGTTTTTAATGTACTATGTGATTTCTTGTTTCTTTTGTATGTTCTTCTATCTATGGTATATCCCCTGTTGTCATTGTGTTTGTTTTTGGTACCCTGGTATTGTATATACGTTTATCTGAACCAGGGAAGGGAATGGGAACATCAGAATGGTGAGACAAAGGACAAGGGGGAACCAATGCAACAGCAATACTCATAAGACAATATGTTGGAAATGATCGGTACACCTTGGGGGGTATTGGGAGGAGGAAAAGAAGTAGAATAATGAGAGAACAGGTAACAAATTTGATGAGAAATGTACTTATTCTCTTATTAACTATAACCACTCTGTATATAACTTTGACAATAAAGAAAGAAAATAAACAAATTAAAAATATAATTTAAAAAAACTTTCCAGGATAGCAGTGCCCATCTGATTCAAAAGGTGGCAGGCAGGACTATAGGATGAGAATTAAAGAGGCTATGTTCCCATCTCATGTTTCTTAATGTTGCTTGGTTAGAACCCAATGCCCTGAAAAGCCTTTATTTTATAGCTCGATTTCATCATAATCCTGTGGTTTACTGCACATGGACCAGTGCAAACCTATACCACCTCTGGGAAAGCAATTTAAGACTAACAATACAGGCCACATTAACAGCACCACCTTCCTTGAACACCAAAGAGAGACAAAGCGAAGGTGAGACCTGTCAGTAGAGACCAGAGTTGAAGTCTGAGGACTTGAAATGAGTTATGCTCAGATCTAAATTTTACCATTTGTAAACTTAGTAGCTCTGAGAAAATCCTTCAAGCTTTCTGAATGTGTTTTCCAATGTCAGGGACTATGTATAAGACAAGATATAATGTGTGCTCATAAGGCTGGTTATTTCAGATGATAATATGGGGCTTTCATTATTATTACATCTTTACCTTGGACTTTCCAAATAGTATGTCATAATAAGTCAGTATGATTTCCAGATCTAGAGTTCTTGGGTTCAGATATTTGCCTCTAAGACTTTCTCTTTGACCAAAGTCTAGCCAGGCTCTTCTGTGCTTTCTTCTCAACTAGACCTCACTGTTGGCCTCTAAAGACTCAACACATGAATCTAGTTTTGAACATCTCAAAGCCACATCCTTACGAGGTCCTTGTCCCCCGTAGTAGGATAACTGTCTGGGAATTCTGAAAACTCTGTTTAGCCAACACCTAAACACAAGGTCCTTGTCTCTGAGCTCCTGTGGGAACATAGGAGTGTAAATTCACATGTCTGTTAACAAGCCTGCATGGGTTTCATATAGACCAGGCTCCTTTCCACATGTGTCATTTTCTACTTCTCCAACTCCACTGAGCCTCTATGCACACTGCTCTCTCTATCCTCACATTCACTCCCTAAAATGTCCAAGAGTATCAAATTGGAGTTCAGTTCATGTTGGGCTCTTTCCTATTTCAATAGCTTGTTACCAATTAAAATTTGTTGTGACAAGTTTAGTGTCAGGCTTTGTTTACATGAAGCTGGGCTCGATGTGTGACCTGAAGAAGATACATAAAGCTCGTGCCTCCGTTTCCTCATTTGTAAAATAAGAGCTAAAATGCTACTCTGTAGATGGCTGCAAGCTTTGAATGAGTTAGCATATAAAGAACTGTCGGTGTCCTCTATTTTCATTAGCCATACAAGCTATTTAATACTGGTAAGATACACCTATTACTAAAAGAAGGAAACGTGTGTGTGTGTGTGTGTGTGTGTGTGTGTGTGTGTGTGTGTGTATATACCTGAAGTTGGTATAAAAAAAGCCAAGTGGATAAAAGAAATGAATATAAAGACTTTTCATACAGTTAATTATTTTAAAACTAGCATATTATAATAGTAACTACAGCTGTTGGTCTGGAACAAGATGGAATAATATAGATCCCATGAATACAAAAATATTTTAGTTTGAAAATGTACCTATTATCTGAATAGTAAATTCTTTGACAAAAAACATACTTGGAAATTGTGAAGATTGGTTTGAAATTTCAAACTGAGCAAGATTTTCTGTGGGATTTCTAAAGCCTAGCTGTTGTGAATGGCTCCAAACAGTGCTTGTGGGTCAAATCCTCCTACCCTTCCTCCCTGTCCCCTCTCTCTGCCAGGTCTCCTGAGGCTTCACTCCAGGAAAGCTCATGGGATGCTGCTCATAGCTTTCTGGCTGTGCTGCCCAGTGGGAAAGAAAAGACCAGCTTTTCCACCTGTGTTCAGTCTAGAGAGATTCACATCTAGGTGTCTCCAAAGCACGGAAGGGCAGCATTGACATCCTAGAGTATAGCCCAATGGAATTGATGTCTAGGCCCAGACTGTGTGTCCACTCTCTCGGCTTCAGGAGCATCATCTGATAGATCTCATGTAGTACCTTAGCTTCTCAGCCCAACTGACACCTTAAAGGAGCCACAAAAAGGCTATGGTGAACACATTTTTATGCATTTTAGTTGTCTGTTGAGGACAATAGAATTGAATAAAAGGCAGAATTTCTACTTTTTGAATTTCACTTGTTCCCATTTCTTATTCTTTCTAAGAAATTTTCTATTAATATTTCCTTGAAGAATGAAATAGAGCCTTTTTGTTGACTTTGTTGATTTTCTTCTTTTAATATATATTTTTTATTGTAAAGATACTGTACAGGGCTGGGAAGGTGGCTCAGTGGTAGAGCGCTTGCCTTACATGCCTGAGGCCCTGAGTTCGATTCCTCAGCACCACATAAGCAAAAAGAAAAAAGTCGGAAGTGGCGCTGTGGCTCAAGTGGTAGAGTGCTAGCCTTGAGCTGAAGAGCTGAGGGGACAGTGCCCAGCCCAGAGTTCAGGCCCACGACTGGACCCAAAAAAAGAAAAAAGAAAAAGATACTGTACAGAGGGGTTACAATTACATGAGTAAGGTAATGAGTACATTTCCTACCATGCATTGTTACCCCTTCCTTTGCTTTTCCCCCACCATCCCTTTCCTCCCCACCTCCCCAACTCCTCCCTTCCCCCTTCCCATGCCCTCCCCACCCCCGTGCCTGAAGTTGTAAAGTTCATTTTCAACATAGTATCTTGTACATCTCATTGTTACAATGGGTCAACCTGTATCCCTATTTAAGCATTTTGTTTTTTCCTTTCCCCTCCCCAAATTAGAAAAATGTGTATACAAGATGCAGGGCATCGGAATCAAATACAGTGAAAATGGGTTATACCATGAGGGAGGAACATACCAAAACAACAACAACAACAAAAAATCACAAAGTACATTATAAATACATTGAAAACAAATCAGGAAAGATAAAACCACTTGTATCTTGGGGTTCATTTCAGTTAGCATCATATATGGTCATCTGTACATAGCTTTTGACCTTTTCTGCTTGTCCCAGACATATACTAGTTACTGCAGATAAGGGAAGCCATGGGACCTATGTTTCTTTGGGCCTGGCTTACTTCACTTAATATAATTTTTCCAAGTCTTTCCATTTCCTAACAAATGGGGCAATATCAAAGAATGATATAGAATCCTTATGAATTGTTGATATGTTGAATGAGTGTGTGGGTTAGAGGTTGATTTTCCTTTCATTTAACAATGTGATTGGTGGGATTGCTTCTCCAAGACCACATCCCTTCAAGAATGTGCTGGAAGAAAGGGGCAATGAGAGATGAAGGAGAAGATGAGAGATTTTGTTGCTTGAGGGTGGGGGTGAGGATTTTGGATCCAATATTGTGCTTCATGGGGGGATTTTCATGAATTTTAGGACACAGTTGCTTCTGATGGTGGAGGATCTTGGTCAGGTAATTGAGCCAGATTAACTTAACTTCACCATGTGGATTATCAAAACTGGAATTCCACAGAGCTGGCCTGGAGCTGGCTACTTTAGCCTGTGGTAGTTAAGGGAATAGCAGTCTTAAAAGGATGAATACATTTAAGGATACAATTAAGGGATAAACACATGTAAGAACCTATGTATTTACTTCTCAGTGTCACCCATTTGTAGTATATGCTACATAGACTGGTGTTTTTGTTGTTGTTGTTGGTATTATATTTGGACTTGAACTCAAGTCCTTGAGCCTTTTTTTTTTTTGCTCACAGCTAGTGTTCTACTATCTGAGCCATCCCAGTCCAACTTTTCTCCTGGTTAATTGGAGATAAGAGTCCTTCAGATTTGTCTGCCTGGCCTGACTTCCTATGGCAGTCCTCAGATCTCAGCCTCCTGAGTAGCCAGAATGACAGGCATCAACCACTGGTATCTGGCAATTTATCTCTTGTAATTGGATCATTGTTTCATGGGTCATATCAGCCTAGTCTTGCATTCTTCTTTTAAAACTTCTGTTTTCTTTATTATCCATGTCCTTTATAATAAAATAAATAGCATTTGGGAGTTGTCATGACTCCATAGAAAGGCCCCCAAATGGTTACACTTTAAAGTAGAAAAAATGTGCGTACTAAGGTGTTAATATTTCTTATTACCTTTGATAATCAATTACTTAATAGCCAGAGTGAATAGAAATAATGCCACCTGATGTGGTAAGTATCATGCTTAAACAAGAACCCTGGGATCTTTGTAGCAACCTACGTGGCAGTTAATTTGAAATGTGCTCTTGCAAATGCAATCATTGAGCAATACTACCAGAATTGCAACACTTTTTTCCATAAACACATAGAACTCCATGTTCAAGAACTAGTGGCTTTGTTTTAATGGCTCAGTTAAATCATTGGCTGTATTTTCTTTTCTTTTCCAGTTCTGGAGGTTGAGCTCAGAACCTCATGCTTGTTAGGTAGGTGCTCTACTGCTGACCTACCCCTCCAGCCTTTTTTTGTGTTTATTACTTTATGGACTATGTTCTGCCTATTTGTGCTTCTCCATGTCATTGGAGAATGACAGATATGCACTACCACATCCAGCCATTGGTTCAGATGGAGTCTTGCAAACGTTTTTTTTTTTTTTTTTTTGCTCAGGCTGGCCTTGAACCTGATCTCCTGGTCTGTCTCCGAAGTAGTTGGGATTAGAATTGAACTGTTGCTTCAGATTTTAATACACATTTACTCGTCCCCCTCCCTCAATTCACCTTCTTGCTTCTACTTAAGTATAACAACATTGACACCTTGAGATCCTGTATTTGCTCAATGCAAGTCAATGTGTAAGCTCAAATGTGTGAGCCTCATCTAATGATGAATCCTCACAAGGTACTGTGCCTACTTTGTTTCTTAACCCAGGTACCCTAGGAAAAAAGAAAGTGAAGTTCCATGTTAATGCTTTTTTGTGAGGAAAATGGACAGGGAATGAGGGAGCAAATATCTAATGATGCTTTAGGATGCTGGGAGAAGTTTTCTTGGAATCTACTGCTGCCGGCTCAGCTCAAGTCATCTGCTAGTTCCTTCCCATCTCTGCTTCTCAGGGATGCAAGTTTTTTTCCCTTTGGTTGCTAATACTCTGGCACTATCCTGTTGAGTTTCCTACTTCATTGGGATAGCCGTTTGCAAAGCTACTCTGGATGTGGCCACAGGAACTGCTGTAGTTGCTCCAGTTGTGGAGTTTGAAGGGGAGAGGGAAGTTACCAGTTGAGGCTGGGATAAATCCATGCAGAGGACTGGGAGGTGGGTGGAGCCCAGTAGATCTGGACTGTGCAGAAGTTGGGCCTAGTACCTGCTTTTATTCTATTTGTTAGTTATGAAATCCCCCATTTAAAAGCATGGGGATTGCTTGTTTTTCTCAGTGTTCACCAGATCCATAATCACAAGAACAAAGTTTGGGACATAATAGCTACTTAATAAATATTTGGTGGGTTAATTTATTTTCTACTCTGTCAGGGATTATTCAAGGTGCTATAGAAGAGATAGGCATCTTGCAAATGCAAAGATTCAGGAGAAAGTGACTTTCTCAGTGCTGTCAAAGTAAGAGGAGGGTTTTCTGGCTTTTAGCATACAAGAAATACTGTGTTTCAGAGCACAGAAACTTCTTACTTTACATTGCTAGAATAAGCCTTTATTCCTGGAATGAGCCTCCGTGCTGGAATTAGCCTCCATTCCTTGACAGTTTTTTTGTTCAAAAAAATGAAGAAAGAAAAAGAAGGAAGGAGGCAGGAAATGAAGGAAGGAAGAGAAGAAAAGAAAAAAAATCAAGGCAACTCTTTTTGGGAGAATTTCGTCTCTTTGTGTTTCATTTTCCCAATTCAGAAAATAGGTTTGGTACCATGGAACCTGCCAAATGGAATCTAGAAAGACAACACTACCTGATTGTACCGGTTTTCTAAGGCTATCATAATAAAACGTTCTCACAATTCTGGAGGCTAAGAAGTCTGAAGTTAACGTGTCAACATGGGTCGATTTCTTTTGTGGCCTCTCTCTTGTATATGCCCTTCTTCTCTTTGTGTCTTCACATGGCTTACCGTCTGTGTTGGTCTATGCCTTAGCCTCCTCTGGTAAAGGACAGCAGTCATATTGAATTAGGTCCAAACCCTATGACTGCATTTTAACTTAGTTGCCCTTTAAAAATCCCCTCTCTAACCACACAGGCATGTTCTAAGATACTAGGAGTTAAAACTTCAGTGCACAAATTCTTTTACATTTCAGCCCATAATACTAATCCTGAAGACGTTGATTTTTCCATGGTGTAAGGAACTGCTGAGGCTTGTTTGAAAAAGCCTCATGGTGTAAGTATCATCAGCATTCAGCAAATTATGTCCATCCGTACTGCCCCCAACCTTCTGTGGCTGTCCCTGTTCTGCTCTTCTGCTTGACCCCAGCTGAAACCACCAAGGCAGTTAGAACAGGTCACAGAAGGATCCAGAAATCCAGGGAGAAGGTTCGTGTAGAGTAAATCAAAGGAATTAACACCCATCTAAGGTTCATCATTTAAATTACCATGTTTATTTATGTCAACACAAAATTTAAAAAAACAACTTATAAAACAACCATTTTATCTTCATGTAACATAACTCTTCAGTGAACAGAAGTACTACTATTAATGTTTTGGCCTTTTCAAGGTCCTGCCTTGGGTCAAAACAGCACTTAGAGAAAGAAAAGATTCTTCCCTAATACACACACAACGGAAAGTTCTATTTTCTAAAATCCCATTTCAGCAATAATACAGAAGTAATGTGAGTCTGTCCCATTAGAGATCACACTGGCTATTATCATCAGTGGTCCACCTGCTCAAGTCCTGGGCCACAGTCAGGAACCTGGGGTGCATCATCCCCCAGCTGTCCAAGGAGATTGCTTAGTAAGTCTTTTCATTTAGTTGTGTAACCTCTAATCCTCTGATTTATCTGAGTTGTTTAGAAACCAGACAAAAAGATCTGCAAGCAACAGAATATATATAGATTTGTCTGGTAGGACTAAAGAAATTTTTGAGATGACATGGATGATTCAGTGGGAAACCATCAACCACAAAGCTCTCACTATCTAAGGAACTACTCACTTAGAAAAGGCCTCATGTCATAATCTAATCAAATGTAATAAACACTACACAAAAAACACAGCTCACCGGTATCCTGGTGGTTTAAATGCTAGTTGTTTAGTCTCAGTGCACTTTCACATAAATGCTGGCTATTATTTAACTAACAAAATCTATCATTTTTTTTCTGACAAGAACAACAGTCCCAGGCAGTAGAAAGGAGAAAAGGCTTGGAGTTAGAAGATGTAGATTTAGCACTTAGTTCTACCTGCTTTCTAGCGTTGGCTTTATAATGGGGGGTCATATGAAATAAAAGTTCTTCATAATACAGCAGTTACCAGAAGAAATAATATCTGAGAATCCATCTCTTCTAATCAATCCCTTCTTACTGGTAAATCCTTTAATTATCCCATTTTTTTGTTTTCTTTTCTACCACAAATAGTAAGCTGGCTTGGAACTCATGATCTTCCTGCTTCTGCTTCTACTGGGAATACAGGTGTGTACTACTATGGCTGGCCCTGCTCACATGTATTTTACAAGTAAGGTCTTAACTTCTTAAAGTAAACTATATAATGTATTTCCTTTACACACAAGGGACAAGTGTATGATGGACTGTTCAGATGTGGCAAGAAGATAGATTAAAAAGCCTCTACTCCACAAGGGCCTGTGCATTCTTGATATGCCTGATTGAAAAATGTCAAATATTTGATTGTTATCTCAGGCTCCTTTCATGTTATTGGCATACACTTGGAAAAAGCTAGCCATTTAGTTTTTCCAAAAAGAAATGGACACTTTCATTGGATAATTACTTGGAAGACTGAGACTGAGTAAAATAAGGTGAACGAGGAGGATAAGCTAAAACTCAGCAACAAGCAGAAACTGAGCAGATTATTCTCCTAGTAATTTACAAATTAGCCCAATAATATGGTTGTTCTTTTCATTTTTATTGGTGACTTCATTTATAAATTACTTCTTCCTCATCTATAAAACACAAAGTCCTTGTTTGTGTACCTGATAAGATGCATACAAATTTACAGAAATAATTGACACATCATTTTCAATCGTCTATTTGGGATATCTTTGGCTGAAGTAAAATGAAAGTCTTACTTCTCACAGTGTTGAAGCAAATCTTCCTTTAGGAAAGGACAGATTTACTACAAGCTCAGAATGGTTGTCAAGGGTGAGTTTACAGTGTGAGCACATGGGCTCCCTGACTTTGCTGAGACGAAGATGTCAGGTATCTGTATTCTGGAAACAAATGAGATTCTAATTCCACACATTTTTCAAATGCAAAGCAGGCCCCCATGAATCATGTTGATGATATTTTTTGAGACATTAATGCAACAGAGTATTCCTCAAGTGATCTCCAAAGTCACCTCCTTGCTAAGAATATTCCTCTTCTTGATTGTTTTCAACCTGCCAACAGCATCTCACCTTCATGTAGAGATGACTGATCTCCAAATGACCTATTATTATCTAAACCAACCTCCTTTGAAGCAACAAAGAACGAAAAATCAAACAGTACATTAACCTTTCATGTCAGCGGAGCAGACTTTTCCCATGCATGAAGGACTTCTACCCATCACTAGACAGATCTACCTTTTGCTTTTCCCTGTGTTTATAGGTCACATTTTTAAAAGTACTCGTGGAGCCTCTGTATAGTGGATTGGTTCCCTGAAAAACAAACAAAAAAGGTTCAAATGAAAGTATGGACACTGGTTACACCATTTAATACCTCTAATTTTTTTTTCATTAAAATTCAAATTGGAAAAGAAACATCCAGCTCAATCTTGAAAACCATAGAATAATGTTGATTGTTAGCATTTAAAATTTATGCATTTTAATTTTTTCTAATATGCAAAGCCAATCCCATGTGCAATTCTTAAAGTCTTACTCTTTTTGGAAATGCACTAATTCATGGATAGGAAAGGAAGCATGGCCTGTTTTGCTCATTGCTTTCCCAACACTGTGAGTCTAGCTCAGGTACTCATTATGTATAGTATAAGCAGAATGAGCAGAGTGAATTGAAGGTGAGATGGAAGGTTCAAAAAGTTAAAAAAAAGGCAAAATTCAAATGGGTGAAAATATAGAAATAGGAATGACAGTATACTTGCTGCCTTGAAGAAATAGGTGGCTTCTAGGGAAAGGCCTCAAGCAAGGGCTCAAATCATCCTGCTTGAATGAGACCAAAACTCAGACAAAGATTTGGAAGAAGAAAACAGATCTCCTACATAGCTAGCACTTGGTGGATTCTGGATTTAGGAGAAGGGGGGGCACAATTGGCAAAATGACTTGCTCTTGGGGATAAGAGAAAGTTCTTGTCTATGCTGGTGAGTTCAGCTGTTCTGCTTAGGATGAGGATGTATGTTAGATGCCAGCTGCAGTGGTACCCAAAGAGTCAATGGGCAAAACCCGGCTATGCAGGAACAAGGCGTCTGGCTGAGGTAGTTTTTTCTCACTCATTGTCAAGGTTTGTCATCAAGTTTTGCATCAGACATCTGGAGTCCAAACCCAGCTCTGCCATTTGGCCTTACCCAGCTACTCTGAGCCTTTGTGTCTGTTAAAGAGCGATGAACACACTCCTTACTTTGTCCACAGGGACGTACTTTAACTCTTGCCTGGCAAATAATACGTGCTCTATTAATGCTACCTTTTCTTGTCCTTTCTTCTTTTCTTCCTCCTTCTCCTTCTTATTTTTCTTCTCTATTTTGGGGGGAGGCAGGTAGTAAGGCTTGCACTCATGGCTTTGTGTTTGATATTGCTTTCACTTTAGTTATTTTTTCAGGTAAGGTTTCTCACTTTTTCCTCAGGATCAGCCTTAGATGGTGATCTTCCACATAGGTAGGATTACAGGCATGTGCCACCATGCCTGGCCTACTTATTAATTCCTCTTTAAAACTTTCCTTCACATTTGGTATTGGAGATGGTTGTAAAGCTAATGGATTCCAGGTCTTTGGTACTCTTAACATTTCCAAGCCCATTTCTAAGTATGTGTGGGGCCCAAATATCACCTATGAATCACAAAACCCTTAACTCTGGTTTCCAACCCCATGAATTGTAGAGATAACAGCATTTTCCAGGCATCCATTTGAAAAACCACTCTCAGTACATTTATTTCAACATTCCAAAGAACTGTGTAAAATGAAAACATTCCCCAGCCTTTTCCTCACATTACATTGGATTCTGTGCAGTGTGCTTCTGTGGGCAGGCATTGTACCTGCACCTCCCAAGTTAGCAGCCTGACCTCTTACAGAGTGCCTTTGTTTATGTGTCTTTGGAGAAAGATCTCATGTGTGTATGGAGTGCAAACAGAGAAGAGATACCTTGGCCAGAGGTAAAGGATTGGTCAAAACCTGATTGTCATATTGCTTCTGCTCCTGAGATTGGCCTAGATAGTTTTGAGAGATCTATAGCCCTTATTGAGTCCTGTCACTATAAGACTTTGGAGGTTTTGGAGCTGAAGAATGAAGTGACATGGTATTAGAGTCTTAGAGTCATGTGCAAATAAAAGTTTGAAATTCGACTAAGCTTAAGACTAGAAACTACTTTGTCACAGAAGAAAATGGGTTTCAACTGGGGAAACAACATGGAAAACATAAGAGATGGAGTGTAGGAGTGATGAGTGGAGCCTGTCCTGGGAAAAGAGGGACATTTACTGAGTGGAAAAGGTACTCTACAGAAAAGACAGAGTGTGGGCAGCTTAAGTCTTGACAGGGCTGGGTGCTTGTTTGTAGTCCTAACCATTTCATGTCAATCATATTAAAATGCACCTACACAAACTAGAATTTATATCTACTATAAAGGGGGTGACGAGTTGCAAGAGGTAGAATAACAGTAGATGTTTAGTTGAACTTGATTGTGCAACATTCATTCTCTATTTTAGAGCAACTTCCTTTATTCAGATCTGCAATATTTTGGGGTCCCTTGCATAGAGGGACAATGGCTAAGCAAATTTTTCCCTCATAGGAGGGTATGGAGAAAGGGTAGAGTGGAGGAAGAAAAAGTCTATGTTACTATTGGGGTGTATGTAGTTGGGTGCTTCCTGAGCATGCTCAGATACTTTTTGCAGGGGAAATGTGCAATTGTGCAGCAGTACCTACATTGAAGCCATGCAGGTTCACCTCCCTTCATAGGATTTGCAGCTAAGAGGCAGGCTTGCATTGTAGTCCCTTTCTGGTGAGTCTTCATTTCACTGTTTAAACAAAGCTAGTTTTCCCTTGAACTTTCTAGGGTGACTAGGTTGATTGCCCTGGCATATTGGGGTATTAATTTTAGGCGATGGATTCTGAAAATGCAAGGGCACGTTTTCCAAGCTCATAAAAAGCAGTAATAAAGAAATTCTCTGTTGTGACCCAGAGCTTCCTTAATGATTGCCTAACTGCAAAATGCAGACCTGATTTGCTTAGTACAGGACAAAATCAATCCATGACTGAAGAAATGTCAGGCTGAACATTTTTTTTTTGCCTCAAGTTAATGACTTGTCATCTTGGAAAAAATATGTCTAATCAAAAATGAATTTAAATACCTTCCGTTTGTGTTTTCAGAAGGAATAGGTAGAGGAGTTATTTTTGAAAAGTATAATAGACAGGCAACCTTTCCTTCCAGCTATGATAAATGTTCTAGAAGGTAGAGGTGAGACTCCTGCCCTAAACTGCCCTCCAAGACCCAAGGGGCCTCTGGGTCAGGAGAGCCTACTGTCCCTGTGTTTTAAAGGTCACTCAAACTCCCCTCTTGAAAATATATAGGTATTCAATAACAACTGGATTTAATTGAAGACCTTTTAATGTGTATACTGCACAGCCCCCACCCCTACTCCTGGGGAAGATGAAGTAGTGAAATCTGAACTGAGTTATTTGAATTAAACCTTGTTTGCATCCAAGTGACTAATTATTACTCAGTCATTATCTAGTCAGGAACATCAAACATTTGTTATTCAAAGAAACTCGATTTCACAAGGGAGTATTTGTCATCTATGCTGTCATCTGCTTAATGCATATTTTGGTCCCATTTTAGACAAAGAACCAGTAAAAATCTGGAATTGGAATTTCAGGCGTGTTCTACATCCTGAGGGAGAACAATTCATGTTTTTGGGAAAATTAACTGTTGATTAAAATGTTATTTTAGAGATATTAATCATCTTTTGGTACTCACGCATTTGTATAAGAACATTAAGATATGCTGGCTGGTAGTTTACAGAGCACATGGTTGCCCCAGTGCTTGTTTGTGGAAGGCCTGCTCAAATTTCTAGCTGGGTCAAGTAATCATTAAGATTCAACTCCACTTGCACCAAAGGATTAGGAAATGTCTTAATCTTTCACAGACTCAGTTTACCTACTTTCAAAATGGATATGCTGAGAGTATTTCACAAGGCTGCTGGTTGTCCAACTATGTGTTCCTATTGCTTCTTGTGCAATGTTACCTGCCTTCTTTAGCCCAATTGCCCTTCTGACACTGCCAGTGATTTGCTTGCCAGTTGGTAAAAGTTAAAAACATTTGTGACTATGGTGTCAAGTGATGTTAACTGGCCCACAAATTAGGTTGCACTGTATTCCAAGTCACCAAGCTAACTTGTCATGTTGCATTTCACATAGTTAGCCTTGGAGCGGTTCTGCTCTTATTGCAAATCCAAAATTTGCTTTCCAGAAGAATTTTGTTTAACTTCGAAAAGACACACACAAAAGGCAAGTTCTATAACATGCCTCCATAGCTCCATCCACAATTGCCATGATTTCCCCTGCCTTAGCTACCATTCCCTTCTACTCTCTTATTCCTCAACTATTTCAGAGCAATCCCAAGCCTTCCTTCCCTTTTGTTTCTATACACTTCCATTTGCTTTTCTAAAGAGAAGTGAAGATTTTCTAACAAAGTCAACATGCCTTTATCAGACTTAACCAAATCAAACAAACTTCCTTATCACCATTCTAACGTCCAGTGTGTATTAATCTTTCCTAGTTGCCTTAAAAATATTGGGCTGCTCAAATCAGGATCCAAACAAGATTTATACATTACATTTGATTATTGTGTCTAACACATTGTAATGGGAAGATAAAGTAGATATAAATTTTCATTGTCCTTTTTCCTGTACTACATATTATGATTAGTTTAAAATAACTGCCTAAATAGAAACATCCTTTATCAAGACAAAATTATCCAAAATAGAAAATTTCATTTACTTTCAGAATTGATGATATTGCTATAGGCTTAGAGAAAACAGTGCTAACATCAATTTATGTGGGCAGATGAACGCAAAGGAGCTTTTGTGTTTGCCTGCATTTTCTCCAGTGATACTACTGTTTTTAGAATCAGCAATGTAAGATAATTGCTATTAGATAGCTAGACACACCATTAGAGATTGCGAGATGAAATTAAAACCATGAAATTGTTCACAGGGGTCTCTAGAAATGTAATTATCTCTCCTGTGGAAAAGAAACAGAAAATTGTACTCCTGTTTTCTGTTTGCCTACTGTGAAGAGAAGACATTTAAATTATGTCTATTGAGTACATATATTTAAAGGTTGAGACTTCCTTTTTTTAATGTAGCTGTTTAAAATTTATGATATTCTGAAACTGCATGGCATTTCATAAGTCTTCTCAACTTTGCTTTGTAACCTGTTATTACATTGGCAACAAGTATTTCCATGGAAATAGGCTTGATCTTTCATACTATTCCAGAACATTATTCCATTAGCTAGACCATTTCCAATCTATGGAAGTGTTTCAGTACAACATTGTCAAATGGGGCTCAAGGGATTGTCCTGGTGATTAGGTGACACCAGAGAAAGCACCCCTCCACAATGTCCCTGACTCATGGTATTAGGAGTTTCATGAGGTCATTTAGACTGGTGGAAATCCCCACCACACTAACACACCCAGGTATGTCCCAGGTTCCTTGGCCCGCCTCCCCCACCCCCTGCCCTGCAAAAAAGAACAGAAATAAAAGTGTGGGGGTCATAATGAGAACGAGAGAAAAAGGATGTGATCTCTGAAATTTTTTTTAGACAGAAGAAAATTGGATCCCTGTTATTTCTACTAGGTCTCTGTCGACTGGACAAAGAATAGCCCTCATTGTTCACATACCGTCTGCCACTTGGCCTTTGATCGTTCTGCTTCAAATTTAGCAACTTCTTTGCGATCATGAAAGGATACTAGCAGCTTCCAAATGCAGAGCAGGACAACCCCGATGAGGAGAATTGCCAGTGAGACCCCCAACATGATCATGAGGATGTTTGGAGGTTTGGGGCAGTCTGGGAAAACAGAAAAATTATATTAAGAATCTAGTACAATGACTATTTTGAGGTAGGAAAGACTGTTTCTTTCCAGTGTTAATAAAACCCAGGGCCTTGTACCTATCAGGCAAGTTTCCTACTATGAACCAACCCCAACCCACAAGAAGGTGTTTTGTTTTGTTTTTTAGACTTAAATATATTTTTATTTTATTAGCATGACCCGGGCTCAAATAGCCTCATTTATCTTTAAAAAGTTTATTGTGAAGTTGCTGTACAGAAGGGTTACAGTTACCTGAGTAAGGCAATGAGTGCATTACTTGTCGATCATTGTTACCCCTTCCCTTCCTTGTTGTTATCCCACTATCCCTTCCCTCCCCCACCTCCCATACTCCTCCCCACCCCACCCCAAGAAGGTGTTTCTTAATGCATTTCTAGCCACATGTTCTCTGTAGCAGAGGGTAAATACTAACACCTTTTGTCTTGGCAAAGTTTTTTAAACGTAATTTTTTTTTTTTAGAAAATAAACTTTTTTTTTCACTATTTTTTTATTGTGAAAATACCATACAGAGGGGTTACAATTACATGGACAAGGTAATGAGTGCATTTCTTATCAAGCATTGTTGCTTCCTCCTTTGTTCCCCCTTCCCATCACTTCACGCCCCTTTCTCTCCCCTCCTCCCCCACCCCACACCAAAGTTGTAAAGTTCATTTTTGACAAAAAGAAAATAAAGGCAAAAACTGAAATAATTTCCTTAAAGTCAGGAATTATAGTTACTAAGCTTGTTTGTATGCTGAACTTAACTTTAGATTTAGTCATTTCACTGTCTGACTTTTCTCTTTGTACTAATTATATATTTATCTGCTGCAGCAAGTTATCTCAGAAATGACATAACTATGTATATAGAAAAGCAAACATGCCAGGCGCAGGTGGCTCAAACCTGTAATCCTAGCTACTCAGGAGGCTGAGATCTGAGGATCATGGTTCAAAGCCAGCCAAGGCAGGAAAGTCCAACAAACCACCAGAAAACCTGAAGGGGCTCTGTGGTTCAAGTGGAAAAGCACTAGCCTTCAGCTAAAGAGCTCAGGGATAGTGCCCAGAGCCAGAGTTCAAGGCCCATAACTGAAAAAAAACAAAAACTAAAAAGCAAATACACTTGTGTATATGCATACACAAACATACACACACATTTATTTATATATGTTAAATAAGAGATTGAGTTGTAGCCCAAAGAAAATAAATTGGGCAATAAAGCAACCATCAATATAATAGAATTAAAGTCACACAATGTAAAGTACACCTTTCATAAAATAAATTTATTATCAACCTAAAAGCATGGTACATTGTGAATCTGAAGATTTTGCTTTGAAATCTTGCTAGATTAAATTGCAAGTGTAAAAATGTTTTTAATTGTAAAACCCTGTAAATAGTCAACATATTTATGTATGTCAATAAAACAAAAACTAGTGTAATATAGTTAGAAATGTACTTGTAGAAAGATTTTTCTGTTCTTGAATGGCTTGGGGTACTTTCAATGTTAACTAAGCCTTTTTGTAAAGTCTGCTGGCAAGATTTATTAGTAAACATTTAAAAGAGGATCTTGTAGATATTGCTACTTATTGTATAAAATGGGCAACTACTGAATGAAAATATAATCCCAATTGAGTAAATAGAAGGTATATACAGCATGTTCCTGAAGTCTTCAGAAAACTTAACTAGAGAAAAGGAAGGAAAGATAAAATATACTTTATGAAACTGAGCTTCAGTTTCAGTAATGAGCCTAAATTTTGATACAAATTTGCTCTTATGTTTTGGGGGTTGAATTACTAGTTCAAAGTCATTTCTGGAATCTGAAATCAGTATGTAGGCAATGCCAACATGGTAAATAAAATTAGGCTAAAATGACATCTACTCCATATTTTGTGTGTGTGTGTGTGTGTGTGTGTGTGTGTGTAATTTTGTTGTTGTTAAAACGTAATTTTTAAGTGCTGGGATTTTATTATGTCAAAGCAGAGCAAAAGATAAAGGAACAGTTTAATCATTGAAATCAAATGAATATACAGTCAACTCCTCAGGACTCAGTTCAAATTCAACCAACAGTGGATTGAAAATATTAGGAAAAATGTATCTGTGCTGAACATGTTAGTCTTTTGTCCCCTTGTAATTGTTGCTTACATAATAAGTATAATAGATACTTAGATAGCTTTACATTGTAATGGGTAGTCTAAGTGATCAAGAAATGATTTAAAGAATATAGGAAGATATGTGAAGGTTAAATGCAAGTATAAGGGCGTTGAACACCCAAGGATTTCTGTACCTGCAGACATGGAGGATGAGCATATACTTAATGGTTATGCTACAAAGTTGGAATTCCAAAGTAACAATGTATATAAGGTATTTAAAGGACCATAAAGAAGGTGGTCTTAAAGATGGTCTCTACCAAGTACATGATAAGGTAGAAGTGGAATGTGTGTGTTTGCCACATTTGTCAATGTTTTCAAGAGTCTTCTCAAATCATAAGCATTCTAGGAGATTGTATTAAAAATTATACAAAACCCATTCCTTATAAAGCTTTCTTTATGCTATTGCGTCTCCTGTTTACCAAGATAATCATGATTTTCCTTTTTATTCTGTTGAAACCTTAATGCAGTGCTGAAATTCCTGGGCAGATCCTGAACTGAAATAGGAAGGGTTGAGTTTTGCTCTCATGTGATATGCTGTAGTGTGAATTCTACCAAGTCCTTTGACCTCATCTACACAACAAGGCATAATTCTCTTGACTTTCCTGATGATAGCAACAAGTAGAGGTGTTCTTTCTTCTTAAAGCTACAGCTTGCTAAGTCTTTTCCCTAAGATTCTAACTCATTGGATCTTGAATGCTACCACAGATTCATTATCAAAAGTATTCCAGGTGACTCTTATCTTCAAGGGAATTTTGGAAGTGACATGTTCGGTATGGTCCTCTCAACTTGAAAACTCTGTAAAATGGCATTTTGAATTTATTCATAGTACTAATGTAAGTTTGCAATTTTAGAGTACTTCCTTTATTGACAGCAGAATGACTAATAATCCTTGCAATATGCCTAGGAGATGATACATCTCTTAAAGAAACATTATAATAAAGATCTTCTTTTTCTTTCATGGGAAAAATATCTTGCATGAAAATGATCATTAACTATCTGCATCCCTTTGCAAGAAGTAAGCAAAATTTGCAGTATCTAATGAGGGGGAAAAATTATGTTTATCCTAAAGCTATTGCTCTTATCTGTTGACTAAGGAGAGTTTCTCCACATAGACTAGTCATTTTGTTGCTGAGATCCCATCTACAGCCAATCTGATCTAAGAATGATTAATGACCCCCCCCCACAGTATCATGTTTGACCTCACATATTTTTGTTCTTTGATAGAAGAGTAATATAATAGTAATATAAGTAATGTAATATAAGTAATATAAAGTTGCTAAAGACATAACTACTACTGTAAGGAGATCTAAAGACAATGATCTCAAAAGGCAAATGAGGTATAGCTGCCTACTTTTGTGCAGGAAGCAGCAAGATTGCACCCAGGAGGATGCATGCTGGACTGCCTTTATCTTTGGCGATGAAGTATTTAGGCTGGAGCATAACATGTTCCTGTCCAAAGCAGGATGTAGCTTGCCAAGACCTGTAGCCAGAAAGTGAATTTGGAGAGCTCTCCAGTAGGAAATAAAAAGAGGAGTAGACATGGCTTGGCTGAGATAATCATTTTAAGAGCTTTAAGTCATTGGACTTTGTGTGTTTCACAAGAAAAGATATTAGATCTTGTGCCAGAGCAGGTATCACACAAGAGATCTTCCCTTTTCCTATCCCTGTGACAGGGATAGGCAGATTGAAGATGGACTTCTTGGTGGGAGAAGAGGATGACATCCTTTTATCCTGCATCTCTGTGTATGATGTCGCCTATTGAGTCTGAGGTCAGTGCTAATGACAACCTCCTCAATGCCTAATGCTGCCATTCTTCCCAATCTGGTAACTCTACTATGTATAGCTATTGAGTGCTTGAGATGGGAAGCTTTCAAGTTAGGCTGTTCTTAATTCGAATTCAAATACTAGGTATGATGAAATGTACAATATTTAATTACTAATTTTTATTTCAATTGTATGTTGAAAGTGTTACTATTTGGGACATAATTATAAACAAAATTCACCTGATAGATCTCATTGGCCTTTTAATAGGGTCCCTAGAAAATAAATACGGTTCCTGTAACAGCAAAGAGGGGCAATGCTGAGGCAATCTGTTATTTAGATGTCGATTGTGATTACACAGCCAGTGGGAGGCAGTGTAGCACAATGGTTAAGAGCCTGGGCTCCCAGCCAGACTGCTGGAGTTAGTCCACCCGCTCTGTTGCTTAATTACTGGAAGAGTTAGCAAATTATTTATGTCTCTATGCCTGGGTTGCCTTACCTGTATAGCAATATAATAGTAGTACCTGCTTTATAGATTGTTGCGGATATTAAGTAAATTACTCAGGTGAAACATATGGAGTAGCCCCTGGTATGCAGCATTAGTTAAGGGCTCCATAAATAAGGGTGCACTTTAAGTAGCTGTAGTGTTGTTCCTTAACACATGCATCCTTCTTCCTTGTCAGTCCTCTAGACCATACAAGCCAGAATCCTCCAAGGAGGAACTGCAGGAATGGCATCACAATGTCTGTCATGTTCCAGCCAGGAAGCCTCCTCAGCTGTTATTCCTTAACTTTGACATAGCTTGTAGGCTCCAAAAGTCCTTCCAGATGTAAAAAGGAAGATGATAAAGCTCTGCCTAGGCCCACAAGCACTCTGTTGGGTACTGTTTATTGACTCCTTTTTCTATTTGCTTGGACAATACTGGAAATCATTAACCTCCCTCTCTCCTTCATCTTTTCCATTTGCCATGTCTCTGGCCAAACTTCCAATTGGCCCCACCTGACTCCCATGTCTTAGTGCTGTGGGAGGGGAGGGGAGGGACTACTAGATTCTGGGGATGGGCTCTGCTCTCAGGACTTCTGCCCAGAACTTGGACAACTGTGGAGGAAGTGACGCCTCAGGAAGGCATAGGGATAAATAAAGTAAAATATTATTTAGGAATATATAAAATAAAAAGGTATCAGGACATCTATGAATGCTTGGAAAGATGAGGTATCATATGCCCCTTTTATTGTGTGTAAGAATGCATGAATTAACAATGGGCAGTAAATGATGTGGTATATATCAGCCAAAAGCATGTTTTATCGGGGGGCGGGGGGAGGAGTAAAACCAGCTAGATAAAAAAGCCTCTGTATTTAAACCAGGGCCTGTTCTAGGAATTTTTGTTGTTTGGGAGGCTTTTTATTCCAATAGAGTTGATATTTTAAGGGCATTGTGATTTCAAGAAAACTTGTTAAAGTCACTGTTACAGTCCCCAAAGAGAGTTGGAGAATTGGATTTGATAAAACAGATAAAGAGGAGGCAAGATTTTTGCCTTATAAAGTAATCCATTCCCACAAAGCATGATTCACCTCATTTCCTTAACTAATGACTGCAAAGTGCATTTTGGGTATGTATTTAAAGAAGTTGCTTCACCTGAGTGTCTTAAGGAGTAAATCTCTAGCAACATCCTGCTCACCTGAGCTTCAAAACCAAGTTCATAGCCACCTTTCATTTCTTGGATTATGTTGACCTGTAGCTCTGTCATTTGGTTTTGATCAGGTTTCCTTGATTGGATTATGAGATTTTGATTGTGTTTTCTGGCCTTGTTGGTATTGTTTTGGTTTTTATGCTCCAAATGATGTGCATGATTTGATAGGTTCGGTTTCAAATTCAGTCCTTACTATATTATCAGCACATTGAAAGCAAACATACACAACAAAACATCAGTGCTGTATAGCCAGCATATACTGTGGTTGTCTGAGCCAGAATTTAGGCTCAGAAGGGAGAAGGGAGGTTGTGGATAGAGTCTGATGGGATCTGATTGAACACAGGTGTTCTTGTTTGTGAGAAAATTCCAGGGAGTGTCATATCAATAATTGAAGACAGAAAATATGAGGTACATAGGAGTATTGAGAACACAGTGAGGATCCTTAGTACAGTTACTCAAAGAGGGAGCTCAGCACTCTGCGTTGGGGTTGTTGTCAAAATTCAGATTCCTATGAGGGAGAATGATGGCAGGGGTGACATGTGGTTAAGGGGCATTATGATTATAAACTGATTTGTTGAATTGAAACCCATTAAAGGTAACGTTTAAAAATCAGATGCCTAGACCACACATCAGGTGTGCCGATTCAGGATACTGGCATTATATAACAAGTTTCCAGGTGAAAACTATCTAATGATTGAGTACCTTCTCTACAGACAATTGCTTTCCTACCTAGTGGAAACTTGTCTCTTTCCTTTATTGAATATGAAATATTTATTTGAGCATTTTCTAAGCCCTAAATTGACTCTACAGATCCATGTGGAGTCTTGCTGTCTTGTCTGCCTCATATTATCATTGTATGACCATGGCTCTAAGTTACATGTCCACACACGTCTTACATTATTTCATTTAACCATACTCTTAAAACGAAAGTACCATTATTTTTCCCATTTGATGGATCAGGAAATAGACTCTCAGAGAGGCAGGTATCTCCTAGAATGTCAAACAGCTATTTATGCTGGAATAGTATTACAGCCAAAGTTTTTCCGACTCCTTCTCATATTTTCAATCTGCTACACTCCTCCCTGTTAGCTGTTGAAATTATATACCTTTGTTTTTATTTCATTTGATCAGTTCGCCTTTGTACAGCTCAGCAGCCAGCTTTCAGAGAGGTGATGATTGAAACAAATAAAAATCATGCTGTTATCTGGTCTTAATAAAAGACTTGGAACAGAGCAGATCTTTTAATGAGTATCTTTCAATCTTTGGGGAAGTAGAGATATTCTACCTAAAATCTGCAAACGTCTTGCCTGGCAAGCTACCAGAAGTGGCTTTGTTTTCTCCCTTGTAGTATTGCTTGGCATTGACAATGGGAGGCAGACTACCCACCTTTTTCATTGATGTTGTGAATGATGGTTTTCCCCTCATTATCTGTAGTTATTAGGAATGTAATAAGACATTCATTTTCTCCTTGCAGAGAGCAGGAAACAGAACTATCCTTTGAGAAATCTGCAGATAAATGAGTCATTCATTAGGTTAAATGAGATTCCAAAAGAGATTATTTTTAAAGCAAAGTAGTATTGAATTTTAATATGCAAATGAGAATTTTCAGTGTTGCAGAATAGGAACAGAAAAGGTTTGGAGTTTTTTTTTTCCCACCAACTGAGATTTCTAGTTTATTCATGATCCAGAAGAACAGTTCCAGATGCGGTCAATCAGGACTTATCATCAAATGTACCTCTCAAACTGATGTGGGCAGGATGTCAATAGAGTGAAAGTACTGCAAGGCAGGTGCCCACAGCTGCCTGGGGAATAGAATGGCCCTGATTATGGAAATGAGGGGCTGTGTGTTCCTCTTCACTGAGAGCGTCTGGGAGGAGGGCTATGTTACATTGCTGCATAGTTCGAATGGATACTGATACTTTTAGAGGGGCCTTTCTCACAAAGATGGAGTCAAGATTGCTGACCATGGACTGTCACCACAGTGAAAATAAATTAATACCAAGAAACAGAGGTAGGATTGTTAATGTAGCTCAGAGAACTGTAAAATAAAGGTAAACCTTAGATTAAAAGGAACCTGGAGTGACAGTTTGACATTCAGCACTGCTCTTTTGTTAATTAAAAACAAAAGGTCCAGTTTTCCTCAGGTCTTTTCCAAATTGAATTTTTTCTTGCGAAGTTTGTTGAAGAGAATGAAATGAAACAAATGACAGAATTAGAGGTTAATGTAACTCTGTGATCAGAAATTTCAATGGGTCAGCTCTTCTCCCCAGATTATCCAGTGTTTTATGAATTAAACCAAAACCAAACAGCCAAACTGCTTTATAGTTCTCTTCTTTTTGATGATTACAAACACTGCTTTTTAGAAACCTGTAACTGCAATAGACCATTTACTCTTAATCTAAACTTCTAAGACATATGGCCAAATACTAGTATGTTTTGACATGATGGGTCAGAATATTAAATGGACACTATCCAAGATAATCTTGGACACATTCTTCCTCAATTTACAACTTCTCTCTGCCTAAAATAAAATGGTGTTAATAAAAAGAATTGCATGTATTTCTCTGATTCTTATGAAGAAAAATTAAATGACAGCTTCCTTGGGTACAAAATTATTACAGCCACAGAAAGAAATATTAAGGGATCATTATTTGTTATCTTTGTATTGGATTTATAAGACAAAAACCCGGTAAGGTCTGTGTGAAATATGCCTTGTATTATTCATGAAAATGGACTAAGAAAACATTTAGCATTATAAATATGACTTCAGATAATAGATTTAAGTGAATAAATGTTTTTGAATTCAAGAGAAGCATTCATTTATTTACATAGAAATCCGATTACAAATTATCCTAGTTTGGTCATTTCCAAATGCTTATGATCATCTAAATCACCTGGGAGTTTTGAAAATAGATTCTGGATGCCTTCTCTAGGTTTTCTGATGAGAGGGCTGGTGATATATGTAGAGCCTTGGACTTTGAGTGAGTGATTTAATAAGCATTTTAATAAGATGTTTCTGATTTAAAGGTTTTGGGGAAGCTCTGGGCAACTCTTGATTAGTAAAATCTGTGTTATTTCCTGTGTTTGATGGTAAATGGCACTGCATGTATAATTCATACTTCAGTTATTTTCAGATGGCCTTCATCACACCTCTGTCTTTTTTGCTACTCCAATTAACTAGACAATCCTAGCGAATCTGCCTTTGCTTGCTGGAGTGTCTTCTTCCTTCCTTCTCCTTTCTACCACAATGGTGTAGACCCACATCTTTGTTTTGAATACACTTAATGAAGAACATTTGGTTCTCAGGTAGAATGCGTGGATAGCTTATCATACTCATTTCAGTAATATTAATCCTGCTTTTTTATTTTCTTTTAAATAGCTGCACTGAAGCACAGGGAGGCTTACTTTTCTCAGCCAGTATTATTTAAGTTTTAATGGAACTGTGACGATGACCTTTGAGTCACGACTCCCATCTTGTTTTAATTACTTCTCCGCTCCTTTTCCTGACTGTTCCAACTCTAGATGTGGCCTGTTTTGTAGTTTGGTATTGAAATAGTATTATCGAATGTGCAGTGAAAGATTTGCATAATTAGCTGCTAAGGTTTTCTTTTGTTGTTCATAAGAAATGGACTTTTATTCTTTTTTTTTAACCTTCCTTTGTGACTGCCTGCATTGCTGCCCTAGAATAATGCAGGGAAAAATAAGATGTCCAGTGGTCCATGAAATCATACTTAGAGAAGGAAGAAATGTGAGAATGTTGGTGAAGTTTGGAAAGGCCCAGGAAGGATGTAAAAAACAAACTTATCCACACTACTGAGTCAAAACAACTGTATATTTTAAGACCTGAGTTCTGGGATCAGTTCTCAAGGAACATGGTTTCCAAAGAGGGGAAAACAAAAGAGGTTCTATCGTATGGTAAGTTTGGGAATCCCTCCTTTAGCCTGCCCTGGTGATTCAAACATGCACACTATTGCAAACAGAATGACTGTTCCAAAATTTGTATAATTATGAACAATTTAGATTTTTTTCACTATTACACTCAGAAATAGGTTTCTATGGGACATACTTTGAATAACAATGCTGAATATGTAAATGTTGGAATAAATTAAAAACCTAACTCCTTTAGTAAAAATTAGTAAAGGGCAATGCACAAGATTAAGTCACATGTTCTTAGATGTGCCAACCCAAGTCACTCACAGCACAACAGAGGACCAATTAATACATCCATGTCCCCATTGGGGGAAAAGATAGGTTGCTAAATGACCTTCTAGAAGAGCAAAGACCATATGAGCATTTGGAAATGATGTGATCAAATAATATAATAGGGGATGGGGGGGGAAAGAAAGTCAATTGCAATAAGATTTGCCAAAAGGCACATTAGAAATGTGACTTTTAAATTGACAGTATGATAAATATTTTTTCTCTGACGTTTATCCAGGTTAATGTTTTAAATATTACTATTAAATATAAGTATTCTTGGGCTGGGAAGGTGGCTCAGTGGTAGAGTGCTTGCCTTGCATGCTTGAGGCCCTGGGTTAAACTCCTCAGCATCACTTATGCAGAAAAAGCCGGAAGTGGCGCTGTGGCTGAAGTGACAGAGTGTTAGCCTTGAGCTAGCTAGCACCCAGGCCCTGAGTTTAGGCCCCATGAGCAGCAAAAATAAATAAATAAATAAATAAATATATATATATATATATATTCTTTACTTATAGATACATTTTAAATGTAAGTTTAAAATTTAAATATGTTTTAAATATAAATATATCTTTTAAATATATGTGTATATGTATGTGTTCTATATATTAGTAATTCAATTGTTATTTTCATTCTCCAGGTTAGAATTGTATACCCATCTTTAAAGGATAGTTTTAGTTAGAGACACACACACACAAAATCAACATTTTAAATCTGCTTAATCTTTTTCTCAAATCGAAGCAAATATGATAACTTACTCAGAAACAAATATACTTAAATATAGTTACTACTCCATACACACCCTCATGAGTTACATGTTTTCAAGACTTCCTGCTTTTCTCCTCAGGCACATTAGATTTCCCATGTTGCCAGTGAATAAAGTTCTTGTCATTTGCAGGACATTTTCTGCAATTTTTGCTCATTTCCCAGAGACAACTAGTTAAGTCTACTCAGTGTTTGCTGGGAAATGAGCCTAAAAGGATATATGGAAACTTAGTACCTGTCACTAACCTAATATGGGTTCCCAAAGTGCTGCCTCACTCAGGGCATTGATGTGTCTTATCTGTCCTATTAGTCTCAGGCACACGCTATGTTGTCCCATTTATTGTTATTTGGCATGTTTATCCTTGGTCAGCAGAAAAGCACAGACGAGGGGTTTTATGTGCACTGATCATACATATGGAAATGTAGTCAGAACTCTCAATTTTGAGAAAAAGTAAATCATTTTCCAAAGAACATAAATGCTATTCTATTATTCCATTTTGGAAGTAGGTTAATTTTTGTATTCTAATTCCATTTAGTCAAAGTACATGTTTTCTTCACTATTTCCCTTTACCTGAGACACACATTGGTTATTTCTATCATGTGTACGGAGTAATAATTTTACCTGAGCAGTGTGATAATGTGAAATTTATAAAGATGCAAAGCCAAATTCCACTCCATTGTCCTTTTGGGAAAAATGAATCTTCTTTGTTTTAAAGTGGTTCACAAGTTATTACTTTTTTTAATGTGGCAATCCCAGCCAAGATGCAATGGATTTAGATATTTGAGATGAAATCTTACTCTTAGTATGCATCTCATTTTAAGTAATTAAATTTAAAAGGACAAATGAAAGCAAGAGCTTTGTTTGCTTAGCAGTTAGATATAATAGGGACATCATGAATTTTGGGGATGAGGCCAAAGGGAATTAAATATACGGCCACCTCATGCCCATGATTGGAAGGATGAGAGTAAAAGCACTAGATGAAGTGGGGTGGGGGAAAATGGCCATGAACAGAAATTGCCTGACACCTGAGAGCTTCAGCCAGGCAAACTGTTTTATAGCTGGCTTTATCGTATCTTGAAATAAGGCAATCAGATGATAGAGGACGATTTTAGATGGGGCAGGGGGTTAGCACTTAGCTATTTCTTCAATTTTCTCCATTTTTAGTTTGGAAAATAAACTGTTCTGGAATTCTCTACAATTGCATTTGTTAAGCAGAGGTGAACTTGCCAACAGAGCTGAAGTCCAATAAAATAGCTATGAATTTAAATTGCTCACATCCCATGCCAGCAAGTTTTTGGCCTTATAAAATGCATATTCTTCAAAAAAAAAAGAGTGAATGTAATGCCCTGGTGTAAATGGGGTCAAGCTACTGATACCCCTTGATTTGCAGAGTTTCTGCCTCAGAGGAACTATGTAGAGGAAATGAATAGGATTTAAGACAAGTAGCACCTTCTTCCTCACTGATGGTCGCCCCAATCAGTTTGCATTTGTCTGCACATTCTTCTCGAGCCTGGCCATCTGTAGACAGGTGACATTCAATACAGCTTCTGTGGACAGAATTTAACAGAATTTGTTGGTTCATATTGATGGAAAGTAGACATGTAGCTAGATATTGCTTTACTATTCTTGTTGCAGGTTGTACTCCAGGAATGTCTTATAGATGACATTGGGCCTTTTGCTACTTTCAGAAAGATGTCCAAGATGACACTGAATTATTCTGAATTCCACTTAGTAATCAATGTTCCCTGAGCCAGCCTTGATAACAGCTACTATAATCATTTTTCTCTAGTGATTATGGCTGATTGGTTAAGAAAAATTTTTTCAGGTTTTGATTTAGCTCTATATTTTCATTTTACTTTTTCCTAGGGAGAATTTATATTCATAAATATGATTAGTGTCTGGACAAAGTTATGAATGACGTAACACAAATAATCTATATCTCAACCAGAATTTTAAGAATGATTAGTGGTCCTAATATATCTTAGATGATTATTTAAAAAATTCACTTTTCTGTTACTTTTTTTGCAGAAGTTCAAGCTTTGATAAGGATTTTTTTAAAGCTTAGAATCATGCCTGAATCTTCATTAATTCAAGCTTTTAAATAAAAGATTGCTACTTATAGAAGAGTACTTCCAAGGGCATAAGGAAATTAAGCTACCTTAAAGCTGTCTAGGGCAAAGTAAAATTTAGAGTCTACATTAATCTTGGGCTACAAATCACTTAACAAATAGTTTGTGCTTGGAGCAAGCCAAAACAGTCAAAGTTTTCTGAGATTCTATTTTAGATGCTTCTCCCCATGCACCATGGGTGTGTGTACTCTGCTTGAAGCCCCCTACCCCCACCTCATACCCCCTAAGTCTCAACCAAAGCTGCACTTTTTGGGCTAGCCTTTCATAACCAGAGACATAGCTAGCTCCTTGCAATGGAGCCCCAAGAGCTCCTCTACAAGAGGGGCCTGTGGAATGGAAACAGAGGACTTGTGAAGTTGCCTTTGCATTATAAGTACTATGTCTAAATTATATGGTAGCTTGGTGAGGGCCTGGTGAATCTTGGGAATTCCTTTGCACATCTCTCAGGGGCTTCCCTAGCTAAACTGGCAGGTCTTCCCTTGCTCTGTAGTTCAATAGAAGATTTTTGCATGCGCATTGGGAATGGCAGCCCACGAATCTCTGTAAGTACTTTTAAAAGCATCTATCTTTCCCATTAGATTCTCAAAACCTGTGAAAGTAGTAGTCTTCTCTGCTTGATCATGGCCTAACACTATTCTTGGCATTCAGCAGGTATTTAATAGATAAATAAACATATGTACAAATAAATGAATGGATGAATTTCAAAACTTGTAACAGATGTTCCTGCCTGGGCTGGCTTTGAACTGTGATCCTCAGATCTCAGCCTCCGGAGTAGCTAGGATTACAGGTGTGAGCCACTGGCACCTGGCTACCAGAAAGCTTTATATTCAAGATCCTTCTGTCTCTGTCTCCTAGGCAGCTGGAATTACAGGCATGTGCCACTATGATTGGCTACTTAAATGAACATTTTTACTTCCCCCTTGCCATGGATTGAATCCAGGGCCTCATACATACTAAGTAAGCATCTACCACTAAGCTGAAGGCCCAGTCTGACATGTTACATTTGATTCTATTCAAAGAAGTCTAGTCATGCCATACATTTCTGACACATGTCATTGCCATAGCCAGTGACTGAGAAGTCTGGCCATGCACATGGTGAATGACCACTGCATGAAAATTAATCTAAGTACCAGTTAATGAAAAAATGCATATTTTCTGCATAGTACATTATAATACTGATAGGTAGCAGTTT
Organism: Dipodomys ordii; assembly: GCF_000151885.1. Classification (NCBI taxonomy): domain Eukaryota; kingdom Metazoa; phylum Chordata; class Mammalia; order Rodentia; family Heteromyidae; genus Dipodomys; species Dipodomys ordii. The sequence continues at coordinate 11,977,807 of NW_012267221.1, forward strand.
AGGAAATGTAAAGGCAACCTAAAATGTAACAAAACTCCTAAAATAAAATGTAACTCATAGGTAACTGCAGTCCTGTAGACTGGACCTAGGGTTAGGAATTTCTCATAGGCAATCTCAATAAGTGTTCAAACCCCAAAGACTTACAATGCTGCTGTTCTCACCACAAAGACAACCCGCTTTCATTCTATTGAAGGTATAATTGCAACCGGTACTTTGAAATGTTTTTGCTGCCATGAATTACCTGAAAGCAGGAGAAAACCCTGGCTCTCATTTTGCATTTGTCTTTGTTCTAAGTTATTCTCTCCAGAATCACCTTGCAGTCGCCATGGGTTCTAGGAAAGCAAGGACTGATGGATAACATTTTTATGACTAAAACTACCCCTAAAGGAACAGCGGAACCTTGCAGGACAGATCACCCTAAAATGAGGGTAATTACAGGTAATGATCAGGTTGCACTCTGGAACCAGAGAAGTCATATCCTCGAAGCCAAATAGTGAGACAGTGATAACAACTTTTCCAGGAACCCAGGAAAACCAGAAGGGAGATAATGACCAGCCAGGACACACCTGTAACTGGGCCTCTTAAACAGTGCCTGTTGCTAATTGTTCCTCCACTTAGACCAAGTGCTCAGCTCTGTATTCTGAAGATGGCTGAAGGTGAACTAAAGTGCCATTTCCCTGTGGCAATCTATACCACACAATCTCTCTTTCCATATTTTTCTCCTAATTAACTTTCCTATCACTTTCATTATGTTGGAGTCCTGCCTGAATTCTCACATTGGACTCCAGGAATGAGTTCGATTAGCCTCACTGACTTCCTGGTAACAATTCTGTCCCATGCCACAGTCAACATAAATGTGCTTCACCTGAACCACAAATTTTGCCCCAATTTGACAAAGAAGTTAGAAAATAAGAAAATGTGGGGTTCTTTTGGTCATTGTTACTGTTTTCATAGGATAAAAATTAATACACAATAGCTATGTATAAAAATTAATACACAATATCTATGTACAATGACAAACCACAAAAAGGCACCAAAGAGCACAGGCAATAAAAGTAGAGGGTGCGGGCTGGGAAAGCTGAGATTTTGCTTAGCATCATCTTATTATGGTCATATGTACATAGCTATTGAGCTATTGTGATCCTCTTCTAGGACTATCCCAGTCATATATTAATACAAATGAGGGAAGCTATGGGGCCTATGTTTCCTTGGGTCTGGTCTAATTCACTTAATATGATTTTCTCCAAGACATAGAAACACAAGGTTTTTTTCTTTGTTGATGTTTTTAATGTACTATATTATTTCTTTTTTTTTTCCTGTCACTTATTGTCACTGTATTTGATTTTGGTACCCTGTGTTTTGTCTATACCGTTATCTGAATTTGGGAAGGGAAGGGGAACAACAAAGGACAAAGGACAAAGGGCAAACCAACACAACAGTGATCCTCACAAGACAGCATGTTGGAAATGAGCTTTACAACTTGGGGGGCTTTGGGGGAGGGAAAGTGGGAGAAAAATGAGGGAGAGGTGACAATGTTTGACAAGAAATGTACTCACTACCTTACATATGTAACTGTAACTCCTCTGTATATCACCTTGACAATAAAATTAAAATTAAATTTTTTTTGCCAGTCCAGGGGCTTGAAATCAGGGCCTAGATGCTGTCCCTGAGCTGCTTTTGCTCAAGGCTAGCACTCTACCACTTGAGCCACAGCACCACTTTTGGCTTTTTCTGCTTATGTGGTGCTGAGGAACCGAACCCAGGACCTCAGGCATGCTCAGCAAGCACTCTACCACGGAGCCACATTCCCAGCCCCCAAATTAAATTTAAAAAAAAAAGAAAAGAAAAGAAAAAAGAAAAACAAATTTAAAAAAAGAAAAGCAAGTGGAGATTGTCTTTTTGCTTCTTTGCCTCCATCAGCCTATGGATAGGAATGAATCCACCCCAAGGTCAGGAGTTAAACTTTTATAGATAAGAAAGAAGGTTGGCTTACTTCACTTAATATAATTTTTTCCAAGTCTTTCCATTTCCTAACTAATGGGGCAGTGTCATTCTTTCTGATGGAGGCATAGAAATCCATTGTGTATATATACCACATTTTCTTGATCCATTCATGTACTGAGGGGCATCTGGGTTATTCCATATCTTAGCTATGGTGAATAATGCTGCAATAAACATGGTTGTGCTGGTAAGCCAGGCCCAAAGGAACATAGGTCCCATGGTTTCCCCTATTTACAATAACTAGTATAAGTTAGGACAAGCAGAAAAGGTCAAAAGCTATGTACATATGAACATATAAGATGATGTTAAGCGAAATGAACCCCAAGATAGGGACACAAATATCTTTTTCCTTTCTTGCTGTTGTTTCTAACGTATTTATAATGTACCATGTGATTTTTTTTTGTTTCTTTGGTATGTTCCTTCCCCACAGTATAATCGATTTTCCCTGTATTTGATGTTGGTGCCCTGCATCTTGTACATACATTTTTCTAATTTGGGGAGGGGAAGGGAAATAACAAAATGTTGAAATAGGGATACAGGTTGACCTATTGTAACAATGAGATGTACAAGACACTATATTGAAAACAAACTTTACAACTTGGGTGGGTGAGGAGGGAGTAGTTAGGGATGTGGGGAAGGAAGGGATGGTAGGGGGAAAACAAAGGAGGAGGCAACAATGCTCCATAAGAAATGTACTCATAAGAAATGTACTCATGTAACTGTAACCCCTCTGTACAGCATTTTTACAATAAAAAACTTGTTAAAAAAAGAAAGCAGATGGGGGGACACCCCCACCCCAAGACTGCAGGTGGGTGGCAGCAAGGCAGCAGAATCCCACCAGGGCATTTCTTTTGTGGCTGCCATTGGAACTCAGAGGCCATCTGAGACACTGGCTCCACTTTGTTGTCTGTAGCAGATATGCCACATTATGATTGTGATTAAGATGGGGAAGAGAGGGGAGGGGAAAGAAGAAAAGGGAAGGAGAAAGAAAGAGAGAAGAGAGGATAGAAAGCTGGGAGAGAGGGAGAAACAAGAGAGAAAGAGAGGAGAGGAGAGAGTAAAGAGAGGAGAGAGGAGAGAAAGAAATGAGACAGAGATGAGAGGAAAAGATGAGAGAGAGGTGAGAAAACACAAGAGAGGAGAGGGGTGAGGGGAGGAGGGGAAAACAGGGAAGGGAGAGGAGAGGAGAAGAGAGAGGGAGAGAGACTCACTATCTTCCCAGGATCCTAGCCATATTGTGCTTTCGTATGTTTTGATGAATGTTCAGAGACCAAACCCAGTAAAGACAATGTGGGCTCTGAATTTACAAAATGTCCTCAGCACATTGATCCACAAAGGGGACCAAGGGACGTAGAGGCATTACCGTTTAGAGTGGCAGGGGTCACCACAGGTAGGACAGCGTTCGCAGGTGGGTCCCGAGGCTCCGGGGTTCGTGCAGACACACTTGCCGCACACGCAGTCCCCTCGCCCACTGCAGAGTGCTCCGTCTTCAGAGACGCATGCGTCAGTGCTGGTTGTGCAGTTGCAGTACTCGCCGGTCCAGCCACCCCTGCACATGCATTCGCCGCAGTCACAGTCCCCATTATCTGTAAAACACGTTTTATGTGACTCCTGGTCCAACTTAGGTTGCAAGTTTGCTCAACGCTATTAAAAAAAAAACTATATATAAAAGCAACTACAATAAAAGTCTGTATGGGGGGGAGGGGAATTTAATGTGCCTGTGTGTATATACATTTAGTGTGTGCATACATATTTTCTCTCGTATATCTACTCAAAAGGCATTTGAATGAAAGATCAATTGAAATTCGTCTGCATCTATGATGTCAAGACATATTGCAGCTGTGTAATTCATAACTGAATCAATTAATTCAAAGCTAAGAAGAACGAAGTGATTTGGGCCAATGCTACTAATTTTGAGATGTAAGCGATGTTTAAAACTACAATGTCGTTTTGTTTCTTCTATGAAAGGGAAAACGTAGGAGCAATTTCTAAAGTGTAGTATTCTGAAAAATGATTTATGAGTATCATTAGATGAAATGTGCCTTTGCAAATGCCTCGAGAATGCCCATATATTACTATATGTAAAAATGAATTGGCAGAAAATAAGAAAACCCTTACTGATGGAGTGAGGAATGACCATGAAGGCAAAACCCCGAAACATCCCTTGCAGAATTTAGAAACCCTTCTCTACCAGCCTCTGGAGCCAATAACCTGGCCAATTGCTATCTCCAAGCAGCCAGTCATCTTGAGTACCTGCTCCTGTAACAACACCTTCTTCGTATTGATCTCATGTAGAGGGAAGACAATAACCAAAGATCAAGACAAAATTACCAGGCTCTTTTCAGAGGGATCGATCTTTCTGGAATGCCATTGACAAATAACTCTAAGTGCATCATAGCAAGAGTGTTTTCTCGAATGCTCTTTGCCAATACAGTTCCTATCTCTTAGAATCAAATTATCAGAGACTAATGGAATTTGGGCAATGAACAAAAGAAATCAGTGAAGCCCTCTGTCTTTGAGTGCTTCTGGGTGGTGGAAGAAGTTGTGTGAGACAAACAAATGTTGTGGTCATAGCATTTCAGAAAAGCAGCAGCTAGCCACATACATTAGCTGTAAAATAAATGGGATCCACACAAGCTGGGAAGCAGTGCCATGTGTGGTGAGCGTTGCAAATTATAGCATCAGAATCTGTTCATGATGCCACGCTCACTTTTTATTACACCAAACCCTGTGTCTGGCACAGACTAATACCGTATCACCTAGTTGAATTTAAATAATCATATTTATTTTTTATTATATCTTTAAGAAGATATAATAGAGAGTAACAACTCTGATGAATGAACAGAATAACTTTGATTCACAATTAAGGGTCATGATTGAAGTTACTACAAATAAAACATTAGAGAAGTTTTCTGAGCCCAACTGAAAACACTGTTTTATTTTCTTTCTCTTTCTCTCTTCCTCTCTCTCTCTGCCTTTCTCTCTTCCTTTCTTCCTTCCTCTCTTTCTCTCCCTCTCTTTCTTTTCCTTCCTTCCTTTTAAAAATTTTTTAAACAATTTTTTATTTTTATTGTGAGAATACTGTACAGAGGAGTTAAAATTACATGGGCAAGATAACGAGTACATTTCTTATCAAGCATTGTTGCCTCCTCTTTGTTTCCCCTTCCCATCCCTTCCCTTCCCTTCCCTTCCTTCTTTCCTTCCTTCCTTCCTTCCTTCCTTCCTTCCTTCCTTCCTTCCTTCCTTCCTTCCTTCCTTTCTTTTCTCTCTCTTTCTTTCTTTCTCTCACTTTCTTTTAATTTCTCTCTTTGTCCCTCCCTACTTCCATCCCTCCCCTCCCCTAATCCTGGTTCTTGAGCTGTCTCTGAGCTTCTTTTGCTCAAGGCTAGTATTCTACTGCTTGAGCCACAGTGCCACTTCTGGCTTTTTCTGTTTATGTGGTACTGAGGAACTGAACTCAGGGCTTCATAATACTAGTCAAGCACTCTACCACTGAGTCACATTCCCAGCCCCACCGGAACATTTTCTAAATAGAATTTATTTAGCAATTGCTGTATCTGATTCAAAGAGAGCACCATGTCAGACCTTCCTAAGTGCAATAAACAGATTAAGCCGTCTTTCTGCTAGTATTTCTCCCCTATCCCAAACACATAGAAAGACAATCAGAAAAGGTTATGTGGCTGGGCATAGGTTGGTCATTCCTGCAGTCTTCCATCACTTTCATTCAGGATGAAATACAGAAAGCGGGGGAGGGGGGAGCGGGGTGAGGGGAGATGGGAAGGGGAAACAAAGGAGGAGGCAACAATGCTTGATAAGAAATGTACTCATTACCTTGCCCATGTAATTGTAACCCCTCTGTATGGTATTTTCACAATAAAAAAAAGAAATACAGAAAGGGCTAGTATCTCTATTAGATTAGACTTGGGGTTTGTTGTTTATTTTAAAATAATTTCAATTAAAATGTATTTAAAAATACAGTGTAGGATTCTGCTAAATGCAACCTTTTCATGATACAGTGACATCTTTGGCAGGCTTCATGTCACCTCCAGATTATGCCCTGCTTGTATCATGAATAAAGGACACCAATCAGAATATGGAACACACCCATGGAATCAGAAATTTAGGGAAGGGAGATGAGTCTCAACTGTGCCAGAGCCTAGGTTTTCTTCTCTTGTTAGGGTGCGTAGTGGGAAGGCAAATTCTGTCAGAAGAGCCTATCAGCTCTCTCCTACCATGTACAGGAGACAAGAACAGTAGTAAGGGTTGCAAAGCCTTTTCCTGACACTTGACCTGCAGCAGTGGAAGATGGTCTTGCCACAACCTACCTCCGCACAGCAGCCCTTTGTGTCTCACACAGGAGAAATTGTCACACTGGCAGTATGGCCCATAAATGTTCCCGTAAGGAGATAAGTGGCAGATGCATTGTCCACAGTAGCAGTCGCCCCTTCCACTGCATGATGGATGGTCTGGGGCCTCTTTGCAGGAATCTGTGCTCAGTGTGTCCTCACCACACTCGCAATGAGGCCCCATGTGTCCAGGGTTGCAGGCACATACACCACACTGGAAGGAGCCGTTCCCATTGTGGCATTTAGAGCTGTTCACTTCCACCTCTTTCTGGCAATCGCAATCACATTCTGAACTCACAAGTATTTCCAGGGTGTCCCCCAGCCCCACGGGCTTTATGAGAATATGCCTACTTCTTCTCTCACAGTTCGGTACAGTCACAGTCACATTGAATGAAGCCTGGAAAAGAAAATACTAATTATTTGCTTCTTCCATCCACCAATCTGCTAGGATTGATAAAACAAGGCTAGGCAGCAATCAGCTTTGCTAAGTGCATTTTTTAGCAAACCTCTGATATCTTTGAAAGATCCAGCTTTAGTGGGCTATGTTAACTGGGGTCCATGCAAACATCATTCACATGGTCAATTGGCTGTCTACTTACTGTGTCTCCCACCTTCATGTGAGAGCATTTCTTCTGGTGTGGGATGAGGGTGCCATTGTTACAGATAGCTGTGAAGGACAGGTTGAGTCCTTCTGTGTCTCCTAACACCTCCAGTTCCACCTCAGACCGTAGTTCCTTTAGTTCAGACATAAAGGGTAGAATGAAGTCACAACCAGAAACATACAGCCAAAAGAAAAGGCTGTGAATCATGGTTATTCCATTACAAATGACAAAAGTAAAATATAGTCTAAAAGAAATCCACCTTATCATTAATCAAATGAGAAAGTGAGCCATCAGACTATATGTATTTTGCATTTTAGTGACTCGAACGTCATCAGTTATATGATACACTATTACCTCATGACAGTGTAACTATATAACAAAATACTTTAAGATGGTTTGCTGCAATATAGGATAGACACCAGTCTTTCAGTTGCTTAAGCCTTTCTGAAGGTTTTGGTGAAGTGCTTATCCTGGGTTGCAGATCTTGTTTATGTAAAAGATAACTCTTCTGCTTCTGTCTTGGTAGCAAAGCACAGTAATGACTCCCTTTATTTGTATGTGTCATCATTTCTTAGGCCATAAAGCAGCTTTAGTTGCTTTGTAAGGAATACAGAGCTGCAGCCATTCTTCCAAGAAGGAAATTTTGCTTCCCTGATATCAAATTTACACCCTGTGGTTCTGTTTTGGTACATTTCTGCATACATAATAACTTTTCATCTCAATATCGAATCATAGCACAAATGCTTTGCAGACATTTTACAATGGCAATTACCCTGAGCACTTACAGTAACAACAATGCATTTAATGAATTAAGGTGACAACAATCACAATTGTTAATGAAAACTTGCCATGATGGCAGCAGGACACATGGTGGTTACCTGACACTATTAATTACATGACTGACCCACATTTTCATGGTTTTAAAATGAGGCAGACAAATGTGCCTTAAAGTCATTATTGGGATTTTAAAAGTACTTATTGTGCGTGTATAGTCAGGTCTGGGATAAGTTGTGTTTTTGCTTTCTGAAGCTAATTATTTTATGTTTCCTGTTTCTTATTTAGCTACAACATAGAAGTTTGTATTTTGGGTTGTAAAACCCAATTTTTAAAGATAAAAAAGAGCAAAACCAATTTAAAATATTGCAACTTAAGTTACAGTTCAATTCATTTAAAAGTGTTTGGGTTTATACATCTACCTTACCATTGGCATTTTAAAAGAATATTCAACTTCAAGTTTTCCTGAAGTGTAATTTTGCCTACTGCATAGTAAGATGACCCTTCCTTTCTCTAAATTCTGCTTATCCTGACATCAAGAATTCAGGCAGAAGTAGAGTTGGGACAGTGGCAGAGTGAGCCAAGAGCTAAACAAGAAATGAGGGATATGTGTTGGTGAGAGGTGACAACAAAAATGAGGGCTAGTGACATAATCTGACCTAAGTGAAAGAAATCTCAACATTGATAGAATCATCACAATGCAAAATTGACCATGAATATTGACCATGAATATTATTACTTTTCCTTAGGAAAGTTAACATATTCTTTCACCCATTCATTTGTGTGTGTGTGTGTGTGTGTGTGTGTGTGTGTGTGTGTGCATCTTTTATGAGTTGGGTCAAGCAGACAAACCAAATGGATCCCTTCCTAGAGTTTAAATCCCAGTATCCTTGGGATTATTGTTATTTCAGTCACAAGATGAGGTAAGGAAAGAAATTAGAGAGAGATGGTCAGATAAATACATTTCCAGTGTTCACGATTTTTGATATCAATATGGTGCCATGGTATAATTAATGGAGTTATTTATCCACAATTTGTGAACATACATTGCCTCTGCTTTACTAGAAGACAATCTGACCATTTGATTTTTCTCTCAATATGTTATCTTGCCTTCTGTCTTTATTTAGAATCTTAAATATTTGGTCTATAGATTCCTGGGTTTAAAGTCTTTCTGAACACTTAAAAATAACAGCATGGAAACCTACCTGGAACTAGTGCCACAATCTACTTGTATACCTCCCCTGTGGATCCTAGAGTTTCACTAACTCCAGAGCAAGATTGTGCAGTAGAAAAATAAGAGAAACTTCTTGGTATTTTTTTGGGGGGGTCTGGTCATGGGCCTGAACTCTGGGCCTGGGCGCTGTCCCTCAGCTCTTCAGCTCAAGGCTAGCACTCTACCACTTGGGCCACAGCACCACTTCCGGCTTTTTTCTTTTTGCTTATGTGGTGCTGAGGAATCGAACCCAGGGCCTCAGGCATGCAAGGCAAGCGCTCTACCACTGAGCCACCTTCCCAGCCCACTTCTTGGTATTTTTGAAACAGTAAATAAAAACACAAGATTCAGTTCAAATAATTAATGCCTTGGTTTCATTATCTAATAATTATGTGCGTGACTTGGAACCACAAAGAAACTTGGAACCCCAAAGAAAGACATGAAGCAGGAACATAGGCTGCAAGTCATTCTGGACAAGGATACGTTTTTTTTGGGGGGGGGGTCCGGTTGTGGGGCCTGAACTCTGGGCCTGTGCGCTGTCCCTCAGCTCTTCAGCTCAAGGCTAGCACTCTACCACTTGAGCCACAGCGCCACTTCCGGCTTTTTTCTTTTTGCTTATGTGGTGCTGAGGAATCAAACCCAGGGCCTCAGGCATGCAAGGCAAGCACTCTACCACTGAGCCATCTTCCCAGCCCAAGGATACGTTTTTGATAATCTACTATTTTAAAATTTGTTTAATTTCCTTGAAGCTGTTAGTGGCCACCACTTTTGAAAACCTTGGGTTAAAGAAAACTTAGTTTATTATCATTCAGTGAGGGATTGCTTTGTGATTTTATTCGATTTTACACATTAAAACTTTAATTACTGCATGAGATAGAGGGAGGAAGATTTTCATAATGTTTTGTTGACAAGCTTTCCTGCCTGGAAGAATTTCAAGCATGAGTTAATGTGGTGATTAATTTCTGATATGAGCTAAGAAAACTGAAATTTCTAAGGATTATCAGTGAGAAAGAGCTGCCATCTACTTATAATTTTAATGACGAATCTATTCTTTTTACTCTCTGAATATCAATGAGGTATATCTTGCTCTCTTTTAGGTGAATTTCAAAATTAGTGAGGTGATATCAAAATCTTAGCAGTTTTTTGAAAAATATGTAGTTTTCCTTTTCCCTGAATTTTCCAAAAGGGATCCATAAAAGGGATCTGAGTGTGTCTAATGTTTTGATTTCTAGAGGTATATGGTATGTCATTTAAAGAACACTTGATTAGTTGGTGGTGATTACTGGTGTATACTGCATACATGTCTCTTAAATCTCAAACATTAAAGTTAGAAAAACTTTATTCACCCAGTATTATGTAAATGCTGTTTAGAACAAGTTTCCTAAACAAAAATTAGAAAGCATTTTTGCTTCTAAAACTTTCCTTCCCACTCTCCAAGTCCTAACTTACAGCTTCATCTGCATTTTTGTGTGGCTTTTGCTTTTATTTGTTTTGTGTTTAGGATTTGTTGTAGTTGCTGTTGTTGTTAAATAGGTGCCAGGAAAAAGAATAATATTTAAAAAAGAAAAAGTTGGGCTGGGAAGGTGGCTCAGTGGTAGAGTGCTTGCCTTGCATGCATGAGGACCTGGGTTCGATTCTTCCACACCATATAAACAGAAAAGGCCGGAAGCGGCGCTGTAGCTCAAATGGTAGAGCACTAGCCTTGAGCTGAACAGCTGAGGGACAGTGCCCAGGCCCAGAGTTCAGGTCCCATGACCAACAAAAAAAAAAAGAAAAGAAAAAGTTGGAAACTATCGATTCATTGTTAACTTGGTTAGAAAAAGGGAAGGAAAACTAGTAACCCTGTTGGTATGTATGTTATTTTAAGGAGAAATTCTGTCCTCAGTGTTAATTTGTAAAGTAATTATATACATACTCATTAACCCAATGGAATTGCCCCCAGTTTCCTAACGTAGAGCATCTACAGCATGATGTGTGTGGTGTGCTTAGAGCATCTACTGCATGATGTGTGTGGCGAGCTTAGAATGTTTTGGTATGGAGCTAGCACTTATATTTTTTTCTATTGTCTAATCAAATCTGTACCGTTAAATTTTCCACGTAAATCTGCTCTTCACTGGAAATTTATATTTAAAACTTTTTACACAAAGTGCTTACTTATGACTCAGGGAGTCACATGAGTCAAATTAAACTTTGATGGGTACAGTGCTATTGTTGGTTACTGTCATAAAAACTTTCTCAACTTTAGAGTCAAGTTTTAGATTTTTCCATTTCTCAGGAAGATCTGAAAAATAAATTGAATAAAACTTATACTTTAGCTTCAGTAATTCTTTGGATAAGAATTCTCTGTTCCAGCACGCTAGCTACATCTTGGTTTCTGAATACCAATGAAATGCAAAACAGAAGCCAATTTCTAAGTAAAGTATCATACTTCATAAGCCGAGATGATAAGCTGGAGAATGTTACCAGAGTCCTTCTGAAGCAGCCCCACTGTAGCTCCCGGAATAAGTTTGGCATAGTTCTGTAACCAAAAAGAAGTGTAAGTCAATCTGCTTGCTCACAGTAATTGAGAAATGTTAAGTATGGGGTTCAGCCTACTGGTTTGTGATCCCCTCTATTTAACTGGCCAGGGAAAACAGGCTCTTGATAATTAATGAGACTTGAAACAAGTGTTACATCATGCTAAACTCATGTGGGAAACACAAGCCAGAGTCGCTACTGGGAAAATCCTAGGTCATGGCTACCATGGTAAGGGTTGTGATTTATATCGCGACAGGAGTCAAGTTTCCAATAATTACAACATGCATATAATGTATTCCATTCCTGGAGTATCCTTTGTCCAAGAGTTTGAGTATGCATCTATGAACTCCTTCCTCTTTTTGCAATGTTGCTAGAAATCAGTCTTGGGCATACATGCAGGCAATGAGGGAATCAGGTTGCTCTAAGTTATTTTGTCTAGAGATCTTAATGAGCAAAGGCTTGATGGAGAGAGTAGACTATTCTGTTCACTCTTCTTTTCCCATGCATAATGAGTACTCCCCTAGGGAAGTCAGCACAGTCCAGGGGTTGTTTGGAATCATTTACAGCTGCATCATGATTGAGTCAGAGCCTACTGCTAATCTACCTACATTCTCACTTGCATTGCTTCTCCTGAGCTTCGTTTCCACCTGAAAAGGACCTACCATATCAGTTGTTCGGCAACTCTGGTGTCAAATATTGCCAGAAAAAGACATTGCAAAGAAGTGAATTTTCTAGACAGGATATTATTTTGTGCTTGAAAACTGTGTTACTTTCAAACGCAGAGATTTCTAAAGTATGTGATAAACCCTCAAGAATATGTGTGTGTGTGTGTGTGTGTGTGTGTGTGTTGAGTTATAGCTGTCAGTAGTAACTGCTGTCCTGTAATCATCAAAGGCACCCCATAGACCATCCCATACTGTGTGAGCCATAACTATTTTGAATGTAAATTCTGTTTCTTGTATTTGGTTTTGTTTGTTTGTTTATGTTAGTACTGAGGCTTGAACTCAGGGCCTAGATACTCTCCCTTAGCCTTTTTGCTTAAGGGTAGAACTCTACCACAGCTCTACTTCCAATTTCAATGGGAAGTTAATTGAAGATTAAGTAGTTAATTGAAGATAAGAGTTTCAAGGCCTTTCCTACCTGGGCTGGAACTGATTCTCAAATCTCAAGATCCCTGAGTAGTTGGGATAATAGGCATGACTCACCTGTTCCCAGCTCTTGTTTTAAAACAGTTTTAAAACAGTTCTACCTTTAAAAAAAAAACAGTTCTAGCTTCTTTGTTAAGCACTCTGTTTCACTCACTAACTCATTTACTTATTATTCACCATTGCATACAGCAACATCTGTTAAGTAGGTCTAATATGTTGTTACATCAACAAGAGACAATACATCTTCTGTCACTTGTGGTCCTCTATATGGCATATAATCAGGTGAATGAATTTATTAAAATTGTATATAGAAAAGAGTAAGCAAGCTTTGAGTGATGTTTGATGTATCTCCTCTAATTCCAATGTAATTTTGAAATCTAATTCCAAAGAAGAAAGAAACTTAGGAAAACACACAAAATTGGAATTAATAAAACCACTAATTATAATAGTGACACTAAGTAAATAAATCACAGCATGGGAAATGACAAAGAATGAATGGAGTCAGTGGAAAAATACAAAAGTAGGCAGGGCTTCCCAGAGATTTGCTGGAGTAGAACACTTGGGTGAGTATAAACTTTCTACACCTTTTGTGGGGAAAAATGGGCTTCAATTTTGATTTGTGGTTTTGGTGATGTCCCACCTTTTTCAATGTTCATGTGTGAAGTTGTTGGGAATCTAAATGTTTAAGCAAGTCAGATGTTGTTCTACATTAACACTATATTTTAATATTGAGGGGTTAATGCAGAAAAACAAATCAGGCAACATTCCTCACCTTATGCCTTCTCCACATCACTGCCTGTTGATTCAGGGTGAACTTGTAAAATATGGCTTACCCCTTCAAATAAACACATGTCACAAATAGCTGTGAAGCATGAGACCTGTGGTTAGCAGCAAATACCTAAGTGGGAACTTGAATTCCACTCAACTGGAGCCAGAATATGTGTAAATTTGGCTAATCCCCAAAGAGAAGGCAGAGGGAATCTTTAGAGCTTGACAAAGGAAGTTATTGATCCCACTGAGAAAGAATGCATGGCTCTTAGCTGTGTAAGAAATGGCCATCCTTGAAATACATACTGGTGTCCAAGGTGTCATGGGTTTTTTCCACAAGCACTAATTTAAGTGGCCTCAAATTTGGGGTTAATTTTGGCTGACAAAGTTGAACTCATAGGTCATAATTATGATCCTGCCTGTGGGATGACATTTGGCATTTGCCTATTAGGATAAGTGGTTAACATTAATTGCATTTGTTGATTGCCATTAGAGAGAGGGTATAAAAGAGTTGGCTGCCAGTTGCAATAACCAGTGATAACACTGACAATTGTGTAGAGAGAAACTATTAATTAATTTCTGGATGCTGATTCTCCAACCCCTCCCCTTGCTAAAGCATTTCAAATAATTAACTAAAAACATGGACAATTTGCCTTCATGCTCTAACACTGTGAAAAATTCTACTTTAAATCTTGTAGTATTATGATTACCATATATACTATGTATCAAAATGCCTTCTTCTCTAAAGTCCTAAAGTGCTATTATAAGTTGTCATGATTAAACACATTTAATACTAGGAAAGGATGATTTTTCAGGCCTGGCTGTGATGAATTACTTCATTGTGTTTCTGAAAGGTGACACTTACTATTAGAAATGGTGAAGACTGTAAACATGATGTTGCATGAGCCGATTAAACATGCAAACTCTTATGTCTGGGCTTGAATACTCTGTTGTCTTTCTATGGATTATCCTAATTATGGACTTTCTCTCCTCTGCTATGCCACCCAGGAGTTCCTGAGATTGCTCTTCTCCCTCACATTTTCTGATCACCTTAGATTTTTGAACTCTTTTTTTTCTTCAAGTTCTATGTATTTTCCTATTAGATTTTTTTATTTGCTCAACAGTTTTGATTTGTGTCCTGAAATTCTTCTTGTCAAAGAGACAGAAAAAGAAGTGAACAGGATTCATTTAATAGGCAGGTATGAGGATAGAGAGGAGCATGTGCACTGACGTCTGTACACTCTGGGTGCCTCTCAGAGAGTATCTCCAAGGCCAGTTCTGCCCATTGTCTTGTCACCATGTACAGGTGCTTGCCTAAGGTACAGAAACGTTCACAATCATTCCTGCCGCATTGGTTACCTACAAGCAGGTTACATCTGGGTCAGCTTTCTCTTCAGAGAAAGGACTGAGGACTAAGGACCTTGGCAGACCCTCCCTTGCTTTTGTGACATCTTGGTATTTCAGGTAAAGGGGATAGCTTTTGATGTGACTTCCATCCCTGCTTTAATACACATTCCATTGGTAACTCCTCAGCTTGAAAAGTTACCTGACCCTTGAGTCAGTGTTTAATAATACCCTTGCTATTATCTGAATTTGTGTTTTCCTTGGATGGTGGTGACTCTAGACCCTCTTTTTTTTCTCTTGTGACATTTTCTGCTATGTCTAGAGACTCTTCACCTCCTTAGAACCTGTGTGTAGTGTAAGGCCACCCTACTCACACCCCTCATTGGAGGGCAAGAAATTAGAAGTTAATTTGTATATATCAGCTAGAAGCATTTTCATAAAGAATGAGTCTTTATAAGCCAGATACTTACAGGAATCAGCTACTTCTCTTTAGTCTCTGTACTTGCTTACTTCTTTCTATGAAGCCTCATGAACCACCCACTAATCTCACAACATTTTTGTGTATATGTGCTGCTGGTATGGGAGCTTGGGCTCTCACTCAGCTTTCTAGTCACTGTACCAGTCGGAAGATATATTGTCATACTCTTACAAAGAAACATCTTCAGTAGGACAGGAAGAACACTGTATCATATACTAGTCATTTTCCATATCTGTGACAAAATACTTGAGGAAAGAGAAAGGAGAGAGGATTTACTTTGACTCACAGTTGCCGAGGCTTGGGACTTGGCTCTGTTCTGGGCCAGAACATGTTTGCAGGAAGTACGTGATAGAGCAAACCTTCTTACCTCATGGTGGCCAGGAAGGAGTGAGATAGAGAAGAGACCGTGGGAAAGACATACTCTTCTAAGGCATTCTTAGTGACGTTTTCCTCCAACTAGACCTTGACTCCTAATAGCCATTCTGCTCTGAGCTCAGTGGGTTGATCCACTGATGAAGCAGGCTTTTTCGTGATACAATTACTTCCAATAACACCACCAGTCAGGGACCAAGCCTTTCACACATCAATCTTTTAGGGGGGCATTTCATGTAGGAAAGATTAATGCAATAAAAATATCAGAAAATGATTTGCCAATGTTAACAAACTGAGTCTAAACTCTACATTGAGAGACAAATGGCTCAGACAGTCAACTTAATATTGAAGGAGAGGAATGTTGGATTACTGATACTACCTGACTCCAAGTCTTACAGAAAGGGTCTGGGAAGGCGACTCAGTGGTAGAGTGCTTGCCTTGCATGCATGAGGCCCTGGGTTCGATTCTTCAATACCACATAAGCAGAAAACAAAAAGCTGGAAGTGGTGCTGTGGTTCAAGTGGTAGAGCGCTAGCCTTGAACTGAAGAGCTGAGGACAGCGCCCAGGGCCAGAGTTCAGGCCTCACGACCAGACCTCCCTCCCTCCAAAAATAGTTACAGTAATATAGAGAATGGGATATTGACAAAAGAATAGACAAGTAAATGAAGAGAACAAAATACAGAGCCCTGAAACAGATCCACATAAATATAGTCATTGATCTTTAATGGAAGAGCAAAGACAATACCAGGAAAAAATTAGTTTTTCAACAAATAGTTCTAGAACAAATAGACATCTATGTGCCAAAAAAATACAAATCTAGACATAGACTTTATACCTTTCACAAATACTACATTAACATTTGCATTTGAAAATGAAAACCACAAAACTCATAAAAGATTACAGGGGATAATCTAGTTGACCTTGAGTTTGGTGACAACATATGTGTGTGTGTGTGTGCCTATGTGTGTGTGTGTGAATGTGTGTGTGTGTGTGTGTATACGTGCAGGCCAATCTTGAGGTTTGAACTCAACCTAAGCACTGACCCTGAGCTTTTTTGTTCAAGGCTAGCACTTTATCACTTAAGCCACAGCTCCATTTCTGAATTTTTGGTGGTTTGGAGATATAAGGCTCACAGAATTTTCTGCCTGGGCTAACTTTGAAGCTGAATCCTCAGATCTCAGACTTCTGAGTAGCTAAAATTACAGATATGACCAATGATACCTAGATGGTGGTGATATTTTAACTATAGCACCAAAGGCATGATGAACTATACATAACATAAGCATTTCTCTGTGAAAGACAATGCCAAGAGAATGAGAAGAGAAGCTACCTACAGGAAAGGACACAGGCAAAAATATTTCTGATAAGATTTATTATTTACTTAACATTAAGGTATATGGTCATATGTACATAACTTTTGACCTCTTCTATTTGTCCTAGACATATATTAGTTATTGCAGATAAGGGAAACCATGGGACCTATGTTTCTTTGAATCTGGCTTACTTTAATTAATGTAAATTTTTTTCCCAAGTCTTTCCATTTCCTAACAAATGGGACAATGCCATTCTTTCTGATGAAGGCATAGAATTCCATTGTGTATATATACCACATTTTCCTGGTCCATTCATCTACTGAGGGAATGAACACCAAGATAGGGACATAAGAGATTTTATCTTTCTTGTTGTTCTTTTGAATGTACGTATAATGTACTATGTGATTTTTTTCTTTGTATGTTCTTCCCCCATAGTACAACCCCTGTTGTTACTGTATTTGATTCCAGTGTCCTGCATTTTATATATACATTTTTCTAATTTGGGGAGGGAAAGGGAAATAACAAAATGCTGGAATAAGGATACAGGATGACCCATTGTAACAATGAGATGTACAAGACACTATGTTGAAAAGGAACTTTACAACTTTGTGGGGGGAGAGGAGTTGGGAAGGTGGGAGAGAGAAGGGATGGTAGGGGAAAAACAAAGGAGGGGGTAACAATGCTTGATAGGAAATGGACTCATTACCTTCCTCATGAACTGTAACCCCTCTGTACAGCATCTTTGCAATAATATATATTAATAACAAAAAAAGATTTACTGGTTACAATAAATAACTGCAAAAACATAAGACAAAGATCTGAACAGACACTTCTCTGAAGAAGAGATACATGAAAAGAAGCTCCACATCATGTCATTAAAGAAATGCAAATTAAGTGAGATACTACTTCATACATGTTCAGAAAGGTCAGTGCTGGAACACGGACAAAGCCAAATGCTACCTGGGATGTGAAGCCACAACAACTCTCATTCATTCCTGGTGGGAATGAAAAATGGTGTGGCAACCGTACATAGATGGCAGTGGTAGTTACCATATGATACACCAATCAAACTCTCTGGCATTTATCTAAAGGAGTTATAAGAAAAACTTATGCCAACAATGCTTGATAAGAAATGAACTCATTATCTTGCCCATGTAATTGTAACCCCTCTGTACAGTATTTTCACAATAAAAAAGAAAGTAAATAAATAAGCAAAGTGTAAAACCAAACCAAACCAAAACAAAACAAAAAACTTATGCCAGCCAGGCTTTGGTAGCTCATGCCTGTAATCCTAGCTACTCAAGAAGCTGGATCTGAGGATCGTGGTTCAAAGCCAGCCAAGGCAAGAAAGTCCATGAGGCTCTTATCTCCAATAAACCACCAGAAAACCAGAAGTTGTGGTAGAGCACTAGGGACAGCTCTCAGGCCCAGAATTCAAGCTCCACGACTGACAAACAACAACAACAAAAAAAAACAAAAAAAAACTTATCCCTACACAAAAACCTTGTACCATCTGCTTTTACCAGCTGCATTCATAATTTCCCAAACTTGAATAAATGAGTGGATAAACTATGTACATCCAGACAATGGAATATTATTCAACACTAAAAAGCAAGGAGCTATTAAATACATGGAAGAATCTTTTTTTTTTTTTTAGGTCCAGTAATGGGGCCTGAACTCTAGATCTGGGCGCTGTCCCTCAGCTCTTCATCTCAAGGCTAGCACTCTACCACTTGAGCCACAGCGCCACTTTCGGCTTTTTTTCTTTTTGCTTATGTGGTGCTGAGGAATCGAACCCAGGGCCTCATGCATGCAAGGCAAGTGCTCTACCACTGAGCCACCTTCCCAGCCCCCATGGAATTATCTTAAATCCATATTAGCAGAGAAAGATACTCATCTTCACAGACTACATAATGTATTTTCCCACCTGTTTAGGGTGGAAAAGGCAAAACTATGGAGCCAGTGCTAGGGATGTAACTCAATGGTAGAACAATTCCCTCACATACAGCAGACCTCATTGAGTTTGATCTTTAGAATTAAAAAAAAGGGAAAGAAAGGATCATTGTCACATACATGAAGGAAGGATGAGTAGACAGAACATTGAGATTTTTAGGGTAATGAAATGACTACATATGCTACTACTGAACAATGAATGTTATTGCATATTTGTCTAAATCCATACAATGGTCTAATGAATGTCAAGAGAGAATTGTAATGAAAATTATGGGAAACTACAGAGCTTGGGTAGTCATGGTGTATCAGTGTGCCACTAATTGTAACATATTTGCTACCCTGGTGTGGGGATGATTCCAATGGGGAACTGTACACATGCAGGACAGGGACCCGTGGTCAATCTGCACGGTTTTGCTGTATACAGCTTTGCTGTGAACTTAAATCGCTGCAAAAATAGGCTGGGTTTTTGTTTGTTTTGTACCTGTACTAGGGCCTGTACTAGGGCTTTTATTCATTCAAGGCTAGTGCTCTACCCTTATGCCACAGCTGGCTTTTGGTGTTTCACATAGACAAGGCTCTCAAACTTTTCTGCCTGGACTATCTTTGAACTGTGATCCTCAGATCTCAGCTTCTTGAGTAGCAAGGGTTATAGGTGTGAGCCACTATGAGTGTCCAACCAAAGCCTATTTTTAAAAATAAAAATTTCTGTTCTCAGCACGGTGCTGGTGACTCACATTTGTAATTCTAGCCGAGATCCAGGAAGAAAGTATGTGTACCCAATAGAGACAGATCCATGCGATGTCCGGCTGCTCTAATTTTAACAATGCACATGGGAGCAAACGTTGATGTTGTCAAGGAGATGTGTTTGCAAATGCCACATAAACTGTTTAAAGTGCAGGTGATTTTGAAGAGGCTCAGCTCTATTACTTATCTAACCATAGGAGTTAGGGCTAGGGATGCATCACCAGGCAGGCTTCAGTTTTCACTGGCATCTTTTCTGCTTTCTGTCTTGTCCCCTTGCCTCAGGAACTACTCTCAGGAATAAGACCCAATCAGTTACAGTGATGAGAGGTCTTCACACTCCCAAGCCCCTCCTGCCTTTTGGGTGCCTGTAATCTCAGGCTTCTAGAGTTTCTGCTAGTATGGGGAACCTAGGTCTTCAGGAAAGTGGTAGGAATGCCAAGGGGTAGAGACCTGCTCAGGCTCTACTATCAGTATCTACAGACAGAGCTGAAGATGCCCAGCACATGCTGAAGATGCCCAGCACATCCTAAATTCCTGAGAAAGAATAACTAGAGCATCATTCATGCCTGAAGCCATTTCATACTTCCAGAAGCTCTATTGTTCAGGTACCACAATGATCCCATTTTCCTGCCAAAATATGGAGGAGAATTTAGTTAATTTCCCTGAAATCATCTTTCCAGGAAGTCTGTGGGCTAGCTTCACCTCTGCCCACCACCAATCTCTTAAGAAAATCACTTTTGTTAGTGTCTGGCAAAGGTTCTCCTGGTCATTCAGTGGTCACTGGTGAGCCTGGAAGAGTTTCTGGAGTAAGCCTAGAACTGAGGATGTTAATGTCCTTGGGCCACCACCACAAGGTGCCATCTGCTGCGTGGCTCTCTACAGTTTATTGGGACTAGCAGTTGTGAAGTCTGATGTCAGGGTGTGGCAGGGGCTGGCTCCCTCTTTCTGGTTTCTTGCCTCTTTCTGTTTTCTGCAATGATGGCAATCGGTGGTGGTCCTTAGACTATGGATGCATCTTCCAACCTTTGACTCCATTGTCATCTGGTCTTCTTGCTTCTTGGTTGTATCTCTGATCTTCATATGAAAATATCAGTTGTGCTAGACTAAAGCTCTACCTTACATACATGTGAGCTCATGGTAAGCTAACTAATGGAATCTGAAATGACCCTAGTTCCAAATAAGGTCACATCTGTAGAATTGTAGACTTTGATCTTCAATGAATCTTTTTTCAGGAATATAATTAGATCCATATACAAGGCTAGCATTCTTCTAATTCCTTTTTTTCTTTTATTTTTCTTTTGTGCTGGAACTGGGACTTGGGGTTTGAACTTAGTCTCCTGAGTAGCTAGGATTACAGGCATGAGCCATCAGCACCTGGATCTTCTGATTTCTTTATGTTCCAGCTTTAAAATGGACAGGTGAATGCCCTACTTAGACAGAGGTGTATAAATAGTAGGGCAGATCCTGACTCCAGGCTGGGGCTCACTGTTTACCACCAGGCTGTAGGGGGAAGAACTGGTTTAAAGGCCAGCAGCAAATGACAATGAGTCTTCTTAGAAAGACAATGAATGATACCTTCCATGTTGTTGGGGACTCCATTATGATACAATGTTTTTCTAGCTCAAGACAGAGAAAAGAAGAAAGAAAAAGGACTTGGTTGTGGCTGTCATGTCTTTCAAACTCAAAAGCTGTATCTTAAAGGCAATGTAGTTAGTAGCACAAGTACCTATGCAGGAAAAAGAAATTCCAAGGGGCTGGGTTGTGCTGTGTATCTGGTCAAAGGAAAACAGTGCTTTGCTGCTGAAGCCTTTCTTCTGCGGAGCCATTTCTTCCTCCAGAGCTGATGTGGGTTGGGCTTGCTACAGTGACTCCTTCAAAAGGTAATCACAAGGCTTTCTTCCCGTGGGGTCTCTCCTTCTTGTGGGGTTTTATTTCCCTAGTTCTCATGCTCATTACTGGTAAATGCAGGGCTCCCACTATCAAGCAAAAATTTACCCCCAGGCTTACTGTGTTACTAGGACACCTAAAGATTCCAAAAAGAATATGTAATTGTTTCTGGCAGAATGGTAGTGTGGCTGTCTGTCTCTGGCTTGCAGGATATCTGCTTTGCCTTCCGGCTTTCAGTGGTTAGCATTCCACAGGCAAGCAGGTAGGATGGGAGTGTGCTAATTAGATCAGGTGCTTGATCTTGAAGTCTGTACCAGCAATGACTAGGTAGTCAGCTTCGGAACTTTTGAGAACTACCTGTCTTTCTCGCTGTCTGCGAGGAATGTAATTATCTTGTCAGCCCGGAAGCCGTGGAGCACAGTTGAACGAGTGCTCAGCAGCAGTAACAGAGTGATAAGAGAAGACGAATGGACCTATGGTGCATGACTGGTCCGAGACAAACAGATGCACACAGAGGCAGTGGAGAATGGAGACCCAGAGTACAAAGAGGCTGCATTGACTATTTGTTCCTAAGGATACTTCAGATCTTCTCTTAATAAGATTAGCCCGCCTTTGGGGAGGGATTGCACACTGTTGCTGGGGAATGGCAGTCCCCAAGCCTTTTAGAAAGTCCTTTGCAAATGGGAAATGATCCCGGCAGCAGTAGCATTCTGTGTGCTTTACAGGGCAAGGACAGGTAATGCTGCTTTGAAGGATGACTAGCAGGAAGGTGATGAGAAATCACAAGCAGGTGTATGTGCAGTGACTACTAACGCTCTCAATGCTCCAGTAATGTGGGTGGGTTGGCAGCATCAACATCTTCTCAGAGCTTGAGAGAAATGCAGAATCTCAGGCCTTAGCCCACACCTCTTGAATCAGTCTGCACAATAGCAAGCTCCCTGGTGACTAGATACACCATAGCAGCTTTAAAAAAAATACTGATGTCTGAATCCCAGCCCCAGAGCTGCTTTAATTGGATCAGGACAATTGCTGGGATATTGAGTCATTCAAAACATTCCTTAGGCAATTCTACTAAACCACAAAGTTTGTGTACTATTGCTACAGAACAGTCTGTGATTTAGGGGAAAAAAAGGCAATATGATGTTAAACCTGTATGTTCATAGTTCATATGGTATTTTCAGCCTGTCATACATTGGTGACATCTATGCTCCGAAAGTGGTGTTTTTGCCTGTAATCCTAGCTACTCAGGAGGCTGAGATATAAAGATTGTAAAGATATAAAGATTCTTAGCCAGCCTACCTAAGAAAGTCCATGAGATTCTTATCTCAAATTAACCACCAGAAAACCAGAAGTAGAGCTGTGGCTCAAAATGTAAAGTGCTAGTGATAGCCTTGAGCAAGAAAGCTCAGGGACAGTGCCCAAGCCCTGAGTTCAAGCCCCACAACTGACAAAAAAAAATGAGTATTTTTTGAATATCCACTGTCCATGGAATAGCACGACGCATCTACCTTTGCTTTCAAGATTGAAGGATATGCTTTCAGCCTTCCTCTCCCACTCTATTCCCATTGAGTTCAGTTCATTCCAAATCAACTGGCTTTTTAAAGACTTTCAGATTGAAGGATCTCCAGTCATTTGTGGCTCTAGGGCCTTTGCATTTGCCTTCCCTTCTTGATACCTGTCAACCTTCAGGTTGCCCCAAATTTTTGTTGCAATATTGAGGGTTGAACACAGGGTCTTGAATGCTAGACAAGCATTCTACCATTTGAGCTATCCTCCCTCATCATCATTTCTTACAAGTAGTCCTAGGCTGGGCACTGGTGGATTAGGCTTGTATTTCTATCTACTCTCAAAACTAAGATTTGAAGATTGAGTTTTGAAAGCCAGGCAGGTAAGTCTGTGAAACTCTTATTTCCAATTAAACAGCAAAGAGCCAGAAGTAGAGCTGAGGTTCAAATGGCAAAACATCAGCCTTGAGCAAAAAAAAAAAAAAAAAAAAGCTTAAGAAACAGCGCTGAGGCCTTGAGTTCGGTTCCCAACCCCAGTACTCATAGAGAAAATATAATAAATACATAAATTATAAAGAGTCCTCTTTGAAGATTCTATCTAAGGAAGGTCCTATTCTCTCCTCTTAATTATTATCCAGGACCACACACTCACTCTTTTTCTATTTCTTTGATAATGTCATCAGAAGTCAGACCTGATTATTTGTCCTCACTATATCCTCTGCCCCTCTCCACTAACAAATCCAAAGATGACAAAACAGAGACTGTTATTCTTGATTTCCTTAACACCTAATTCAGACTTGGTATGTACAGAGAACATAGAATGAGAGAATGAATAAATGAATGAAGGTAGATATCAGCAGCCATGTCTTGTACATTTTACATTCTGTAAAAGCTACATACATTTGTTTACTTGTACTAGGTAATTCTTCCTAAATAAATGGTAGAAGTGTGTAGTTCTGACAGAGATGGCATGGCCCACCATACTTACAGTACTATCTGACCCTATCTGCTAGGCTACCAGATAAAAAATAACATCCCACTCCCCCGCCCCACAAAACCAGGAAGACTTTTTAGTGTAAGTATATCCTTACTATCTCGTGGGTCATATTTATACTAAACAGTTCTTGTTTATTTAAAATGCAAATTAAGTTGGATTTTTTTCTAGATTAGAGGTTTTGCTTGTTAGACAGGAAATCTTCTACTTAAGTCACACCCCTAGTCTAGATTAAGCATACAATTTCCCAATTCTATGGAATAAGTGTGCCAATCCCAGGGTTAATAAATAGCAAATAGAATAAATAGCTAATTAATGAATAATGAATCAATTTCAATAAATGGTTTTTGAAATTTTTCTTTACTTTTTGAGAATTTAATATTGCAGTTTCAATAAAATTATGTTATAATTAATGTTAGCCCCTTGTAGCATCTTTGAGAATGACATTAAATATATAGGGCCATCAATGTAGTTTGTGTTCAAATGTTGATGCCTACATGACTTGAAGACTCTTTGCCATGAGGAAAGTGCTTTGCTGAAGCTAAATTCTTCATGGCAGTCAAACTGGGGTGACTTTCTGTAAACACAGCTGTGCTTCTTCCCACTTCTTTCTGTAGAACCCAGAGAGAGTGGGGGGGGCAAGGTAACCCTACATCCTTAAGCATTTGGCAGTCCAAATGCTTGCTCATAGCTGTGAGAATCCTCAGCAAAGGGACAGTTTGAGGAATAAGAAAATAGACACTACCTGGCATAATGGTGTACATCTGTAACACCAACTACTTTGGGGTCAGAAACAGAAAGATTTCGAAGCCAGCCTAGTTAAAAATTTAGTGCAATTGCCTTCTCAACCAATAGACTGGGTGTGGTGGGCACTTCTATCATCTCTCTTTGCCAGAGGCCTAGACTGGAGGACTGTGGTCTAAGGTGACCTAGGCAAAAAGTATAAGACTTAATTTGGAAAATAACTAAGTGTTAAGAGCATAGCTCAATTGGTAGAGCACATGTCTAGCAGGTGTTCAAATCCTAGTACTTCAAAAAAAGAAGGAAATAAAGGGAAATAAAAAATGGCTTGGTTGTATGAAAGATGAAATATGAACATACGAGGAAGTAACCACAGGTCTTAGGACTGAGAAAAGAAAGGATGAACTGGAAATGTACTTTGCTTGGGACTGACGGTGGGGGAGTGGGAGTTTTTTAAATTTTAAGTTAGATATCATAAAAGTGTGGCAGCTCTAGGCTCAGAATTTTGTAGGATGACCTCGACTCCATTTAATGTTATTCTTGTTAATAGAAGTGATTGATGCATAACTAAATATAATAATTTAATTTTTATGCCTTCTCTAAGGAATGTAAATATGTAAACTCATTAAAAAATTTGAACATGCTTAATATGTACGCTGATTATGCTAAGATATGCAAATACATGCAAAGAAAAAGACAGGGAAGATTTGTGCTAAAATGTCCACAATGATTACTTATGTCTGAGGAATGAGTTTATGAATGACCTTTATTGGGTCTCTGAGTATTCTACCCCCCTCCTTTTTTTTCCAAATTGACATTTGTTGGTTTTGTAGCCATAAAAAGAGTAGCTTAAAGTTTTGTTTTGGTCATACTTCCCCACTACATTTCTGCTGGAAGAGCTACTGATTCAATTTCTTTGGAAATCCACTGGGACAGAGTCAGTAACTTTTTGATGATGCCATTTCCCTGTGGCCCTAGGACTTCACTGTAAATGACAATCCTTGACTGAGAAATATAAGAATGCAACATCAGTGATGCCACACAGCTAGAAGTGACCCAGTAACCCTCAGTTACAGGAGAAACACAAGGCCTTTCCAGGTTCATTGTAATAGTATAACAGTAGGCAGAGTCATGTAAAGAGATTCTTATCTACATGGCTCAGCCTAATGCTGAGGACTACAATCCAATTGTGCTGTTACCACAAAACTGGTTAAAAAGGTGCAATTTATGTTATGTATATTTTGTTGTAATAAGAAAATATAATTCACAAAACCTCAAACAACTGGAATTAATGGTAATTTCCCTCTTCTCACTATTAATCATTTGTTAAAGTTGGAAGTGACTGGCCTAGACCTTCAAATGATACACAAAGCCAGTTGTAGAAACGATGTGTGCTGCATGAAATTAAGTTGGTAAACCACAAGTACTAATTATTCATGAATTGTACACATTTTTAACAGCCCCAAAATGAATTGTGAGCATGATGAACAGTAAGTTCAAGATACTGGTTAAGTCTATGGAAAGAAAGAAAGGAACCAAACTGGACAGCTGTACATAGAATGCTTTCATACATTAAAATATATGAACAGATTTGGTGGCAAAGTATTAAGATATGAGAAAAGTTGGCAGTACGAATGTGGTGTTCATTATATTATTCTACTTTCTGTATATTTCAGCTATATCATCTTAGTTAACCAATAATGTCTATCAGACCTCATGTCCCCATTTTCTCCTTTGATTGGAACCGAGGGTGGGGTAGGGTGACTATAGTTTTACATAGGTGGCCACTGACATAATGCTTCCTGCTCTATAGCTAGTGATTCTTATCACCTAGAGACTGAGTGATACACAGGACAGAATCGAAGGTCTCTCTTCTCAAGTCTACATATGTTTTGATGACTCTTTTCATTCAAATTCACAGCCACAGTAAAGGATCCTAGGTCAACTGTGTTCTTGTGTTGAAGGGCTCTGGCATTTAAAGGAATTCATTTATTAGGTCATCTGTCAGGCAGCTCTGCTCTACCCTTGGGCTCTATGCTTTTTAGAATGACTTTAAAGTTGATGATTTTATTGAAAAGGCTGGTTGCTGGCTATCTAGTTCAGAATTAGCATTCCAGCACTGATTGTTATTTATCAGAGTGGATTGAGAGCAGGGACTCAGATTATCTGGATCCAGATCCTGGCCCTCACATACAACTTGCTTTGCTATTTGAATTCTAAACCCATCAAAAAGAGGTAGATTGAGAAAATGGGTGTATACACTTTCTTAATCTTGGGCTGAGAAGGTGGCTCAGTGATAGAGTGCTTGCTTGCCAGCATGAGGCCCTAGGTTCAATTCTTCAGCACCACATAAGCAGAAAAAGCCAAAAGTGGTGCTGTGGCTCAAGTGGTAGAGTGCTAGCCTTGAGCTGAAGAGCTGAGATACAACGCCCAGGCCCAGAGTTCAGGTCCCATGACCGACAAAAAAAAACAAAAACAAAAACAAAAAAACCCCAAACTTAATCTCCAGGTTCTCTTCCCTATTATTATCATAGTCATTGTTACATACCATCTCTGACCCTTAATTTCATCCCTATACAGTGGAGAACTTGGTCCAACATTGCTATCCTATTAACACTGAAAGTTGTTTCATTGTTACCCCTTATAGCCAAGATGGTGAATGGAAAGAACACAGCCAGACACAGATTCTGGCTACTCTCTCAGACTCTGCCATAGGATCTCTCTTTAGAAATGGTATCTAAAGTAGTCTCCTCTTTGTTTTTAGGCTCAATAGTGAATACTCAGTGTATGTTTGTGGGATGGGGCAGGTAAGACAGCATCACTTGAATGCCTGATTTCTGTACTATTTCTGTATTTATTTTCTGAATGTGAAGCTTTAAATTCTTAGGAGGAAATCATCAAAGCATCATGTGTGATTTAAGGGATAACTACCGATGTTCTTTTATGGTTGAGATTTATTCATTAGACTATAAAATTCTCTTAGCAACGATGTTTGCTAATCTGAAGATGTGAGTTTTAGTTCCGAATCCCTGTCTGAGGGAAGTTCGCTTTAATGGGGAAAGTGCAGGAGCTGGGTCTCTTCACTTTTCCCAGATCATCAGTCAATATCTTTTCCATTGCACTTGAATTAAGAACAATTTATTAACTCTATGGAGATATCTCATGACCCAGAAATTATTTTTCATCCCAAGTGATGTCACAAGAAAAGATTGAGAGGACAGGGACAACTTCATAGATTAGGCACTGAATTAAGCATCCGTACAGCTCACTAAACTTTATTATGGAGATCATTGGAATTTATGGTAATTCCTCATTTCCCTGGCTGAGTCTTTGACTGTTAAAAACTGGAGGTCATGGGATGCTGTCCTTTCATTTTATAAAACCCTTGTAATAGCAATACTCACTAGACTCTAGACACTTTAGAAGTTGCGCAGGGTGGGGGAGTAGGGAGAGAGAAAGAGGGAAACAATGAGGGAGGGCTAACACTTCAAAAAGAAACGTACTTATTACTTTACTTATGTAATTGTAGCCCCTCTGTACATCACTTTTACAATAAAAAAAGAAAGAAAAAACAGGCTGGAAAGATGAAAGGATATCCACTGGAGCAAATTGGTGTTTTTAAAATCTCTCTTAGCAAAAACATTGTACAACTAAACAATAATCAAACAGTCTAGCACAGAGCAAGGAGTCCAATTTCTAGTATATTGTCCCTGTCTATGGTGGAAAGCTCAACAGAAGAAGAATAGAAGACATAAAAATGTGTCATTGATTTCTGAGAAATGGAAGCTTCTATACAGTGTGAGCCATATTCTCAACAGCTTGGTCTTAAGACCTAGGGTTGCCTTCTGTATCATCTGGTCCAGGGTGGAACATGAAAAAAGGGGCAGCCTGGGTTACACAGGACTCCAGCAAAGGCCAGGTGTCTCCACCTGCTCTGCATGCCTGGGCTTCCTCAGTTTGGGCAGGTATTTGTCACACAGAATTCAAGTTCCTAATTTTAAGATTTATTTCAATATTTTAAAAAAGATTGTATTTCTTTATTCATTCAATAAATATTTCCTAGCAGGGCACTGGTGGCTCACACCTGTAATCCTAGCTACTCAGGAGGCTGAGTCCTGAGGATTGCAGTTCAAAGCCAGCCCAGGCAGGAAAGACCCTGAGACTCCTATCTCCAATAAACTACCAGAAAACCAGAAGTGGTGCTGTAGTTCAAGTGGTAGAGTGCTCGCCTTGAGCTAAAGAGCTGAGGGATAGCGCCCAGGCCCAGAGTTCAAGCCCCACAACCAACCAAAAATAAATAAATAAATAAATATTTCCTAAAAATACACTATAATGAAAATTAGCCCAAGCAGGAAGATGTGCAAGATCACAATTCTTCTCAAAAACCAGGGGTCTGGCATGTGGTTCAAGTGGTAGATCTTCTACCTAGCACCCACAAGGTCCAGTGTTCTTACTCAAATACCACCATCACAGAAAATAAATGTCTGTATCTATATCCCTATCATCTTTATTCACATATGCCCGTGTCTGTATCATCTCTCTCTATCTCTGTTTTCATCATCATAATCATCTATCATTGTATATGTGTCTCATAACTGGGTTTTTGTCTCCAGGGAAAAGGCCTTTTGGTGGTATTGAAACATGATTATACCTCTTTTCCTATATTTTAGACCCATGACTCTGTCCCAGTAACCACAGAGAATATCAGTTAGTATCCACAGATGTTAATGAGTGAAGTGGACGTGACTGTTACAATGGACTTTGTGTTTGCTTTCTAATGGTTGTGTTTCAACATCTTGTCATAAGTAAAGGGTCACATAAATTATTATCACTGCTAACTTCACAAAAGTCTCATCTCTTCCCATCAGACATGGACATTTTGAAAAGATAGAGACTGTTGCAACATCTTGCAAATAACCCAACATGACTACTAACATGATTTGATAATGTAATAAAGAAAACAGATTAAATTGCTCTCCCCAACCCCCAGCCCTCTATATCTGAGAAAGGGAGACTAGTCAAATCAAAGAGTTACAGTTTAGTAGCCTCATGTTATCTTAATGTAAATTAGCAATAAATGTTTTAAAACAACAGATGAGGTATAAACTTACTTTTTTAACTTGAGTAACTGAATCTTGATTTAAAATGGTATTTAGCCCTAGAGTATAATATACTACTTACTGCTCAGTCAATTATCTATCATTATCTTTTAAACCCTGTAATTGGACAAACAGGCAACCATTCATAATAACAAGTTTGCTCCAAATCACTTGTTTGTGAGTCTAGGGTGCACAGGGTAGTCATATTAAATTGAAGGCAAAAGTGCTTACTGGACCCTTTCCATTGTTACAACAGCATGCAGAAGCACTGCACACCTGGGCAGTCCAGACCATCTTTGCCAAAATTACTGAAACAACAGTCATTTGTCCCGGGCTCCACGAGCAGATAACATCAATCTTATTTGCTGCAAGACAGAGCCGCCATTGAACCTCACCCATCCCTGCCTGCTGTGCAGGCACACACGATGCTTAGCATATAACTCAGGCGAATAATTTGCCTTCTGGAATTTCCATGAGCTCTCACCACTTAGTTGTTTTATTTATCCTATCACTGGTTTTATTTTTCAATGATTCTTTGGTTGTTAGGCTCCTGATAACACAGCTACCCAAACATCAGGTTGCATAAGCCTCCAGCACACACAGGGCTCCTTCTAAGAGATTTAAATGGAAAGGCAACAGAGGCCATTATTGGTCTATTTTCAGTTTTCATTATCAATAAAACAAGAGATCAGCATTTTCCTGCTGCGTGAAACCTTCAGGGAAGTGTAATGTTGCTGTCATTATCTGTAGACCAGGCTGCTGCCTGGCCCCACTAATGCAGATGGAATGATGAGCCCATCAGAATAAAAATAAAAGAATGAAACAACCAGTCACAGAGTGGGCTGCTGACCTGCTCTGCCACGTGGCTCCCAGAAAATGTCCCTTTGAATTTAGTGGAGCCTGGATGGCAATGACCACAGATCATGACAGAACATAAATTTACCTCATAATGAGATTAGTAGGCAGGCAAAATAAATGTCCTGCTGTGATACGAGAGACAGGCTTTAATCTGGTGCTTTCTTTGGAAATGATTTGTTTTTTTGCAACAGTGAAACTATGGATGCAACTAGCTTCAACCCAACAGATTCTGCTTTTCCACATAGTTATTTTTCATCATCCTCTGTCTTTTCTTAATGGCTATTTTGGCTAAGAGAATAAATGAGTTGTGAATCTTAAAGACAATTGCTGAAGTGAATCATGGGAATTCACGTTCATGATCATCAATTGTGTTCCCCAGATTCTGTGTGTGAGTGTGTGTGTGTGTGTGTGTGTGAGTGTGTGTGTGTGTGTGTGTGTGTGGTGTATGCTGGTATTGGGGCTTGAACTCAAGGCCTGGACCACTGTCACTTAGCTTTTTTGCTCAAGGCTAGGGCATTACCAAGTGAGCTGCAGCAGTATTTCTGGTTTTTTGGTGGTTAATTGGAGGTAAGAGTGTCATAGATTTCCTGCCTGAGCTGGCTCTGATCTCAGCCTCCTGAATAGCTATGATTTTATAGGCATGAATCATTGCAGGCTCATTTTGAAGACAAGTTCTATGTAGCTCCCTTTGCCCCCTCTATGCCAAAATCTGTTAGGGAAGAAATGTTATGACCCCTGGGCTCCTCTCACTTAAGCCTTAAGGATCAAAGCAGAATAAACTCACTATTGTATATTTGGGGTCTTAAAAAATCTTCATTGCAACACTACACTTAAAAATCAATGGAAAGGAGTATCATATACTAAAAGCCTTAAGAAAGTGCTTAGATCAGGTGACCCCATATGGGTCTCTGAACAGAACAAAAGCCTGAATATGGAGCTTGATTACAAGGGACTTCCTTGGCTAATAGCAGAAGGCAATCTCACCTGGGAAAACTCCCATTAACAATTCAAGATCTCATCTCCTTCTGGGTCCTTTTAACTCAACCTGATGCTGGTTCTTGGGCTGCCTTCTCCTTAGCAGTGAGTGAATTTAATCAAAGCCTTCTGAGACATAATCTCAGGCTTTCCAAGCAAAATAAGAGGTCCTTTAAAAAGGAACAGGTGACCAGATTCTAAATTTAAGAGATCTGACACTTAGGCATACAAGGCACAGGCAATTTAATTTCTCTCTGTTTTCTAAGGCCCATGCTAAATATTTCTTGTTTCCTGGTGCAACTACAGAATAGGAGGAGGAGGAGGTCACTTGCTAGCACCTCAATTTGTAACAGTTTAACGTACTGATTTTCTTAGATTGGAAAGAAACCATAGAAATCTTTGTGGAAATGTTTTACAGTTTATATGGTACTTTACAAGTATCATTTCATCTAATGAAATAATCCATTTACACAATGAATACTTCCATCCAAAAACATAAACTATAAGTAAAATTTAGCAAGTTTAAATTTTTTACAGTCTACTCAGTATATTGTGTCTCTACTCTTTCCTATTCATTTAATTTAAAAATGTCAACTACTTAAAGTCAATTCTCTGCTCACTCTTGTTCTTCTCTCTGTTCTCTATTAACTCTGTCCTCATCATATGAAATAGTTCAAGAAGAGATAGATTAATTTTTTTCCAGGTAAGTGGTTCTCTCTTCATAGTTGCCTTCCTTATTTCCATAACTTGTTTTTGCACTCTTACTATATCTTCCCTTACCCTCTGTTGTATCTTCATGTTTGTTATTTAAAATGCAAGCAGTATATGAATCCATTTTGCCACGTGCCTAGTACATTAGGTATGTGTTAATGGTAATCTAGTGCTCTTCCCATGCATTAAAGTGACAGGATGAATGTCAGTTTCATGACACATAATCTTCTTGGAGGAATTTCCCAAAATTTGATTGCTTACCTCATATAAACGAACTTGTTCTTGGGTGACAGCAAAGATCAGTAACACATTGTTTTGTACAAGTTTGTCAATAAGTTGTCCAATGGTTGGATATTCCTAGAATTAATATATAGATTTAAATATCATCTTAAGAAAAGTATATAAAATAAAGATTGTTATTTCGAAGACATCTTACTGCATTGTGCATTTCAGTGCTCACAAGCTTGACTGTATCTATCTCTAAGTAAGCAAATACACAGTTCCTATTTTTTACCTATTTGGTTTATTATTTCCTAAAGCTCTTAAATTCAAGTGCTAAGAGTCAGCTTCTGGTGATGTGGTGCATGTGTTATCTCATTTCTAAGCAGGTCACTTGATATTTATTTCAAGACTTATAGTGTTATCATGTTTTCAAGGATAGAGGAACATTTCTTCTCTAAGCACCACTGGTCAGCAGGGAAGAATGTTATAATAGAGGGAAGGGCAGTTAGACTATGATATATGTGACTGAGGTGGCTTCAGTTGCTCTGAAACTCTTCCTGGAATTGGATGAAGTCCCGTGAAGGTTGAGGAAGGGGCGATCTGTGATGGATAACACTTTATTTGAAACATTTCTATACTCATGAGTTTAGTCTCCTTGGCTTTTTAATGTCATAATTGGTTTTGGAGGGCCCTGTTTTACTCTTATAGGACAGTTGAAAAGTATTGCCTTTCAATCGTTGTGATAAATTTAAAAACATAGCCAATCCCAAGTGATATATTTTTCAAAAATAAATCATTAATTATCAGACTTGAAGATGGACATGATTTTTCTTAGATGTTATGAGAGGAACAGTTGCCTTGTGAATCCTAATGAGGATATTGGGTAAAATACACATAACGGAGGATCCTGAAACTAATTAAACTAAGAATGTGCTGCTTATGACTGAATTCAGATAAAATGGAGGGACACTGATAAAAATAGCCTCCTCATACAGGAATACAGGGTGTTCCTATGTTCTTATCACAACTGGATTGTTTTTGTCTAAATTCTTTGTAAGCTATAAGGGCCAAGTTGAGAGAAATTCATACTTTTAATCACATTTGGGTCTTTATTAGTAAAAACATCAGTGCTTTTTTTAAGTTAACTGACATGTTCAGTTAACTCTGCTTTCCAATTGCTCAAACTTGAAGCCCTCTTCACCCTGAAGCCACAGTGCCCACTGTCTCCTTCATTCCTGTACCTGTCTTCTGCAGTGTGGGCAGAACCAGTGTCACACCCAGCCCATACCGAATGTGATTTTCTATTTAAATAAGATTTGTGAGTTTGAGTCCCACAATTATCTTGTATGTTCAGAGCCAGGAAACATGCCCTATTTATTGTGGCCTCAGGATTCTGGCATGGCTTTGGGTGTACAGGCAATGCTCCAAGGACCCAAAGGCATTGCAATAGTCCTGGCTCTGGCCATGTAGAAAAACTTATTAGCAAGAATGAAGTGAGCATTCATTATATGAGAAGGTCATGTTAGACAATGTTTGTTTCATGATCTTATTTTTAAGATGTTTATTTTGAGGCATTTGAAAAATTGAAAGAAAATAACAATGAAAAAAGGGTCCATTTCTCAGTTTTATACCCATCATTGACTAAAAGACTTAAAAGTGCCTGTCCTCACCATAAGTTGAATATGAAAAGGTATACTATGTAATTAAAGAATATATATGATTGCAGAATATAATGGATCAAAACAAAGCTGGGAGCTGGTGGCTCATGCCTTTAATCCTAGCTACTCAGGAGGCTGAGATCTGGGGATTGTGGTTCAAAGCCAGCCTGGGCAAGAAAATCTATGAGACTATTACCTCCAATAAACTACTGAAAACTGAAAGTGACATTGTAGTTCAAGTGGTAGAGCAATAGCCTTGAGTTGAAGAGCTCAGGGACAGTGCCAAGCCCAGAGTTCAAGATCCATGACTGAGAACAACAACAACAACAACCACAACAAAACGGAGAGCCAGGTGCATGTGGCTCGTGCCTGTAATACTAACTACGCAGGAGGCTGAGGTCTGAGGATCACGGTTGAAAGCCAGCCTAGGCAGTCAGTTCTTACCTATAATTAACACAAAAGAGCCAAAAGTGGATCTGTGGCTCAAGTGGTAGCACTAGTCTTGAACAAAAATGCTCAAGTGCCCATATCCTGAGTTCAAGCTCCAGGACAGTCATACACATGCAAAAAAATAAGTTAGGAAAAAAATTCATGTTGAAGTTTACAAACTTAGGTCAAAATGGTACTAATTTATGAATTATTAGAGTTTGTAGAGAGAATTTTTTCCCTTTCCTATAGATATTCCTACAACGTTATATTAAAAGAGATCCCTTCAGGTTTTTGAATCAAAATTTCTTCTTTGTGAAATAGGAACAAAATGACCTCCCCAGGTTATGGACTTCATAATAGAACTCTATTTCATGGATTAGTGAACATCTACTATGTTCTAGACACTATGATGTCAGTAAACAGCGATCACAAAGCAACCTTGGCCCCAAACACTTGGTCCCAACAGCAAATGACAGATGGAAGCATGCATGTCCCACATACAGATATGCAAAACATCTGTGTTATAGGGTGAGTGACAGAGGATTGTCTAGGGGCTAGCAGAGGTCAAAGAGGGCTCTCTGGGGGTGGTAATGGTTTAGCTGTGTTTTAAATGGTCTAGCTGTGCAGCTAGAAAAGTTAATCCAGGTAGAAGGAATAATGTACAAAGAAATAGCACCCAGGTGAGATTGTGAATATGAAAAAAGCTCTGAAAATTTTACCTTGTTTTACACAAGTCAATTTTTTTAAACGCTGCAGCATTTTTTAAAGGACAGAGCATAAACCAAATGTTACTAAGCATCAACCAAACAGTGCCTGATTAGCTATTTCCCTATGAAATGGGGAGCCCTATGGCCCACATAAGTTATTTTGTGTTGCATGACAACCATTGTTGCTTTAATAACCGACGTGTGGCCTCTACCACAGTACTGAGTGCAAAATACATACCAAGACAGTTGACATGTAGTATTCATTCTTATTGTCCAAGTGACAGAGCCCATCATTGGGA
The DNA here is from genome assembly GCF_000151885.1 of Dipodomys ordii. NCBI lineage: Eukaryota > Metazoa > Chordata > Mammalia > Rodentia > Heteromyidae > Dipodomys > Dipodomys ordii. Next base: position 12,013,466 of record NW_012267221.1, read on the forward strand.
ATGACAATGCCTGCTAGTTTGCTGTCCATTCCAAAATGAGAATCAGCATCACTCACAAAGACCAGGAGATGGAGTGAATCATTCCGCCAGCCAATTTTTTCCTATCGTAAGAAAGAAAAATTAGGCTGCATTGGAGACAGGCAGGTACTTACTGAGTGCAGATCAATTCTGCATGGACACATTCAGATTACAAGTAATATATTGCTGATCTATCTATGTTAGTCTTTTAAAATCTATTGTGAGTTGGTAATATATTAACAACATGAAATTTTCTGTGGCATTTGCTTTTTCTTAGATAACACTTGCAGATGATTTATGTTTTAGGAAAAAAATAGCTCTACTACAAGCAGTATTTTGTTTACCTTTTGCATAGTTAATTATTTTTTACTACCCCACTATCAATTCTCTAGGGAAAAAAAATGAGATGAGGAGATGAGAGAGGTCATAGGTAATTCCATATGCAAGCTGCAGCAAAACAAGTCAAAACACAATATAAAATGAATGCAAAGTAAGCTACTTTCATTAAAGTGGTTCCCAACATTTTCCATGTATTTCTTTTTTTCTAATGATGTCCTTCAAATATTATAAACCTAGTAAAATGTAACAATTACCAAACAAAGGACAATAACAAGGTCCTGCTAATTGAAATTGACTATAGTCTATATCTTAGTAAAGTGCTTTCTTCTAACTAATTCTTGCTCAGACACTACTGGGCAAAAGCTCCTGACTTTTCCAACCTGCCTTCTTCTTCTTCTTCTCTAACTCCTTGATACTCCTACCATTCAGGGTCTTTACCCATGTTTGTTTCCTGATGTTTCCCACAAACAGCTTTGTCTAAAGGCAGAAGAATCATGCTCTTGAATACTTGTCAGATAGTCAAGAAGGAACAGGGTCCCTACAATGCTATCGAGGCAGCATGACTTCTGATGCTGATTTTTATCAGTTCAAAATAGACAATATCCACCTGGGCTATTTAACAAGACTGTATCAAAAAACCAGGGGCTACAGATGTATCTCAGTAGTAGAGGACTTGTTTAGAATGTGCAAAACAATAGATATCTATCATATATATATAGGTATGTACTGACTTGATGCATTATCCTTTTAAATAATATTCTGTCTTTCCAAAAAATAAATGATCATAATATCTGAAAAGGATTTCTACACAATTATTGTCCATACTAAATTTTCCTAACATGACTACAGTTTTTTTTATTATTCAAATGGTAGACAGTCAAGTCCTGATTTCAACATGATTGAAGTAAAGCTTTACAGAAATTTTGTTTTAAGAAATAAATAAAACATAGAAATATGGTTGTCAAAGGAAAGAACATTTGCTAAGCCTTCCAAAGTAGATTTGTGAAACACGCCCCACCCCTGTGTACCTTACACACAGCAGCCTGCATAATTGCATCAAATCCACCCTCAGGCGTGTCAATATTAGCAGAAATTTTCTGTTTCTTCACGATTTCATTGAATCTTTCAGCATCATTTGTCAATGGCAAAATGTGCTTGAACCCAAACGTAGGCAAACAGAAGTATGGAACACTACTGCAAATGTAAGATGTAAAAACATATAATGCAAGACATAGCCAATACATGTGGTAGCCTAGCAACATTTCCTCAAATGAAGATTCATCTATTAATTAGACTTATTATCCAATGTATCTGAAACATCTTCTTGTAAGTTGGCTGTGAATTTCCTGGTTTAGGTTACTATTATCATCTCACACCTGTGTCTTCTGTGTGACCCTGTTGGCTAGCATTTAGAGCTTACTGTGTGTGTCATGCGCTGCTTCAAACTCAGATGACAGATAAAGAGATCAGATCCCCCTCATTCCAGTATGTGTAATTACTTCCTTACATTGCTATCCAACCCAAGTCTACCATTATTTACCTTTGATTGTATTTTGATATCTCAAGCTGTTGTCAGTATGACTCATCCCGTATTACAATAACAGTAGAACTTTTCTTCTTCCCTGTTCCTTCCTATACTCCAACCTTGTTTGCCACAGGCCTAGAAATCATGGCAGGGCTCTTAGTGCTGGAGTCCAACTCTACTGTGACGATTTTCCTGTTTGAAATGATTCATAAGTTTAATACTAAGTCCTGTCCAGTATTGCTAAGAGCAAAAAGGCTGTGGCGTAACTTATGTAGAAAATACGTTTGTGATACAAACTTTCTTCAGGAATTGCACTGTTTGTCTTTAAAAGTTCAATGGTAATGGATCAACAAAATGATTAAATCATGTGTCTTTAAAGAAAAACACCACATAAAAAAATTACAATGTTGTGACCAGAGGCACACAGGAACCTAGCCCTGTTTTTACCTTTGGAAACAATATTCAGTATTAGATATTCAGTCATTGGGACAAAGTGATAGAAAATGATTACTGTGAATGATGAGACTCGACTGCTACAAATCCAAATGACTACAGGTTCTCTTACACTAATATAGCTATTGCTGGGACTGGAATATTGATGTATGTAAGGGCTGTTATTTTAACAGTTCCTATGTATCTGTCCCCCAACTCTAGAACAACAGGGTTGGAGGAACTTAGCATTGAATGGCATAGTCAGATAGGTCCCAAGACAATCATCTCCTTGATTGGTTCTGGTCCCTCCCTCATCTGGTCAGGTTCTTGGAACAACAAAGATTTTACAACTCTGTTCTCAGTCTCCTGAAGAACCACCTCCAGTTCACAAGTGTGAACCACTGGCAGCCAGCTTTATACTTTTGTAAGAAATTTATCTTTGTTGGCTAGATTATTCCCCAACCAGATAGCTGTAATTATTTTACTCGAACTGTATGCTTTTGGAAAGTAGAATGAAATTTCAATCTAAGTCATGAAGGAGACCATGTTGTGAAAGCAAAGCAGGGTGTTAGGGATGGTTCACACCAGAGAATGGGAACTTGAAACCAAGGCCCCTTCTTTGATCAAAGTTCTTCTCAACAGAATGCTCATATTTGCATGCTACTTTCTTAGTAGAGCATTGAAGACAGCGGGTACTTCTCACCACATAAAGATTCTGCCTCTCTAGATAAGACTGGATTCACATTAAAATGTAGAATCATCTTTCAATCATGAAGCATGTCACATGAAAATTTTGGTGATGATACATAGCAAGAGGTTAAATCATCTTTTTCTGAGAAGGGTTAGAAATCATTTCCATTTTTTTCTTTTTGGATATATTCCCTTCGCAAAAGGAAACTATGCACTGTATACTCACAAACGTTTGTGAGTACATACAGGAAATCTACTTAAGCATTTCATGGCTCAGTTTCCCCTCTTGTAAAATTACAATGCGTTCCAGATTGTTGATATCAAATTCAAAACAAAACAACACTGCAGGGCATATAGGGAATGAGGTTAAGCAAAGCCTTTCAAATGTGATAGACAGAGGAAACAATTTTTATGCTGTTAGATATTTTTATATGTTTTTATTGTAAAAATACTGTACAGAGGGGCTAGGAAGGTGGCTCAGTGGTAGAGCGCTTGCCTTGCATGCCTGAGGCCCTGGGTTCGATTCCTCAGCATCACATAAGCAAAAAGAAAAAAGCTGGAAGTGGTGCTGTGGCTCAAGTGGTAGAGTGCTAGCCTTGAGCTGAAGAGCTGAGGGACAGGACCCAGGCCCAGAGTTCAGGCCCCACAACCGGACCCTGTACTGTACCAGATACTGTACAGAGGGGTTACAGTTACATGAGTAAGATAATGAGTATATATCCTATAGAGCATTGTTACCTCCTCCATTAGATATATTTTTAAAGCACATTTACTCATTTATTGATACAATACAAAGAAAACCTGTCTTTTGCTCTGTATCTTAGACAATAGCAAAGGCAACATTTTCAAAGGCATAAACCACCTTAGCATTCTTACAGGGTAAAATAAATTGTTAGTGCCTTTCTTTCCAATGAGAATAAAGAAAGGTACTCCCCAAAGCAATAGAGATTTGGTTAAAAGAGTCAAGTTTCTTTTGTGGTATTGAAGGCCTTATACTTAATAGACAAACACTCTACCACTGAACTACATCCTGAACCCCAAAGGCAAGTTTTAAAGTGTGACAGTGCACAGACTGATGCGGTCCCTGGCATCCTCAAGGGCTTTTAAGGTGAAACATTTCACAGTAATTCATGTCATCTGTTTTCTCACTGCATGTCTTTTGTGCTGATAAGAGTAGTAGTGAATGAAATTGGGGGTATTCAGGACTGCTCCAGCAATGGTGCCATTCTGTTTTACTAGTTCTAAAAGATGCATTATATTAAATATGCATATATAAGATATATAAATATTATATATATCAGCAAGTACTTACCTTAATAAGGAGAGAAAATTCTACTTTTATTTGATTGTTCTCAGTGGAGCAGTAAAAATAACTTATATGCAATATGCATCTTTTAAACAATGCATGAAAAATATGTGTAAAGCAATTGTGCTATACATAAAGTACAAAATCCATAGAGAAAAGCACTTGTGTGAATGTCTGGGCTGTATGGTCCCTTTTACTGATTGAGTACCATTTTCAGGTGAAGGAATGATTGTCAGCCACACTGTTATTTCAACTCATGTTTTAGCAGGTTTTTTTTTAAGTGAAGAAAGAGAGTATCACTTCCAGGAGAACAAATGCTAGTATTCGTTACCAATAACAACTCAAGGTAATTAAAAAACTAGAATTGACAAAAATGTTCATTTGATACCTAGGCAATTAGTGGTATTCTTCTAAATGCTTTCCAATACTGCAAGACATATGTGCTGACAACGGTAATAAGATAGACAAATACGATTTTTTGATATTGCATCGTAAGATTTGGAGGTCTGGCATAACTCAGTTTGCATCATGTTGCAAAATCATGCTCTGGCAAAAGAACTACTCAAGGTGAAAAAACAACAACAATGGTTTGTTTTGGAAAGTGAAATGTTAATTGTTATTGATTCCCATTCCACACTGAGATTTTGTCATCTACTTTGAGTATAATATTAAAAGAAGAATATCACAGTCACTAGAAAAAGCTATTAAGTGCTTCTTCCTTTTACAACTATATTTCTATATGATGTTTGGCTTTCATCATGGAATGTTATAAAAATATCTCAAGAGATGAAATGCAGGAGTAGATATAAGAATACAGTTGTTTGCTATTAAGCCAGATGTTTGAGAAATTTGTAAAAATTAAGAATAGTATAATTCTATTTTAGAACAAAAGACAACTTTTTGCTTTGCTTTGGAAAACATTTATTTTTATAGAAATTTTATAATAATATGAATAGGTTTCTTATTATAATTATTAAATGAATCAAATATTGAACATTTTTGTTTTACTTTTTAGAAAGGTTGATAAGTTTAACACATAAACTACAGCACTTTGGGAACTTAATTGTGTTTAAGATAAGGTTTTCCTATGTAGCCCAGTCTGGCCTGAAACTTGTAATCTTTCTGCCTGTTCTACTGAGACCTGTGACTACAGGTATGTTCTACCACACCTCATTGAGATCTTAAATTTTAAGAGTAAACTGAATGTCATGAGATCTTGAAGTTTGAGGATTACCAGATACAGTTAGTGAGAGGAAAAAAAACACCTGTTTGCATGTCATGTTCTGAAGTCAACCAATTTTCAGGGTTAGTATAGAAAGTTAATACTATTGTTCCCATATATAGGAGAAGAGATTGAGTACAAAGCATTAAGTTGCATAAAGTTATTATTTAAATCCAGGTCTGAAAAATTCCTTCAGGCTTTGGCCATTTACCTATCATTTTCTTTCTACTTAAGAAAGTTTTACTCTAAAATTACAAGTTTGACCAAGAGATTGACTTTCTCTCTTGGTGTCCTTGTGGGGGTACAATCTGAACAGAGGAACTGAGAACTAAGGAGCTAAGGGACCAGGAAAACATAAACTGTTGTAAGAAAAAAAGGACTTTGTATTTGGAACTTTACAAGTAAAATTTTTCAAGAAGAATAAAAGAAACATCCTTAGAAAACAGGACACAACAACCCTTTTAAGAGATCACATGCCAGGCACTGGTGGTCTAAGCCTATAATCCTAGCTACCCAGGAGGCTGAGATCTGAGGATTACAGTTGGAAGCCAGCCAAGGCAGGTAAGACAAGATTGTTATCTCCAATTAAACACACACACACACACACACACACACACAAAACTTGGAAGTGGAGCTGTGGCTCATGTAGTAGAACATTGGCCTTGAGCAAAAAAGCTCAGGGATAGTGCCCAGGCTCTGAGTTCAAGCTCCAGGACACACACATACACATACACACATATGTGATCCTCCTTTGGTCTTCTCCCCAAACCATATTCTACAGTTATTAATGATACTTACTATTTAGAACTTAGTATTGTGAGGCCCTCTGCCAAATGCTTCCATTCAAGATCTCATCCAACCCTTACAGTCATTCTGTGTGATGAGTGTATATTGATTCCAAATTTACCCACAAAGATACTAAAGATTTAAGAGGTGAAATGATTCACTTGCAGTCACAGTATAAGTGAACAGATGAGTCAAGACTTAATCCAGGGCTAACTGGATCCCCTGTGAATCACCATGAATCACCATGAATTACCATGCTCTTCTATGATTACCACCCACCCTCCCCTGCCATCAAAAGAACTTCAGTTTCTTGGAGAATGCACTTCAATCTTAGTCTTCCTAAATATTTCCATGCCTATCATAATGATTGGGGCATTGTGAACAAATTGAATAGCTAAATGAATACATGAATGAATATATAAATATTTCAGAGCCAAATAAAGGCCCCAAGTACTTTGATTGCTTTGATCTAGAGGCTTGTTTAAGGATAGAGCTTATTATTTAAAGGTATTGACTGCCAGATTAGCTGAGCCATCCCATCTTGTTTATTTTAATTGTTTTCTCTGATACCATTTCTTACTCATTGCTTCCCATGATTATTATTATATGTCATGTTGTTATATCTTATCTAGTCTGTGATAAGAATAATCTCAAGAGGACTTGGTAATTCTTGATGGAACTGCCATTTAGATTCTATTGAAGTTTGTTTCAGGTACCTACCATACCAAAAGAAGTAAATATAAACTTCAGGCAGGCATATATCATATTTTTAAAGACCAGAGAATCTGGCATGCTTTCCTATTACACAGGAGGTTATTTTTAGCATCATACTTATTTCCCTTTATAAATAAGTCAAATAAGTGCTAATAGCAAGCATACTTTACTACTTTTTATTGGCTTTCTGTTACCTTATCTGATAAAGAATTAAAGAAATTGGCTTTAACCTACTGTCATTATAAGGACTGAGTGAATCATGGATATACCGTTTTCAACCCGGGGGCTGGCACAGAGCAAATGGTATTTTTTTAATAGATGGATATTAAATAATTTGAATTTGAGCATGCCATTGACTGTACAGGTAAACCATCATAAAGCAACTTGCCCTTGACCATCACCAGCATAATGCATGGTTTCAGGAGATGATTATGGAATATTATAGTGAGTTGCTGCCTCATTGTGTACTGAATTTAATAGAAACAAAGGCTATCAAAGCCTCTAAGCTAGTAAGGAAGCCAAAGTATATCAGAGGAGGCATATTATTTTAACCGAAATTATTATGATGGAGAAATATTGGGAAAATGTAAGTTAGTGTCAGATGGCTTCAGCAGGCAGTTGTCATTGAAGAATATAGTCTCTGAGGGGCGGGAAAGGCCCAGTCCAATGGGACCTGCAGTGAAATGTCTAGCCTAGTGTTCTTATCTACAGAACACAAAGCCTGCTTCACACATCTTGACCTCCCCAGTAGGCAGGGTCCCAAGGCTGGTACCATGCAGTTAAGATGACTTCACCAGAGCTGCAAATAACCTGAGCAACTGAGAGAACTGTTGAGATCTACAGAGATGAGATAGAAATGCCAGCAAGCTCCTGGCAACAGTGGCACAGGAGGTGAAGTTATTTCTATAACGATCAGGAATGCCAGAGAATCACTTACCTGCAAGGGTTGGCAATTTCCTCTGGTGTTGTTTTCATAAAAGGGGAGACAGGTTTTTCCACAAAAGAGCCAAAGCCCAGTCTAAAGTTGCTAGTTAATTTAGACATCTCCTTGGCAAGCCGGGAGCCCAGCTCTTTGATTGTGTTGAGGTCATCATCCATGGAGGCTGAGAGGTCCATGAGGTAATACAAGTCCACCGGGTAGTCCTCTGTCTGGCGGACTTGCACTTGCAAAGTCTGTTTCCCACCTGCAAAGCCCCGCAGGGAAAGCAGATCCATAAAAGCACAGTGAAATTTGTTTGCATCTAGCCAATCTCCAGGCTAACTGCCTATTTTACTTCAATAAGAACTTCCTAAAGATACATGCAATTTCATGAACTATGTGGTAAAGTTTATAAATGAACAAGATCTGAAGCATTTTCAGCAGTTGGTTTTGAAGTACAGAGGAGGTAGAAGTTAGGATATTTTATATCTCCTTGGGAGATTGGGATCCATTTAGATGGAAGATAAGTTCAATTTTGTGTGTGTGTGGAATTTAGAAAAGGTGAACTAAATAAAAGAGGAGCTTGAATTTACATTCCAACTCTTAGAGAGAAAAATTTGAGAATTCAAATGGTCACTCTAAGAGACTTCTTTAGTAACTGAATCAGAGTGCGAGTGATTATTGTGAGTAAAGAAGAGTGTTAATCTAGCATCATCCTGTTTCTTTACCATGGGAGATGTGAGTGATAATATTCATGATATATGATATGGTAGGAGATATGTTAGTGGACTGGCTATGTTACTATACAGAACATCATATTTACTTGCATGAGCCATCATAACGCACCTGGTCTCACTTTAAGAATCAAGCTCTGAGGCGTAATCTGAACAATGTCAGAACTATTTTTCTGTCTGCCTACACTGAGAGGCTTATTTTGAAGGATTTCTACTTGGGAGACAGGGTTTTCGATGAAGGTTAATTGACATCCTTTGGCTAAAAGATTTGCTGGGGTATCACACCTTTCACCAGCTCCAGATGGATGGGTAAAATTCTAAAAAGGAAAAAAAATATAAAGAGAAAAAGAAGACAAGGCTGCATTTCATTATGAGATGCCAATAATTAAATGTTTTGCATACTTTGCTACCTAAACATCTTACCATGCTAAGTACGCTGATAGTGATTATAGGACTGATGTTAAGTTATAGGTGAATAATCACAGAATTCAGCCAGGAAAATTTTGGAGAAAACTAATCTCCTTTTCAATTACTCCCCTGAATTCATGCAACAGTTTAATAAAGCCCATTTCCTTCAAGTTTCTCCCTTGCCATGACCAGATTCTTGAAATATTTGTGTTTGTAGTTGGCACTATTCTGTGAATTTATTTGTTCTAGATGACCTGTTGGTTCCTGGAGTCTTGGCTTGTCCCAGCTTTGCAGTGTGTCCATTACCAGTACCAGTGTCAAAGAGAGGTTTTTCTGTGGGTTTTTAAAAGGCATGCTTTATGCCCTCTACCTGGCACCCAGTACCAATTTTATGGACTGGTATGTTACCCTCACCTTGCACCGTAACGGGCCTCTCTGGGACTTTAAACTTAACATCTTCAAGGTATGCTAATTCAAGACCTTTTAGAATTTGCTTCAGGATTTGGAGGCAAGGAATGGAAGCAGAGGACAAGACGGTTTAAAAGCATGCTTTTCCACATAGGATTTCAGAGTTTCTCAACCCCACTTCAGATGGAGCTAGAGTGCCGGGCCATGAGCACACATGTGGCCTTTCTAATCCTGTAGCACCCAGAGCAGAGAGAAGGAGCCAGAGACAAGTACCCATCTTACTAACACCCAAGGCCCACTAACACTCATGCTTACAGAGAACCAAATCAATGCCCATACATTTTCCCCCTTGTTCCTTAGAATTTTAATTCCATTTCTTTAGCAACTAGTTATGGGAATATAATTTACTATCTACTAGTCAAATCTATGCACGCATGCTTGAGTAGTAGTTGTGGCAAACTGTGATTTCCAATCATAGAACATTATATACTGAAGACGAACAAGTCCTACACAAGATCTCAGAATCCTCAACACAGTGCAATTGCTATCAGCTGTAGCCACAGTGTCAAAAGACCAGAGGTGATATTGATCGTAGAACCTGTTTTCCTATCTGCCCTAAGAAGAAACCTAACTACTTAAATGCTCCAACTGACTCAACCAATACACTAACTACTGCCTCTACAATCACTTGTCTATCAAGTTCTATCCACAAGCAAAGCTATCATAGTACCCTTAGGAAACTCTTCTAAACAACTGTTTAAAATGCATTTAAATAAGAATTCTAGACTGATTTGTTATATCATGGCTCTGGGAGGAAACTCATATTGTCTTCTTTAGAAAGTCAATGTACAGGAAGTGTCTCTCCCCCTCTCCCTCTCCTTCCCCCCCACCCCCGCCAGTATGTATTATTCTCAATCTTGCTTTTGCTACATGAGCTCCAAAGGGTGAGTCCCTTGAATGTTTGTGGTCTTGTCAGTCACAGCAGAACAGTGTGACGTGCACTGTCTTTCAGGAATCCATATGTGGTACCCTCCATAGATGCACATCACATACAGTGCACATCACATACAGTCTTTTTTTTCTTTAATAGCTATAGCCCAGTTCTGAAATGATGTTTCCTTGTGAGCATGTTCCTCTGCTCCTGGTGAAAGTGGCATTTACAGGGCTTGATTGGTATTTACATTCACGTTATGAGATGCAGTGGGTGAGAATTGTTTTAAACTACCGAAAGACAGGGAATCTCTTCCTCACTATGAGATTGGCCAGCCGTGCCCCTGTCCAGGCAGTGACTCAGGGTAGCTTGCTGTATATTCCTTATTCATCATCCAATTACTTTATCTGGTTTTCAGTTTATCCAGGTAAGAAATGTTTGTTTGGGGCTTTGTTATTTCAGTGGTACAGACTCAATAAAATGTTAACTTTTACAAGAACTAGGTAATGTCTGAATAGTAATAGAACACTTCTCAAAGAGCCTAACAGTGGCTCACAATGGATCCTAATGGATCCTGATTCCCAATTGAGTGTAACGAAAGAACTGATGTCAAACATAGGTTGGCCTTTAGAAAATACTATCACCATGACTGCTGATTATCCACAAAGCCTCAATATTTTATCTGTTAATTGTCAATAATAGCTTTAAAATAAAAGGACTAACCAGATTAATGGAAGGATCTTGAGTTAAGTAATTAAAAACATAGTTTGATATACATCAATTCCTTCTGTAAATTGTTTTTGAAAGTTAACTGTGGGAATATCGCTTTGATCAATTGGTACTTATCCTTTTCTTTCTTGATTTGTTTTGCTCATTTAACACCCCCTCTCCCCTCCGACCCCATGCAGGAAGGACATGATCAGAGCTACCACTGAAAGAATTAGCCAAAGTGTAATTACAAATAATTTTTAAAAAAACAACATGGTGGGGGCATTTGTTTTACCTCCTGGGAACACCAGGCACACTGAGGTCCAATGAGCAAGCAGTCTCCACATGTTTCTGCACCTCCCACAGCACAGCCACCTAACAAACCCAGGGAGATGCAGGATTAAAGACACTTCTATTCATCCCATTTAGGAGCCGTATACCTCTGAAATTATGTGAATGAAACAATGTAATAGTTTATTTTAGCCTCCAAAGATCAACCTTTCAAACATTAGCAATACACATATAAGTTTATATTTTGAATCAATCACATTGAAACTATGTGCCTTGCAAACCAACAATTATTAATCTTTTTTTCTTATACACCAAAAGTTATCACACTTTTTTCTTTCTAAACCCAAAGTTATTTCTCTCTCCTTTTCCCTCAAAAGCATGGAAATAAAAAAAAAAAGCATGGAAATATCTAACTCTTCACAAGGATACCATTCTATTTATTTTTCATACTCAATAGGTCCATCACTTTATTTTCAAGAAAAAAATCATATTTACATCCATTAAAAACTGCTTTCTCTTGTAATGTATTTCTGTTTCTGGAATAAGTTCTTTTTCTTTCTCAAGATTATTATTTGTGAGTGGAAAGCCAGTTGTGTAACCAAACAGAAGAATTTCCAGAATGACTGTCACAATGGCATTCAGATGCCCTATTGTTCAGGATTGTTGTTGATTTCTCCTCATTAAAATGCCTGTGTAACCTTTGTATTTATTTACCTTACACCTAGAACTTTTACTGTGAGAAACCCTGTGTGTGCCTGTAATTTGTTAAAGTATTCGCTCGGTGGCAAGAGAGCTTTCACACAGATTAAATAAAAAGTGACTTCAGCTCTAGTTTCTGAACTGAACAACAGGTTTGTCAAGTATACCACAAAAGCAATAATATATGGGAGAGCTTAGATCTTACCTTGGACGTGATCATGCCTTCCTAGAAATAGAAAGAGCAGGCAGAGAAGCTCAATCCCCATCCGTTTCAGTTCTCGCTGTGCAGACAGATTAAAAAAAAAAAAGGAATTACCTTCAACATTACAAGACCAAAGCTGGATATCGTGAAAGTCTTTCTTTCTAGAAGTATAAAGAATATAAATACTACTTACGCTGCTTTGAAAAGAAACTTGAGATGTAAATTAAAAAGTTTTCATTAAGACTGAAATGAAAAAGGAGGCTACCTGGACAGGTAAAGAAGAAAAGCTGTGTTTAAAAGCAACTTCAACATGATTTACTTCCTTGTTCTCCTTATAAGGAAGGCAGGTGTACAATCACCAAGAAGGTGGGGAAATTCATTCAGTAGGATTTTTTTATGACAATTCAGTTGGGCTTTTTTGCATCCTAGAGAAAGTTAATATGTTTAGTAAAATAATAATCTATGAAATGTCAAAAGAACAATTGACAAGTGATTGTTTCTATAATGATTTTAACTTAGTACAAAGAGTAAAGAAGTGAAAGAAAACATAAGTATTGAGGTTCAATGTAAGGATGGTTTAAAAAATAAGGTAATGGAAAATACCTGAGATTTTTATATTCCATGTCCTCTGCAGAGAATTGAAATGAGCTCTGTAAAATTAATATATATATATATTATTTTATAATCAAATTAGAAGGTCAGGCTAGAAAGCAAACACTATTTCCTTTTTATTCAAATGAGATAAGAAATGCTTTCCCCTAAGTATAGGATTCTTACTTTAGAAGTTATATTGAAAATAAATATAAGAAAATCAAATTAGAGGAAAATAGAAGTAACATAAAAAAGAATGGAAACAAACAATTGTGCTCAAGATTGTGATTCCTTCAAATAAGGACCGGGGGCTCTTTCTAGTTTATTCTTCCAGAGCATTTGTGTAACATACTCAAGGCCTGCATCTGATCTTCAGCTCTGCCCTCTACCCAGGAAAAAGAAGAAAAATTTAAAAGGAAGAAGAGGTATCTGATGTACTATTTTAGCTTATAACTTGGCACATAGGAGATTTTTTTTATTATCATTAAATGAAAGAAATGCTGGAAATACAAACAATCTAAGGTTAAACTCAGTAGTTTATTTATATTTTTTCCTCCAACAGATACAGGAAGGTATTTTGGGATTTGTATAAACTGTAAATAGGTATGAAACAACTTTTGGTTTGGTGCTCTAAACGGTCTGGCCTTAGACTGACTTCTCTGTTGATTGGGCTGACGTCCTAGAAGATAATCTTTTAAAGGTATATTTCTTAGCAAACCTGTGTAACCTGTAAACAAATTCTAACCTGATCAAAATCTTCTGGAAGTCTGTATTAATTCTGAAGTCCATCATACATAAAACCCTAGGAGGATACAAGATTCCTTCAGGAAGAAGCCAGAAAAACTGGGTGCCAGTGGCTCACACCTGTAATTCTAGCTACTCAGGAGGCTGAGATCTGAGGATCAGGGTTCAAAGCCAGCCTAGGCAGGAAAGTCTGTGAAACTCTTATCTCCATTAAACCACCAGAAAACTGGAAGTGGCACTGTAGCTCAAGTGGTGGAGTGCTAGTCTTGAGCTGAAGAGCTGAAGGACAGCACCCAGGCCCAGAGTTCAAGCCCCAGAATTATTACACAATGGAAAATAGGCCTTTGGGAGAAAAGTGAAGTTACATGATTTAGTCTGAGAAAGAAAGATTAGGTGTGAATTTACAGACGTACCTTCATTGAAAAATTCAGTGTTATTTACACTCAACAAGTGTTTACTAAACATCTACTTTGAGTCAGATATCACTCGTTAAAAATATATTTGTACTTTTAATTGGCATATTAAAATTTTAAATGTATATATTTATGGGGTACAGTGTAATATTTCAAAACTGTATAATGTGTAATAATCAGGTCAGTGTAAATGGCATACTTAGTACCTTGGGAACCTATCATTTTTCTGTGTTGGTAACACAATTTTCTCTGGTACCTATTTTGAGATATTCACTTAATTGTTGTCAACCATAGCCCTGCTACTGTGTATTAGAATATTGCATGTTCCTCCTAACTGCACTCCTGTACTTATTGATCATCCCTGCCCCATCTCTTTTTCTCCCCTCTTCTTTCCTCCTCTCCCTCCCTTTCTAGGCTCTAGTAAGCATTATTCTATTTTCCATTCTTTGAAACCAGCTTTTTTATTTTCCACAAAAAAGTGAGTTCTTGCAGTATATACCCTTCTGACTTTTTTCATTTATCATAATAACCTTCCATTCTGTTCATATTGCTGATATGAATGATAGAACTTAATTATTTTTATGGCTAAATAGCTATTCATTTTGTACATTTTCTTTATCCAGTCACCTACTGAAGGACACTGAGCTTGATTTCGTATCTTAGCTGAGATGAACAGTGCTGCAGTAAATATGGGGTGCAGATGTCTCTCAGCCTACTGATTTCATGCAGTAGTTCCATTTCCAGATTTTAATTTTTTTGAGGTGCTTCATTACTATGCAAATATCATTCTTGACAACAACAAAAACAACCTCATGTTCTTGACCCATGCAATATATATTCTAGAATGAAAGGCAGAAATCAGGGCTATGAAAAATAACAAGAATAGAAAAAAAAGGAAAGAAGATAGAGTATGCTCTTTTATTTCAAATAGCCAAGGAAATTTTCCTGCCCAATTACATCAGAAAAGTCCTAGATAACTTGGGCAAACAACAAGGTAAAAAGTCAGAGATAGCCACAATGTGGACATTTTTGATTAGGTCTGAAGACAGGGGTCAGATCATATATAGTTTTGACCTTGAATTTTATTCTAAACAAGTTGGAGTCTCATTGAAAAGTTAAAATCAGAGCAATGCTATTATTTTATATTTTGAAACAATCACTTGGCTGCTGTGTAAACTGGAAATGTCTTTGGCTAGGTGGAAATGTATACAGGGTAGGATGTGCATGCTGCTGCTGAGGACAGAGGATGTGGTGGTGAGGACTGGGATGTTGGTAATGAGAAAGGAGAGAGACAGTCAAATTCAGAATATATTTTGAAAACAAACTGTGCTTACTGATTGGACATTACTACAAACAAAAGGTGATATATGGGGCCTGAACAACGATTAACTATTACTCTTCATGGAGAAGGGCTAGCTTGGGAAGCAACAGTTTTCATGTGAAGAGTAAGTGTCCAGAATGGGAGAATTCTGAGATCCTAGAAGATAACCAAGTGAAAATGTCACATAGCCAGTTGGAGATCAAAGTTTGTAACTGGACACCTTTACAGTGCAGACCGTCATTCTGAAGCCATCTGCCTGGATCCAAAACTATGAGGCTGATGGTGTTCAAAGAAAGGAGTCTGAGTGAGATTCTTATGTGAACATAGATAGGGAAGAGCCTGAGGACTGAGCCCAAGGCTTGGCAATATCTAGAAATCTCAGGGTCAATGACCCCATAAGGAAGTAGGTATTCAAAGAACATTCCATCTTGCTAAAGAGTTCATGTTGTCAGGAGGCAATTTTCCAAATTACCACTCACATTTGTGTACAAGCAGAGTCTACTTTCTCAAAGATGTTATGTAAAATGAACAGTCTTTGAAGAAAAAGATAGGTCAATGAAAAATTGCTTACAAGATTGAAAGTATAGAGATCCTGTTTGTCTCCAGATGCAGGGGCAGGCCTGCTTACTGCTTGAAAGCTAGAACAGTGTCACTTGCTAGAACAAAGAGCAGACAAACTACTGCCCATTATAAAAGGTTCAGATTCCCTAAGCTCAGGGTACCTATCTTGTAACACACAGCCCATGTCATACACAGGTATCTCCGATTCCCTTCAGTGTTATCTTATGGGAATTGATATTAGAGAACTGGTGAATGTGCATATTGACACTCTAGCCTCTGTCCTTGCTGTGAATGATGAAGTCTTTTATCTCTGAGCCAAGCATCTTACATCTCTGTCGGTATCCATGAGTCTATGACAAGCTAATGTATTAGCTTAAAAGTAAAGGGAAATCTCAGGCAGGTTCTTCAGCCTTTAATAGTTCTTGAAAGATCCTACTTCTTTCGTCAGATGGGCCATACAACTTCCAACCTGACTTTGAAAACAAAACAAAAAAAGTCTTGCATATACTGGTCTGCCCCAACTGCTTGGGATTGGATAGTGCAGCCCTGCCTTAGCAGTTTCCTAGGCCCAGAGTTGTCTGTCTGCTCATTGACTAGGGACTGCTACTTAGATCACTTTGAGAAACGACATCAGGGATGCCCACACAGCTCTCCATCTGCCCTCTCTCCAAGCAGTATTAAATACCTCTTCTTTCTGAAAGACAGTTGGAATCCCTCTCCCAGCCTGTTTTGCAGTTGAGAAACCCAGTGACCAGTTCTTGCCAATGGAACATGAGTAGGCGTGCTGATATGATTTCCTATGTGTCTGCCAACTGGATGCAGGTAGTGACAAGGTCCTGGGAAAATGCCAACGACTCAGTTTGACCTATGAAATGAGTAAAGCTGAAATTTGACTTTTAAATTAAGTATCCTGTAATATCCCATGTAAAGACTTCTTTCCCAGTCTTCAAAGTATAATACACTGATTTATTTACTTTTGGTCCCCAATTGTAGCCCTTCCAATGGACATTCCCTCCCTCCCTCCCACGTCTGTCACACAGCCTCTTCTGCCTTTAGGCCTGGTCTCTCTCTGGCTCACTCAGCTCACTGGCCTTGTATCAAAGTAGACCTTAATGTTGGCAGAAACATTTTGTCTCTCAAGTGTTCCTTTCCCTTGGCCATCCCCAGGGTAGCCCTTTTCACTCTGGTTGTCTACATAATTTCTCTTCTCTCACATTGAGCTGTGAGTTCTTTTAAGGCACGTATTTACTCAACAAATATTTATTGAATTCTTATTATGCAGCAGGCAGTAACTGTGTCTTAGTTATCTTTCTATTCCCAGAAAGCAGCACAATGCCCCTTACTTTGTAAGTAATCAGCGAATATTTGTGTCTTTATTGACGACTATCTTACTTGTTACAAGGGAGGTATTCAATGACTATTGAGTCAACAGATACATGATTTAAGAAAGCCCAGAAAGCAGTCAAGAGAGGGAAAATGTTTTCCCCACTTGAGTGGTGATAAAAGCTGAGAAAAGGCTTAAATATAAGTAGAGAAAATGCAAAGAGGAATTTAACAGACAATGTGAAGTTAGAATAATAAAGTAGGAAATACTGTTTCACTCTGCATTGATGTTGGCATTGCTCCAGAGCCACAGGGAAGAGGTAGTCTTACTTCCTGAAGATGTAGTACCCAAATCCCTTTTCTAGGAAGTGCCTCATCTACACTACTATGGAGAGGTAAAGCTCTGATTGTCACATGAACTTAGCTGCCAGCACCCTTTAAGTGCAATGAATGGAAACGGGAATATTTTCCTATTTCTTCATATAGTGGTTCTAAATATTAAGGGGAAGTTCCCAGACCCCCAGGGGATCCCTGAAGCCTTGGATAGTATTGGATCATATGTGTGTATGCATAATTATTATTTTTTATTGTAAAGATACTATACAGAGGGTTACAGTTACATGAGTGAGGTAATGAGTACACTTCCTCTTGAACATTGTTAGCCCCTCCATTGTTTTCCCCCT
>NW_012267221.1:12034873-12145286 GCF_000151885.1 Dipodomys ordii
GGATTATGTCGATCCCTTTGTATTTGCTTAAGTTCCTTGCATGAACTATGATATGGTCTATTTTGGAGAAAGTTCCATGAGCTATGCATAATTATTATACATAATATAATATACATTATAATGGTTTATATATAATATCTTCTATACATCTACACATATCTTAATGCTCTTTCTTTTTTCTAGATTTTTTATTGTTATTGTAAAGATGATGTTCAGAGGGTTTACAGTCACATAACTCAGGTAATGAGTACATTTCTTTTTGACAATGTCACTCCTTCCCTCACTCTCTCCCATTTTTTACTTCCCATCCTCACCCACAAGTTATACAGTTCATTTTCAATGCCTTTCTTATCTTATGCAAGCATTTGTCTTGAACTGTGTAGCTTTTGCTGTTTGAAGTGTCTAGTAAAACTAGCACAGATTTCTTTTTGTTTCTTCATGAATGCACGGATTGATTTGTTCTTGCCATAGATCTTAGCAGCCTCAGAGCACCATTTTTTTTTCCATTTCTTAAATTGAGAACTTTCACATTTTCAATTAAAGAAAGCCCTTTATGGCTCTTTTTGGCCTGTATGAATTTTCGGATCGCTATTCTTGTGCTTCAAGGTCATTAGTAAAGATTACTTGAGCACAAGCACTGCAATGCCACAATAGTTGCTCTAGGAACTGAAAGGACTTTTGAGTGACAAATGGACAAATAGCATATACATTGTAGATAGACTGGACAAAAGGATGATTTGTGTCCTGAGTAGAAGAAAACATGATGGTAAAAGATTTCACTGTGTGCCTCAGGATGGTGTACAACTGAAAATTTATTAATCATTTTGGGGATATGGTTGACATAACTGAATCCACTACAAGTTAAACTATGTTTGAAGGCATTACGGCATGTGAATGTTGAACTGGGAAAGAAATGGAAATCAGGAGTTTGGTAATAGTAGGTGAAGGTGACAGGATGAGAACAGAGAGAGAGAGAGCAAGACAGAAAGAGAGACAGTGATAGAGCAAGTGAGCAAGAGATTAATGAGATTAATGAGACTGGAGGAGAAGAGTCTGATATTGAAGAGCAAGTCATTTTTAGGAGGGATCTGCAGGTATTTGAAAGCAGAAGCCTGGGTCAGAGGAAAGTTACGTCAGGTAGAAAGGAGGTAGGGGAAGGACCATTATCCATAGTTAACTCAAGAGAGAAGAAGCCTGAGACATAGGAACTGAAAAACACTAGGGTGAGACTTGCAAACTAACTCTTCTAAGGGGAAGGCTCATGACACAGGCCTAGAGCTGCTGTGGATCCCAATATCCTTCCAGGCTGGATCTCACTAAGACTTGGTTCTTCCTAGCTCTATCCAAAATCTTGTTTACTTCATAGCAATGTGCATTCTTGCTACAAATTCCTATTTCTTCTGGGTAGTTAAGAGAGTCTCTTTCCTCCTATCACACCAGCTGCAACTTCAGACAGTCTGGTTGAATCCATAGGATAGAACATCACCATTTGAGTTACTCAGAGCTCAACCTGGAGATAGACTCCACCCAGAAGTCTGACCCTCTCCAAGGGTCTGAGCTGAGGGGCAGGTAGACTGAAAGCCACAGCACTAGACCCGGGATGCCACCCCTCTGTGCCCTGCCCCCAGCTGGCCTTTACTTGGCCAATTCAGAATGAATGTGTTCAGCTGTCTCTGAGGGCAGGAAGCTATCTGAACCTGCCTGACTCACTGCACTCAGCTTGGGTCTTTCCTGGACCCAGCAACTCATCTCAATCAAAGGATGACAGGTTAAAGTCCAGCCTCACTTGCCCCAGTGTTCCTTAAATACTCCTGGGAGAAGAAATGATGCTAAGTGTGGCTAGAAACCAACTAGAAATCTGCAGACCTCAATTAGAAATGACTGTCAGCTTGAACTAAGTTGCCGTGTTACCTGCTTTTATTCAAGCACTAGTGATGAGTATTCTACCCTCACATGCCTTCTGGAAGAGTCCTGGATAGTGGGTAGCCAAAAGAAAACAGTGTAAGTGTATGTGTTGCATTTGCATGTCTTAGAGACCACTTTATGTGTGATGTCTTTGTAGAATTCTATGGTTGGCTTAGCGGTGTGTAAGCAAGGAATCTGGAAATGGATACTTTTGTCTCACTTGTCAAGACCTTAAGGAATATTCTTTTCTTTTTTCTTTTACTCTTTTGCCTGTTCTGGGGCTTGAACTCTGAGCCTGGGCACTATTCCTGAGCTCCTTTTGCTCATTTTGCTAGCACTCTACCACTTGAACCACAGTATCACTTCTGGCTTTTTTTCTCCTGGTGATTTGAGTAGCTAGGATGACAGGCATGAGCCACTGG
Source organism: Dipodomys ordii (assembly GCF_000151885.1). Taxonomy (NCBI): domain Eukaryota; kingdom Metazoa; phylum Chordata; class Mammalia; order Rodentia; family Heteromyidae; genus Dipodomys; species Dipodomys ordii. Next base: position 12,037,201 of record NW_012267221.1, read on the forward strand.
TGCCCAGCAGGAATATGCTTTTAAGGAAGGATGGATAACAACTTCTAGTCAACCCAAGGTATAACGCTCACAATACACTAAATGCTGGAGAAATATTTTCTGGCCTAGGCCTTGCATTTTATGATAGTGTCTTTTAAAAAAATGTGGTTAAATATACTCTAGGGGCTGGGTGTGGTGGAGTCTGCTTTTAATCCCAACAACTTGGGAGGCAAAGATAGGAGGATCACAGTCTGAGGTAAGCCCTGGTAAAAGTGCAATATCCTATCTGAAAGACAAACTAAACGTAAAAGACGCAGCATACCTAAGCACAAGTTCCTGAGTTCATTTCCAAGCACTGCAAATCCACATTTATATGTGTCAGTGTGTCTCCTAAATTTTTCCATTTTAAACATTTAATGTGCACACCTTGATCTGCTACCATTACCATAATCCATCGGAAGAACTTCATCACTATCCTCCACTGAAACTCCATATACTTTAAATAAGAACTACATCCCTTTCCCTTTCCTCATATCCCTTTACAATCTCCATTCAGCTTACTGTCTAATGAATTTTTACTAACCTAGACTCATGGAGTAGAACCACACAGCCTTTGTCCTTTTGTGTCTACCTTATTTCACTTCATACTTATGAACTCAAGGTTCATCCATACTGTCATACCTATCAGAATTTCAGATGTTTTAAAGGCTCCACTATTCACAATAGCCAAAAAGAAGACACAATCTAAAAGCCCATCAACAAGTTTGTTAAACAGAATTTAGTATATCAATGAAATAGAATATTCTTGAGCCTTTAAAACAACTGTCAAAATGAGGTGTGAAGATGTTTATTACAAATAAATGGGGGAGGAACCCATGACAACAAGTTATGAAAACTCCCATCCTCCAACATAGTTGTAGGTAATTCACCAGGAATTCTTATCTAGGAGTATTTCCTCCTGGTAACCTGCCTGCCCTTCCTCACCTAGAATCACCAATTCCCAGCCATGGGTGCAAGTGCCTGACTAAATCTTCATCCATTTCATGGTAAAACCCCTCTCTGCTTCCATTTAGGATTTGTGATTATTTACTAAGTACCAAGCCAGGCTAAAGATTTTTATTGGTATGTCATGATTTTCTTCACACAAAACCCCTATAAAATACATATGGTTTTGTGCCCGCTTACCAGATGAAGAAACTGAGGCTTAGAGAAGCTACACAACCTATATCCCAGCTCATACTTCTCAGAAGTTACAGCCCTGGAGATAAGCTGCAGCCTTCCAACCTGAGTTCAGAGTCCACCAGCAGCCTTCCTCCAGGTAGACCAGAAATGTTCATAGACTCATGGAAATGAGACTTTATAAGGAAACTTAACAATGTGTCTCTCTATCATGGGGCCTTGATTCCAGCTCTGGCTCTATATCTAGCTGTCTGCGTTTTGCTTTGTTCTTCCTAAGGATCATTTACCACTAAAAAATGAGACAAAGAGGCCATCCTGCATTGTATATCCTTCCTTTCTCTGTTTGAAGTCTAGTACAAATCACTTGCAAACAAAATGAAACAAAACATGCTGCCAGGCCACTAGGGGAAGCTGAAAGTGTTGGCCAGAAGCCAGAGCTGGCACAGTGTGCAGAGAAGGCAGCCCCAGGCATTTCCTGTGGCTGAGAGATGATTCAGCTTGACTCCTAGTGCTTGAACCACTGCCCTCTGCCTGCCTCCCCCACCCCTCACCCTCACCCCCACTCCCACTACCCCTCCCTGACTGGAGTTAGAGGTTGGTGGCCCTTCAGCTTCAGCCCTACTCATCAGAGTTCAGAAAGTATTTTGAAGCCTGAGCCTTTTCTGTCTTTTTGCTTGTGGAATAATACAAAGATGAGGGTTCCCCCCCCCACACACACACAAAATTCCAACAAGCCCAAGTTTTGTTTTGTTTTTTTTTGGTTTTGTCTTTTTTGACTTGACTTAGAGAAAGAGGTTCTCTTTGTATCCTTTATACCCTTTGTATCCGTGAAGCAACCAGCTGGTCTGCCATAGGAGTCTGTGTGAACCTGCGCTGATTGACTGATTGCTCAGTGTTCATTCATTCTCAGCTTCCAAAAATGACCAACATTTCCCTTTTTCTTTTCATTTTAAAAGATGAGTTGAGCCATCTAGCCAAGGGTTAAGGCCCCTTGATTTTGAACAAATGCTTTTTTTGATGGGAACCACCTCATCTCAACAGGCTGAGGCATTGTTTGTAAAAATGGAATCTGATTCATTTATTCATTCACCATTCAGCAACATGTATGGAAACTCCAATGTGTTGTTGGGTACACTGTTCTGGGTACACACCAGTGTTAAAACTGAAAAGGTTTTAGACTTTTGGAGCTTATATTCTGGTGGGAGTGGCAAGCAGTAAACATACAAATGAACAAATGCTAAAAATAATAAAGATTGCCTAAACCATGCCTATAATCCTAGCTGCTTAGAAGCTCAGTTCTGAGGATCATGAGTTGAAGCCATCCTGAGCAGGAAAGTCCTCAAGACACTATCTCCAGTTACTTACCCCCAAATCTGGAAGTAGAGCTATGTCTCAAGTGATTGAGCACTAGCTATGAGCAGAAAAATTCAGGGACAAGCACCCACATGTGTGTGTCTGTGAGTGTGTCTATATATACATGAATGTGTATGTGCATATGCATGACTATACCTTTTGTGTATACATTTCATTAAAAATATGAAAAATATATATTTATTCCTCATTAGGTCACTCTTAGAAAGCAGGAAAATCTATAGCCATAGAGTTGAATGTGCCTGATCTGGTATCATCTCAGAAGCTAATCAGGAGAAAGCAAGTCAGATGGGCAATCTTACTGTAAAAAATATCCAGGAAAAATGAAAACACTTCTTTTGACTATAGAGATGCAATCTGTGTAGCTGCAACACTAGAGAAGGTTACTGTACTTTAAAAACATGGAAGAAAGGGTGGCCAATGACTGAGCAGATCTGTGGAGGATGTATTTCTTTCAACTGCCACTTTTTGGACTTTATTGATTGTTTGTGAATCCTGTCTGTACATTTACATAAAATCAAAGAGAGTAAAGGATTGATCATGATGCAAATGCCTTAATCAATAAAAAGGCTAAGCAATAAATTATTCTAATAAGCTTATCAAAATATCATTAAACTGTGATGTCTCAAGAATAAGTAGGGGAAAAGAAGAAGAGCCTTTAAATGCAAGTAGATGTGGTGTTTTATTAAAGATGGTATATTGGGTTGTTGCACCATGATAGAAGTAATGAATCTATATACTGTTGAACATAATTACTATCAGACCAAAAGTGGCTTCTGTTGGTGTGAGGCATTGAGGGACTATGAAAACCTCCTGCATGTGTTGCGGCCTCTGTGGCCTCATGGCTACATTGTGGAGCCTCCCTTACTGCCAATCTTAACATCCCCTTCCTTGTACCCACTCGCTACTAACAGGCTGCTCCACTCAGCTATAATGCAGCTAAAGGTTCAACAATAGTTTCAACATAAAAGTAAGGACGTTGTTTCAAAAAAAATTGAGATAGGGTCTCCCTGTTTTTTACAACCCAGGCTGGCCTTGAACTCAGGTCCTTCCTTTTGACTCAGCTTTCTGAGTTTTGGGATTACAGTTATGTGCCACCATGCTCAGTAATACTTCTTTTATATTATGGAGTTAAAAAAGATTTGAAAATTCCCCTGAACCTCAGTGGTCCACATCTGTTGTATTAAGGAGGCAGAGGTTGGGAAGACCAGGTTTCTAGGGCGAATTGGGATAAAAGTTTATGAGACACTCATGAGCCAGTGTGCTTGTCATTCCAATTATTTGAGAGGCAGAGATGGGGAGGATTGCCCTTTCAGGCCAGAAAAAAATAATAGCTTTGTGAGAGGAAAAAGTTAGGCTTGTTGATATGTGCCTGTTAGTCCAAGCTAGCATGCTCAAAACATGACACCCTATCTCAAAAATAAGGGATATTAAGGACTGGAATAATGCAAAAGGTAGAATATCTGCCTAGCAAGAACAAAGTCCTGACTTCAAGTGTCAGTACTACCTTCCTCCGACCCCTCAACAGTTTAAAACTACCAACAAAAACACATGTAATGAAAGCATTCCGGTATTAGGAAGTTGCTGTTAGTAGTCAATATTTTGGAGGATCTGTGTGTTTTTGTTATTGGCCTGTTGACATGTGGTGAAATTAAATTCTCTTGGGTATCCATAGGGTGATATCCAATAGCAAGGAAAGCATAATGATCAGCCTTGGCCTTAGAGCTCCAGCCTTGGTGGATTGCTGCACATTTGTTGCATAGTATCAGTCATAAAGTGCTTTAGACAATCAAGGATTAAAAGGATGGGATTTAAATGTTAACTCAGCTGACAAAATGATTTATTTTTATGTATGTCATTGATGGAGGGGGGTCTGGTTTTCCAAACTATGTTCTGAGGAAAGCTGTTAATCCTCACTCTGATAATGAAATGTTCTAAAGTTTATTTAATATAGACTATTAAATCTCCCCTATCAGAAATTCATGATACTCATTAATCTAGTAAACACTTCAAGAGGCTCCACAGGGAAGAAAAATTTTCATCTTTGTTTAACAGTTACACAGAAACCTCTTTTGCTAGGGAAAACCTAGGTCATCCTGTACTTATTGGCTTCCCTGGTCCCTTTCCAACTAATATGGTTTCAGATGGTCTAGAGTAGAGAAGGGAGGCATTGGGACTTGTGGAATTATTTTCTAGCCTGCTATTGAGGAGACCCAGGATTAGATTTACAAGTAGCTTTATGATGATAATGTAGCCAGATTTCTTAAGAAAATGCTGCTCCTGACTTTAATGTATTCTTCAACTGAAAGATTTCAAGGTGGAGTTTACTGGAAAAAATTCTCTAAGGAAAGTCAAGAGGCAGGTCCATTTTAGTGATAGTCCCGATGAAGCACTTCATTAGGGTAACTATGCCTCATGGCAAACCTCTAAACACAGACTCAGGCCTTGACCTTGGCTGCTTCAAAAATTCCGACGCAGCCAGGGGCTGGTGGCTCACACCTGTAATCCCAGCTAGATAAGAGGCTGAGATATGAGACTCACAGTTCAAAGCCAGCCCTTGGAGGAAAGTCCTTGAGATTCATGTCTCCAATTAACCACGAGAAAACTGGAAGTAGAGCTGTGGCTCAAAGTGGTAGAGCATTAGTCTTGAGCAAAAAGAACTGAGGAACACCACCCAGGCCCTCCAGACACTACCCTTTTAGTGTGAATGCTTTGAGCTGGTTTCCCCATAAAATAAATTCCTGGCATGACGATCCATATTGTTTTCCTGTGGCATCCTGTTCTATGGGCAGATGATCCTGGTTGCTACTCGTGTATGCTCTGGACCTGTTGCTCTCATCTGCCTATCTGTCCATCTATCTGCCTCACTTGTAAAAGTGAGTAGTAGTAACACTGCTCTCTTCTTGAGGTAGGAAGCATCCCCTACCAACAGGAAAGAAACGGCTGCATTTTATTCTGAATTTGTTTTCTTCCCAGCTTTCTCAGAATCTGCTGATACAGTGCTCTTGAAGGTGTATGTTAACCCTCTGTTGATGCACTCATTCTCTCACTTTTTATCATGACATATTGTATCAAAAATGCCATTCTTTCGCTGTTGTGAAATGAAGGAAGAATTCTAAGGGCATATATAGGAAATGTGTCATTTTCCCACCTTGTGGGATGTCAAATGGGTAAAGGGAGAAATTCTACAATTCATTCAGTTTGGCTTTCTAAGAAAAGACTGAACTATAACGATTTTTTAAAATAATTGAGTTCAATGACAGGTAAGGGGAGAGATGTGAAGACATGTTTCAAAGCTACATTTGCTGTGTCTATGTGTTTCTTTTTCCCCCATATTTCTCAGAAGACAAGCTAGACCTGAAGAGCTAAAATAACTCCATTTTAAGATTAACCCCACCAACCTGTAGCTGTGCTGCCCTCAGAGTAACCCCCAAAGAGAAAATTAGTTCTTGGAAAAACTGCAGGTTGCTACCAACCCTGCCCACCCTTACGGAGCAGAACAGTTGCCTAAGTATTCCATCAGAAAAAGGGAAGTGTGGTCAGGGTGGACTTAAACCCCCTGAACTTGTGAACTTGCTGAACTTGTGAACTTGCTTGTGTGGAAACCCCCTAAACTTGTTTGTTTGATACTATAAAAGCTGTGCTAATTTTGTGCTGGGGCCTCCTAGAGTCACCGGTTACCGAGTGTGCAGAGGACCAAGCTCACGCTTGCGATAAAGGATTCTTTGCTGTTTACATTGATCGTGATCTCTGGTGGTTTGTGAGGGGGCATCCAAAAACCAGACATTTCATCTGGGGGCTCATCCGGGATGCCCCCCTCAAAAGCCCACCTAGAGGCCTGATCAGCAAGTCGTCTAACCAGCCGGTAAGTAGGGGTGCAGCTGCTTTATGTTAAATGTTTCATGTTTGACTTGCAAGTAGGGGTTTTGTGACTGGTAAGAAAACTTGGCAGATGCACTATAAGGTGCCAGCGGACCGGTGGAAGACGTTCCCTGGACCCTTGGGAGAAGCCCTCCTGGATGGGGACACCGGGGACGTCCACCCTCTGCCCCCTCCCGAGTGGGGACGCTGGGCCTCCGCCATCTTGGCCTTTGGATGGGGATGTCCACCCTCCACCACCTTCTGAGTGGGGACGCTGGGCCTCCACCATCTTTGCCTTTGGAGGGGGACGTCCGCCATCTGCCACTACAGGTTAAGGGTGGATTTGGGTGCCAATCTGGACATGCATGCTGTCTCTGTCTTGTCTGTGTTTGTTATTCTAATTCAGTGCCTCTTTTTCCTTGTTCATCTTACTTTCATTTTTAGATCAAGAGAGCATCCTGGAGCCCCCAAAATGGGTGGCCAGCGACTTCTTTCACCCCAGCTGCTCTCCCACTTTAAGCCTTTTGGAATTTCAGGATGACATCAGGGGTTGACTTATTCCCCAGAAGAGGGGGGGCAGTAGAGGGTGAAGAACCTGCAGTATCTAGCAATAACTTGAAAGGGCTGGCAAGGAGACCTCGCAGCAGGATAAATCTGCCACTGAGCACCTGCAAGTGGCACCAGCAAGATCTTAGCCTCAGGCCGTGGCCCAGGGATTCTGAGTGTGGGTGGCGGGGAGCCTGTCAGTCTGAGGAGATGGCCGCTAGGGACTTTTTTCCCTTGCCCCAAAATGACTGGGAGTTCTCCTCTGCCTTGGAAGGCCCCTGGGTCAACGTTTGCAGGAATCTAAAAGAAAAATCCTCCAGAGGTGAGTAGAGGGGGTTCAAGTCCCCTGGTAAGTGGATTTGAGTCCCATTGTGAATGGTGGTGAGATGTCGCCCCATTCACTAAGACCTGATTTTGTCTTTGTGGCCACTTGTCTGTTTTGTTTACTTCGGTGTATTTTCTGTTCTGGTTTCTAAGGTAGGGAAGTGCTGGGTGAGGGTGGCAGGCTCACTCAGCAGACTCTGGATTCAGCTTGCTGAGTGAGAGCTGCGCAGAGTTCTGGTAGGGATGAACTGGGGGCCCATTAGTCCCCAACTCAGCCTTTGGTACTAGTTTTAAATGTGGATCCTTGGTTTTTGTGTTTATTTGTGTTTTTGTTATTTATTTAAACATCTCTGGGGGAATAAAAGTTCCAGCCTCCGACTGGGCTCTGTCATAGACCTGCTATGCCACCCTCCCTGTGAGGCCTGAAAGGTTGCTGGACTAGTTTGATTCCCTTCAAGCCTCAGGCTGCATTTTGTTCTTGTGGAGGCTGTGGGCAGGGAGGGTGTGGAAGGCTGTGTGCATGGTTTGGACTTTTCAGCTAGTCCGGACAATGTAACAATTTGTAAAGTGCTCTTGTCTAAAATTGGATAAAAAAATCAGGTGACACCCTCCCCCAGCCCTCCTCCAACAGAAGGGATTCAAAAGACCCATTGAAGAATTGCCTTGCTAAACAAACAAGCTCTGGAAAAATGCTCAACAAAGATACTTAGTTTAAAAGAAAAATTGTTTTAAATTTTTGTTTAAAAACTTTAAAAATTGTACGTACAACTGCTTTTGATTTTTGCACGTGTTAGTATCTGTGTGTGTTTTGTATATGTTTGTGAACATGTTCAAGATAAGAATTGTCAGCATGCTGTAACAATTGGGTGAGTTTAAAATTTTAAATGTAAAAGTTTGTTTAATGCTGTCAAAGACGTTACCTGTTCTGTCTGTCTAAAACTGTGTATTTTATTCAAGAACCAAAAAAAAGTTTATTTGTATAATATGACTTGCTTTCAATGATGTTTTACAATTAGGATGTTTTTAAAAGTCATAAAGGTGTTAAGTCTAGCTTCTTGGTACAGTGATGGTAATTGTAATTTTTGCATTAAGGAAAAATTGTCATTTGAATTTAAAAGTTTTTAATGTGTATCTGGTTTAAAACAAGCATCCAAGAGACAATGAGTGACACTTAGCCTCAAGATTTTAAGGGATATTTCCAAAACACAAATGAAAACTAAAGTATAAAATATTAAAAGAGATTAATAAAAAGCTTAAAAATTAGAAATAGATTTTTGACATAAAGTTTAAAAGTAAAATAGTTTTTTTAACATTTGCCTCAAAATGCACAAAGGAAAAATTAGGATTATCAAAATAATTGCTTAATTGCTATTCCAGTTTGCTCTTATAAGTTTTTTTAACCATTTCCAGCAAGCCCAGAGCAAAGCACAGAGGATTCTTACAGGTTTGTTAGATGTAACTTTGGCTCTTAATAAGTTCCAGGTAAGAGCATGCTTAAAAGCTACTTCTATGTTGACCACCTTGTTGCTTTTAATTGGAGTAAAGTGGCCTTTTATGAGACTCATTGATCTGCAAACTAGTTCGAAGCCAGCCCGGACAGAAAAAGGTCCCTGTGAGACTGTCACCTCTACTCAGCCAGCAGAGTGCTGAAAGAGCAAGCAGAGTTGCTTTGGGACTTAAACTGGCAGAATGCTAGCCTTAAGCTGGAGAGCTAAGGGACAGTACTCAGGCCCCGAGTTCCAAGTCCAGTGACGAACTAAGGGAAATGCCAATGAAGCATTTATCCCAGTGTAGAGAAGACATTTGTGGGACAAGAGCTATGGAGGAGCATCCAGAGGCAATAAGCCACTGCTCGGATGGCAAAAATGTCAGATCCTAGAGTCATTTGTGCGTGGCCCTTCAAAAACTGATCAGAACCAGAAGGTCATGGGAAGATAGTTTGTAAGCATGCCTAATGTTCATGACTACCTTGTAAGGGACAGGAACTTGTCAGTCATCTGTGATAGTACTAAAAAGCTAAGGTTGTAAAATGTGGGGGATAGTTTAAATCCCAACCCCAGTATGTGTCAAAAGCCCTAATGGTCAGTAATTGAGCTGACACCAGCTACATGAAATTCATCTGCTCAGAAAAAGTTTGTAAACCTGAGAGTGTTTCTATTAACATCTGTCTGAAGGCCTGCACAGGTAACTTAGGCATTGTTAGGGTCACTAGAGATCACATTCCTAACCATCCAGAAAGATGTTTTTGCCAACCAGAGTGCTAAACAAGCTATGCTGCTGCAGCCGGAGAAAAGGTTTGTGCATTTGTCAAAAGTTAAAATATTGTTCTTGATGACATCTAACCCTGGTAGCCTCTTTGTAAAATAGGTTAGAGGTTCCTGGCTAGGTAGGATCAACACCCCTGAGTCAGCTTGAAGAAGTTACAGAAGATAAATCTTCACCCATCTTCCCCTTTTAAGAACAAGGAACCGGAGTCACTTTTAAAAAACTGTGGCAAAATAGAAGGAAAGGCATGAAAAATAGTAGTGCAGGCCTGAGCCCTCTATATCTGCCTAGAAAATCCTAGCCTTATTAAAAGAACTATCTAGTTTAAAAAGTTGTCATCTTGGTAAAATTTCCTGGGCTATTGTCTAAATGGTCTTAAACAAAAACAAAAAAAAAAAACCCTAGCGGGGGGTCAAGCCTGCCAAGCCTATGCAATGTATCCTTAACCAGTCTGTGTAGGAATTTGCAGCCCAGCACGAGGTGTGACAGTCCTTTGGAGCCACTGAGAGATCCTGCTGCTGCTGCTGCACACCCTAATGGGTAAAGTTTGAAGACAGCCTGACAGTCACCTGGGGGAAATCTACATCATCACCCAGACCACCTCCACCATGGTAAAAGGAGACTGAACTCCTGCCTGGTTCCATCACCTGAGATTGCATCCCAGTTAAAAGCTGCTAAAACTAAGATCTTGTGGGACATTCTTTTGGATGATATCCAGAAACCCTCTCTATTCCCACAGTGGATATTGGGGGCAAGGATATCACTGGCTTGCTTGCCTAGGCACTTCAGTGCATAGTGACTGGAAATCCATTCTATAGTCACAGCCTAGTTTGGCTCTGGTATGGTAATAACCTGAGTGTGGTATCAATGCAGGCAGTGAAAGGAATGAGACCCAGCCCTGCTCTCAGCCTTAAAATCTAGCAAGCTTTTGCATTTCAGTGGTGCCTTGAGGATGTTCTGAGATAACTTGGTTCCACAAGCAACAGGAAAAAATGGGCAGTTTTCAACTCTAGCTACAAAAAAGCTCAAGGAATTGTAAAAAAGAAGAGGGTAGTAAAGAAAGCCTTGAAAAAGAAATTGGGAAAAAATTGGTAAAAAAAAAAGTAAGTATTGTCTTAAAATGTTTGTAAAAAGAAAAGAAGACAAACCTCAGAAAGTTTAAGTATGTAGCAAATGGTATGAGTATGTCTTAAAAATGGGAGCTTATGAGTACAGCGGGTATAAAATTAAAGTTAGCTGTGATACACGGAGTCAGGACTGGTCAAAGCAAATGTAAGGGCTTTTGGTACTGTTAATTTCGTTACTCACAATCGGACCTTGTAAAAAAGAGATCAGCGCAGTCCATCTATTAGTTCTAAGACCCCAATACCAAACTGTAAATATAAAAGAGTGTGCCAATTAGGGGACCATGATTGGTCCCCAATGCTCTAGAAGAGGAAGGAATGAAGAGCTAAAATAACTCCATTTTAAGATTAACCCCACCAACCTGTAGCTGTGCTGCCCTCAGAGAAAATTAGTTCTTGGAAAAACTGCAGGTTGCCACCAACCCTGCCCACCCTTAAGGAAGAGAACAGTTGCCTAAGTATTCCATCAGAAAAAGGGAAGTGTGGTCAGGGTGGACTTAACCCCCCTGAACTTGTGAACTTGCTGAACTTGCTTGTGTGGAAACCCCTTAAACTTGTTTGTTTGATCCTATAAAAGCTGTGCTAATTTTGTGCTCGGGCTCTTAGAGTCACCGGTTACCAAGTGCGCAGAGGACCAAGTTCGAGCTTGCAATGAACGATTCTTTGCTGTTTGCATTGATCGTGGTCTCTGGTGGTCTGTGAGGGGACATCCAAAAACTGAGCATTTCAGACCTTGTTCATTTATAGTAGGAGACTAGTGGGAAATCAGTTAAAAAATAGAATCCAAGGAACACAGATGTGAAGAATGTTTAGTTATTTGATTTGGATTACTTAGATATGGAATCAGATATAGTTAAGATAACATGTTTGGACAACTTTACTCAAAAACAAAGAGTGAAAAACAAAACAAAACAAAAAAAAGAGTGTCCAAAAGATAATATCATCTCACTATGTAAAAAGTCAGCATGTTTTTATGGAATTTTATTACAAACACTTATTCCTTATCCCTCTTAATAACTCTAAAACAGTAATAGCTAACAATGCCTCTTTCAAGATCCCAGCCTCTCTTTCTAAATCTTAGTTACACTGTGAAGTGAGATGCAGCTTTCCTAGCTAAAAATACTTGATTTAATATTTAGAACAATTTTAATTCATATGGATTTCCCATATAACTCACACTTAGTCATCACTATTCTCTTATAATTTACCTCTAGATAGAACAAACCAATAATAAATAAATAGTTGAATAAATCAATGATGAATAAATTGGTATTGATACATTATTGTTCATATTGTATTCAGACTTCTTATATTTACCTTCTTCTGTTTAAGAATTCCATTAGGACACTACATGATATTTATTGTTATGTATCCTTCAGCTCCGCTTGAATTCTCCCCATTTTACAGAAGTACAAGATATATAACCTACAAGGAGACCAAACTAACTTGTCTACAGGCTCATAACTGTGAGTATAAAAGTTGACATATCCAGGCAGCCATATTGTAGCTATGTGGGTAACCTTTGTACCAGATTCTTGGTACCTTTATGGTGTTATTTCTTCTTGAGCCAGGGAGGAAGGTTATGTATAGCTCTCCAAATGACTCTAATGATGGGCAGTGACTGGCCAGACTCAATAATAGAAGAGCAGCACCATGGTTCCTAAGGCTTTGAAGAGAACATGAAGGACACAAGTGGCTTCCAATAACAGAAATTGGTTCTCTCATTCAATTTGGGATGTGGGAAATCCAAGAACAGGGTATATTCAGGATCCATGCCTCTGTCCTGGCTTCTGGTGGCTTCCAGCAGTCCATGGCTGCCTTGACTTGTAGAGGTAAATCACTTTGATGAATCCTTATCTTTTCTTAGCCTCTCCTCTGTGTGTGAATTTAGGTACTGACATTTTCCCTCTCTGTGTGTCTTCTCTTTTTATAAGGGTACTTACCACTGGACTTAGGGCCACTCAAAAGAAATCGAGAATGACCCTAGCTCTACTTCTTTAACTATACCTGCAAAAATTCTTTTCTAAATATGATCCTATGCACAGACACTGGGAGTGGATCCCAGTCACTGTCCATCAGCTCTTCAGCTCAAGGCGAGTGCTCTACCACTTGAGCCACAGCATCACTTCTAGTTTTCTGGTGGTTTATTGGAGATAAGAGTCTCATGGACTTTCTTGCCTGGGCTGGCTTTGAACTGCAATTCTCAGATCTCACCCTCCTCCATAGCTAGGATTACAGGCATGAGTCATCAGCGCCCAGCTCAGCATGTTTGTTTTTTTTTTAATGACAGTTGTTTTTCATTATTACTCTTTTGCAGAATATGATCTTCTAATACCAAAGCATTAACTTGGGTAAATGTCCCACATGCTAACTTCATTCATCTGTCTTTTATGTGTGACTATTATTAAACTTAAAATTGCTTTATATTATGGACTTTATTATTCTAAGTTTCTAACACCTAGTCCTACTTAGAACTTTACAAAGTTGTGTAAGTGCAGCCCACTCTTTCTGGTCTTGGTGGGGATTCCAGTGGTGGGAATTGAATTCAGTGCCTTGGAATGTGCAAAACAGGTGCCCTACCACTAAGCTATACCTTCCAGCCACCCCTATTCTTCTTTTGGTAACCTCAGTAAGAATTTTCAGCTAATGACACTTGCCAGAAGATCTTTAGGCTTACAAAAGGGCCTTATCTCAGGCCAGGGTGCAGATGGATACATTTCCTGTGGCTGTCCATGTTGACAGACAAGCAGAGGGAAGAACAGCTGGGCAGCTCAGCTGCTCATCTGCCCTTTGGTTACCCTCTGTGGTCAGTGGTTGCAGTGCTTCTTTTCCTGTTCAGAATCCTTATCGTGGAAGAAAATTCCAACTGGTGCTGAGCCTGGAGCTCTGCCCCACCCTACTGCATTACACTGCTGCTCCACCCACTATCTGCTTGGTCTCCTGTGGTCACTCCTGGCAGCCACAGCACTCTAATTCCTTCTGCATTTGTCACAGTCTCAGAATGTTAGGTCAGGAAGGGACCTAAGAGAGCCAAGTGCAACCCCACTCCATCGTCTCTCCCATCTTTAAGCTGATCTGTGCTTCTGGCAAGATAGTGTTCTAGGCACCGGCTATGTTGGTAAGCAAGCTCATGGGGCTTGTTTCTCTGAGCTGATGGTGAGCCATTACTGCAATACTTCAATAGATATCTGTATGGTCTTTAATGAGCACTGCTAGCTGATGTGATACATTAAAAATAAAATTTTAGGGCTGGGAAGGTAGATCAGTGGTAGAGTGCTTGCTTTGCATGCATGAGGCCCTGGGTTCGATTCCAGAAAAAAAAAGCCAGAAGTGGCACTGTGGCTCAAGTGGTAGAGTATTAGCCTTGAGCTGAAGAGCTGAGGGACAGCGCCCGGGCCCAGAGTTCAGGCCCCACGACTGCCCCCCCCAAAAAAGTAATAAAATAAAATTTTAATGTACCTGTTTTTAAATGGAAGTCTAGCTACTGACAGAGTTTGTGGGTTCTGTGACTTGGAAAGGGGGAAATTGCATTTTCACTTGCAGTAACTCTAGTCTGCAATAAAACATTTCCTGCCATTATGGACAACCAGCCACTGTAATATTATCAGTCCTCAGAACTCTCACCATGAGGAATCACACATACTTTTCATATCACTTTACAGTTGCTGCAGATGTCTCCAAATCTTGTCAGCACTTTGTGTCCTGTCAGAATCACAGTAGCATCAGATCTGCCACTGGCGCTACTATTTAAAGTGTTTATAAAGGAGTGTACATGTTGCTCTCATGCTCTTATTTTTCAATGTTTGGATAATTGTATTTCGATCTAATTGGCTTCTATTCTAGCCATATGTATTTTCTTTTAGGAATTTTAGAATGTTTTGTTCTGAAAAGAAAACATCCTCATTAGATTGCTAATGGGCCCCATGACACACAGAAAAAAATTCAGAGTATCTAAGTAAGGCCATATAAGCTGAGGACCCTTTTCCTAGACCATCCAGATCCACTGACTTCCTTTTCTTCCTCCAGTGAGATACAGAGAGGGGATATACACCTGAAGGTCACATAAAGGTTTCTGAACCACCCAGATTATTATGTCCATTGGCCCTGCCAAAAGTAATCTGAGTATACACTGAGTATACACTGATTATACACTGGGAGTTGTATTGTCAACTTTTTTAGGTGTGTACTGTTCTGGGGATTGAACTCAAGGCCTGAGTGCTGTGCGTGAGGTTTTTTTGCTCAAAGGTAGCTCTTGACCACTTAAACCACAGCTCTACTTCCAGGTTGTGGTCTTTTTTGGAGATAAGAATCTGGTGGACTTGCTTGCCCAGGTTGGCTTCAAACCACAACTCTCAGAGTTCAGCCTCCTGAGTAGTTAGGATTTAGGCATGAGCCACCAGTATCCAATTAACTGTTTACTTTTTTTAGGGTAGTAATTCTCTCAACCTTTGAACCTGTCAGTTATCTTTTGAAATATATCTTTATCAAAGCAACAAAAGATATAAGAAACAGGGACATTTGTTTGCTTGTTTAAGCAAACATACATAAGCATAGGTTTTTGGGGAGGTTTGTATTTCTGCTCCCTAATTTACAAATTTGAATTTTTCTTAGAGTTAAAAAAAAGAACTTTCAGTCATAAAGCAGTCAACTTTTGATTATGTTTGTTGTTGGTTAGGTCAATACTTCCACATCTTTCTCAACCCTAAAGTTAAGAGAGACCTTAAACTTGCTTCCTAACAATAATTCTAAGGTCTAAAACTAAAACTTCTTGAAAGTTGAACTTGCATTTAACCCACAATGTTTTTTACCTTCACTGGAGATATGACCTCAGTAAATACACCATGGATGGTTTAACTTCTCAATTTAGACTATTGTGTGTAGATCCATCTTGGCAGCCCACAGTTGCATTTGGGAATGGATCATTTTTTCTTATCATACTTCAGGAAATGAAGTATTTTAAAATAAATCTGGCTCAGTTATTTTTTTCAAACGTTGGATGTCAAAAAATAAAAGTCCTGATGCTATTGAGAAAAAGAAGTATCATAAAATTTGAGATGATAAGATTGTAAGCAACTCACATTTAGACCCATGTATCTGCTCACAGAATTGTGAATTCACTTATGGAAGCAAAGAGTAAACTTTCAAAATAAGTGTCAGAAGTATGTCACTTATAAAGCAGCAGCAAGAGCATGGTGTTGGTGGCTCACACCAATAATCCTAGCTAATCAAGAAGCTGAGATCTGAGGATTATAGTTTGAAATTAGCCTTGGTGGGAAAATGTTACCTTGAACTAATCACAAAAAAGAAAAAAGAAAAGGTGAAAGTGGAGGTAATGGCTCAAATGGTAGTATATCAGCCATGAGCAAAAAAGCTGAAGGACAGTGCCCAAGTCCTGAGTTCAAGCCCTAGTACAAGTGCCAACAAAACAAAACAAAAACAAAAAGAGAAGAGCTTTTTAACTTTGGGAGCAAATTTCTGTCCCCTCATGCCATGCCTACATGGAGTAGAACTTTTATATCCTTAACTTCCATAGAAGTTTCAGAGAAAAATATTGTCTGCTTTTGGACAAGCAATTTAAGTAATTTACATTTCACTTTTCCAGTCCTCACTTTGAAAAATGACAATAATTATTCTTGTACCAAAAAATTGATTTTCATAGTCCCCAACCTGCTCATCCCCATGACCAGCTTCTCAATGTACAATGAGGGGATTAGAGCATCTTAACCCATTTTTAGTAGTCTTTAAGATTCTAGTCTCATCTCCAAGTCCATGTTCCCCCATCACATATTATACAACTGGCTAAAACAATGCTTTCACACATCAACTCTCTGATAACCTCTTATAATGTACAGGACAAAAATCCCATTAGCCTCACCCAGCATTCAAAGACTTTTATAACTTTGCCCAAATCTATTATTGTGACTTACTGTGCAAGACTCCCATAGAAAGTGATGGTTCCTGCCAAACATCACCTATCCCCAACAGCCCATTTTATTTTTTACCAGCCTCTGTGCACATCATCATCCATGTTGAGTACCTACTCAACACATTTATACGGATTTTACATAGTCTGTACATTCTGAATTGCCAAGTTCAATTCTAGTCTCTTTCTCAGTATCTTAGACCATAATGCCTGTTCTTTACAAATGCCATCATCTTGAATATAATACTCATCTGAGGTTATAAACTATGGTGAAATTGTAGCATTTATCCTTTAAGTACAATATGTTTTAATTCTCTTAAATGGAGAACTAGTACATAATAGGCAAGTACATAGAACAAGTATATAATAGGCATAGAACAAGTACATAATAGGCATAGAACAAGTACATAATAGGCATTCAATAAACCCAGGCTATATCATTTATTGATTATTTGATTGTGAAACTGACTTCCCTGCCTTTAGTCTTCTCATTGTTAGAGATAAGAATCTTTGCTACCTCACAAGATTACTGTTAGAGATAATGTATGCCAAGGGTCATGTATAACACATCACAATGAGACTTTAGTACCCTAATGTAGCATATCATCTGTTGAAGAATGGATACAATTTTAAAAAGGCAAGGTGATAGAGAGGAAGAATACTAATAAGAGTTAAAAGAATTATCCCAACTTCACCTCCTAATAAATTAATGATTTTCGGCTCAGTCTTTCCCTTTTGAGGTCTCAATTTCCTCCTATCTAAATTGGAGGTAAGTGACATGTGTGGAATACAAAATCCCAGGTTCCCTCCTCACAGTAATACACATTGATTCTAGAAACAATAGTAAAAATAAGAGCAAAGAATGTACTTCTGAGTTTGAAAGATTATAAAGAAGGGAGCACAGTTGAGAAAAACTTTTGAAGAGGAGATGTGAGACATCTCTTAAACGGAAGATCACAAACTGGTTTGAAAAAAGAAGAAAAGAATTAAAACGGAGTTTCCAAGCAAAGATTAACAGCATAAGCACAATATTGGAGAATTGTGAAGCTGAACTCTCAGAACCCGCCATGCCCAGCTGGATCTGGAGACTTGGGGCTGAGATAGAGTTGAGCATGAAAGGAAAAGTAGGAAGACTGAAGCTGTGAACACCAGGCTGCAGGATCTAATTTGAGCTGATTGGCAATGGGGAGCTGTGAAGATTCTGAGCAAGGGAATGACAGGATGATAACATTTAGGAAATTTCATCATGACTGCTACTCTACTATGAATGTACTTCGGAGACATTAGCGGAACAGAGACCCACAAGGTTCCATGGGAACACATCTGATTTTTCAGTCTGAAATTTAATAATACAGGTGTGAAGTGATGGGATTCTTAACTAGGGTGATAACTTATGGATCAAAGCATCACGTCATCTCTAGGACAATCTTATATACACACATGCTCATTGAGGTCAGGCTTGGCCATGTGTTTGGCACTGCAAGTTTAATCAGTGTCATATGTCTCTTCTTGAACTCAGAAGAAGTTGGTGGGCTTGTTTGGCCCATGAAACATGAGTGGGTGTGATAGGTGCTACTTCTAAGCTGAAGCCTGAAGAGATGATCTGGGGTGTCACTTTTTTTTTCCCTGCTGTGAATCTAGAAACATTCCTGAGAGGAGCTGTACCTTCAGTCTAGATACTTTGCCCAAATCTATCATTGTGACTTACTGTGGGAGGAAAGGGTGTGAAGGAGCATGGTGGTTGCCCCTTAACCACCCCAGAACACGTGTAAGGAAATCACATTGCCATTTCAACCCATTAAGATTTTAAAGTTATTACACAGCCTATTTCAGCCTTAACTTACAGATGTACAGCTATTAAAGAAGACTCTATGAAAATGGAATTTCTCATTTATACAGGAAGAGGGAACAGCACTCATGAGCTCAGGGCATGAGATAAGGACTCCTGGCTGAGAGGAAGTTGGAAGAAAGGGATTGCAGCTCCTGGTCTTGATATTGTTGAGTTTGAGCCAACATCAAGACATCCAAAGGGAGATGTGTTGAATTCCAGCCTCATCTGATGTTCTCATTCCTTGTTACTCTAATATGGCTCTGGGATGAGGAGAAGGGTGACAGATACTGTTAGGTAAATTAAATTGGCAGCCAAGGAAAGAGAGCAGCACGTGGAATTCAGGCAAAGGAAAGGTTTATTCGCAGGCCGTCTCTGGTCAAGTCGGAAGCCCACACAGCAGGAATAAAAAGGATCGAACCACAGCCAGGCCAGACTCATCAAGGCCAGGGGTGGAAGAAGGTGTGGCCACACTGGATGTGGATGTAACCTCAGGGAGGGGGTGGGGGGTAACTGCTTCCAGTGTGTCAGTTACCTAAGTGACACAAGTACTGGGCGGAGACTTAACCAAGAAAAGGGATGAGTCTGCTCTGCCTTCCCAGGGTGGACATTTACAGGTTTACTATTTGATATCATGTTGGACCTTTCCATTATACCTAGAAGCTCATATTCTTAATGGGACTCTCACAAAAAGAAATCGAGCAATTATTCACCATCCACAATCAACCTCACTTATCTCTCCTGATAGTGATGATGACAGTGATGATGATGAGGATAATGATAGTAATAGTCATTTAGCATCTACCATGGCACTGTGCTAAGCACTTTATATACATTTAATCCTATGTACGAGAGGGTCATTTGTTAAGCTGGTATTTCTGGGCTGTAGAAGGCCCTCCATATGCTGCCTGTGTTTGCAGATACTTCTGCCTTGACACTGCTTTTGGTTGTGCTGTGTCAGCAGGGAGGTACAGGAAGGCAATACAGGGAGGCTACAAGTCTGGGAGGGAGGGGGACCTGCTCCTTTTTGTCCATGCCCTAGTGGCTTCCTGTTTCAATAATGTGTCTGCAGTGAGGTCTCCTTGACCCAACAGTGGCAAGTAAGACTTACCATGGCAGTAAGTCAAACCCAACTTGCTGCTTTCAGCACTCACAGAGCCACGCTTACCACTCCCCTCAGATATCCCCTATCAGCCCAGCAATGCACCTCAAAGATCCAAGTCTCAGCCACATGGGGCCTCTCCCCTAACAGCCTCTCAGTTATAGTGACCCATCTCCTTCCCTTTGCTTCCTAGCTCTAAGGATTGCCGCTACTAACTCTGATCAATACTGCTGTGCTACTTTATTTTTTTTTCACTCTTTTAGTTGTTTATTCAATCATCTTTACCGAATCTGCAATTCTTTATATTTAGGTATCTCTGTTTAAATACCTAATGTCATTTCTTAACTCTGAAGTGGGGTAAATATTATTCTTCAAGAAAATAAATAAGGTAATTGTTGCTTAGTACTGAGAGATTAAGAAACTTACTAAACAGCATTCTGCTAATAGCTGGATTCAAGTCAGAAACAAAAGCCCTTCTTCAACTTTGTTTTATTTTGAGCTTCTTTGTCTTGCTCATTTCCACAATCTGCTTTTTCCTGTTATCTTGAAGCAGGCCATCATGTGGCTGGCTGCTCTGAAATAGTGATCAACTTTTCCCCAGGCTCTGGGGACAGGACAAGAGCAGATGGCATTCGAGAGATGCTAGCAACCCATTGCCATGTCACAAGTGTGCGATCGGCATCTCAGGGGTCCTTTAGCCGCCCTGGGCTGAGTTGTGTCTGCTCAGCTTCCCCTGGCAGTTTTAGATGAAGAGATTTGAAGCATCAGGTCTGGACAGCCAGGAAGCCTGTCTTGGAAGTACAAGGACTGTTCATTGCTGTGAGCAAACCTGTTTTGGCACATTTATTTGGGATGGAGGTAGATATTTTCAATCTTAGTCCTAAATACAGCCATCCCAGTGTAATGTGTTTTGCTGAGCTCTAGGCCAGAACAAGCAAGCAACAAACAATCTGTTTTCTTGGCTGGTAGTTTCCAGACCCAGAGGTCTTGTGGAGGTTGGTTGTGGTGGCTTGTGCTATTGAGGAACTTCACCTTCTCTTCTGGGGTGTGGGAGAAAGTAGCCTCTGTCTGGCTTGCTCTCAGGTTCCAGACAATATGTCTGCAGCAGATCTTGACAGTGGTCAGGAAATGACCATCTCAGACAGCTGCAGGCCTTCTCTGACCAGCTCTCTTCCCTGTGCCCCTTTGCTTCTCCAGCAAAGCTGGAGATGATGGGGCTGGTGGGAAGGACTAGCCACTCACAGTATTCTGATTAGGGCTTTAGAGAGGTCCTGGAGGATCTTTGATCTGCAAACAACTAAGAATTCTGGGAGAGGCTGGCTTGAGTATTGTACTTCTGACATTAATGGACATTATTACTGGACAAACAAAGGTAAATGTTTGTTTTTAGTGTGTAAGCACTGGGAAAGGTGCTGCTCTGTTCAGATGACCCTTGCCCAGTAAGTCACTATGGGAAACACAAGTCACATGGTTGAAATTGTAGATATGACTGTTTATTATGAGAGCTATCTAAAGGATGGAAGTCTAGGGCCTTGAAGACAGGGCATCATTTCCTAATGTGCAAAAGGTACCCAATGGGCACTATTATTTTACGCAGACCACTTCTGGGCACACCTACAGACTTTGCTATTGATTTCCATTTGTGTCTATTGATCTCTGTACGCAAGAGATGCAGAAAAGCTTTTTCTTTCATTTTGAAGAGAAATATTGGGAAAGAAGCTGCTGAACACGCCAACAAAGTGAGGAAGAGAGAGGGCTGGTGTGGTTCCTACTCCTTGTCTTGTTCAGAGAAGGCTAAACCCTGCAGTCCCAGAGCAGAGGCACAGAGAAGATGCAAAAGTAGCCTACAAGTCTCAATGAGGCATTCTCCGTCCCCCAGCACTCCTCTGATCCTTAAGAACTGCAGGTTCCAGAGCAGGTAGCTTTCCCCCTGACAGGAATTCTGATCACCCAACGATGTTACGGAAGGTTCCACAGCTTCTGAGTAAGAAACACTGTGTGCTACTGTGCTACTGTGACTAAAACCTGAGAGAATAATTTTAAATTAGGAGTGATTTTAGGCAACTTGAGTGGATGGGTAAGGTTAAGAGAAATGGGGGAGGATGGCGGAAGGGAACGGTGACATTGAGCAAGATACCTTTTACTCATAAACTGACATGTTGAATTGAAACCCCTTTCTACAACTACTTAAAGAGAATTTTAAAAATAAATAAAAGAAAGAGGGGTTATTTGGGCTCACAATTTCAGGGGTTTGGAGCTAATCATGGAAGGGAGAGTATGACAGAGAAAGGAGACCAAGAAACAGAAAATGCTTTGTGGTAGTAATTTCTTCCTCCCCCTTTTATTCCTTTAGGGCCAGCTTATGGGATGTACTGCCTCCTCCCCTCAGAGCTGCTTTTCCCCCTTAGTTAATTCTTTCTGGAAACACCCTCACATATATATATATATATATATATATATATATATATATATATATACCACACACACATACACACACACACACAGACTTGCTTTACTAAACTAGGTGTTTGCCAGTCCAATCAAGTTGATAATCAAGGTTAACCACCACAAGCAGTATTACCTCAGGATAACAGATGCTCACTAGAGGGTGTGGTGAATCCTGTTGTATGTGGGCATTCTTAGAAGCCTCACAAACTTTGGAGATAGCCATCTAGCAATAGTTGGGAGATCTTTGGGAGAATTTTTCATTCACCAAATATTTAGGGAGGGCTGAGGGAGATGTCCTGTGCTATGTGGTTTAGTGTGATTAGAGGAAGTAACTTGGATGGGGTAGCGTTTTAGGAGCAGGGAACAAGTTGATTATATGTCAGGGTGTTTCATGTGTCAGGAACTGGAAGTCAACCAGTTGAGGATGGAGTCACTGATATGGGTAAAGTGATTGGAGAGGAAGTCTGAGAGCTAGCAGGAAGACAGAATCTTCTAGACAGTACTTGGGTTTTCCTGTCAGTGAGATGGAAAGCCAGAAAGGGTTTTGAGCAGTGGAATAACAATGTGCGGACAAAACTCATTTATTTACAGTAAGTTTTGGCGATACTGGGACTTGAACTCAGGACATCATACTTGCTAGGCAGGTGCTTTATTGCTCAAGCAGCCATTTGGAGTTAGCATTGCACTACAATCATCATTCCCATTGTGAAAGTAGAACAACTTAGCTTGGAGGATTTAAGTAACCTACATAAGCCGGTGTGGAAGAGGTATTTGAAACTAGTAGAATGAACCATCATTAAAAAACAACAACAACAACAACAAACTCACCAATGGCTACTGCCTTCCCATGATTGAAAAAAAAAAACCCACAAACTCATTATGCTGCAAGAAGCATTTTCTTCTAGTCTGGTACTGGGTGTGACAGTATTGCTGACATGCCTGCCAAGTCTCCTCTGACGTCCCAGGGATGTGTGTCCCTCTGCATGCATCCTCCTCCCTCTTCTGAATGCCCACCTGTCAGTGTTCTCTCAGGGATGCCATTGCCTTTGCGTTAGGGGTCTCATCTTGATTTATGTGGATACCCTCCTGGGATTCACAGAGCTACTCCCATTAACGCCTGTACATTTATTTAATTAAAATCAAGTCCACAAGCTGAGGTTTGGGGAATTGCCTGGCTGAAAATGCAAATCTATAAATCCTGTGTCCTGCTGTTTCCCGACTGACTGAAAATTCAGCTTCACTAGGAATGTTTTGACAATTTTGTTTCTGGCCCAATGGGTAGTGGTAAATAAAAATGAAAAATGATTGGAGAAAATCTGAACTAAATTTATTTAAGATTTTACAGGGATCTGCTCAAGAGGGTGAGTTGGGAATCAAGAGCTTCTGGTTTACTCCTGTCATGTCAGACTTGGCTCTTCTGCTATCACTGGTGACTCCCTTTTGGCTCTAAAGTTAGTGGGGACAATAGTTGATTTGAAGAACCTCAGTTTTCCTATCAAAGTATGGCAGTTATATATTTCCAACCAAAAGCAAGTACCATGCCCCAAGAAGTACTCAGGGGCAAAAAAGCAGGACACTTCAGATTGATGGTGTTCTAGAAACATTGTGGGAATTATGAGTGGCATATGTCATATGAATTGGAAGACAGAGTCTTTGGTAGCCTGAATTCTCTAAAAGGGCCCACTACCTTTTAAGGACTGATACATCTCCTGAAAGCTATACTGCCTTTCTGGACACATTAGCTGAAGCCATGCAGCATTAGCAATCACAGTAGGCCACATAACTGCAAGATTCTACAGTTCTGAGACCATCTGAGCTCACATTACAGCCCCTTCGGTGATCCATGTGATGGCGTTAGGCTATGAGATAGGCAGACTTTCTGGCAGCGGTGGTGATACTTGCTTGGATTCTAAATGGACCATTGTCACAGTTACTCTATCAAGCCCCCTTTCCCCCACCTCGGCCCATTTAAGGAAGGGTAAGTGAGATTCAGATGTGAGCCTTTAATTCCCCTACACCAAACATCTGGAAAGACTTCCCTACTCCTCTAACCTTTCACCTCACCCTGAGTACTGATCAGGAACTTTTTTTTTTTTACAACTCTTCAGAGATTCCTGGGCTACTCTACAATGACTGATAACCCATTGTTTTATTAAAGTCTCCAGCCTGCATACGAAGGAATGTTTATTCTAGCTGTTTAGCAGTGATATTTGCAGTGCTCACCATGGCTTCTGTAGACAGAAAAGATTTCTGTCATTCTTTTACATACACAGACACAGAGCAAACCGGTGGTGAATCAAATATGTAAATCTTTTTTAGGTGGGGGCTGTTGGACAATGCCAAAAGGTAGGATTATTTTGTTGCCTTTGTATTTGATTTGACGTCAAATATATTTCAGAATTGCTTATCTTTCTGTGAAGGCCAGTGGGAAAGGACCTGCTTTCTCCCACACAAGACTACAAGTTGCATGGCTTTGGCCCATGGAGCAGAGCTCCCCAGTCAGGAAAACTCTCATTTCTTTTTGGAAGTTAATTCTTCAACAGTAAGCAACACATGGTAAGTGCCTACTATGTGCAAGGTCCTAGCAAGGCTTTGGAGAATGTATGAGTAGCTCGGTTAAAGCCTCTGCTTCCTGAAAAACCAAGCTGACATCCTATTGCTGGCAATAGAAATAAGTTGCTGGGTGCTAGTGGCTTATGTCTATAATCCTAGCTACTCAGGAGGCTGAGATCTGAGGATCATGGTTTGAAGCCAGCCTGGAGAAGAAAACTCTGTGAGACTCCTATATCTTATTAACCACTCAAAAGCCAGAGGTGAAGTGTGGTTCAAGCCACACTAGCCTTGAGCAAAACAGCTAAGAAACAGTGCCTAGGCCCTGAGGTCAAGCCCAAATACCTGCACAAAACAACAACAACAAAAAGACAAGTTATATTTGATTCAGAGATGGAGCTGTAGAGCTTTTGATCCTTTCCATAGGAATTAGAGTGGCACTACCAGGAAGGAAGCCCTTTCCCATATTTTCTAATTGTGTGCAGATGGTAGCCTTAGGGCAGATGACTACACTGTGCTCATGTTAATTAATTAGACTTATTTCAGTGCAGAATCAGAGCTGGGTGGCCTTGGAGCACTTTCCATGGAGGGCTGGGCTCCACAACAAACCTGCCATTCTGCCCACTAGTTCCTTTGGTTCCCCTTTGGCCTTGGTACTTAATTGCCTCCCAGCTGGGTAAGTCTAAACTTGTCTACTGGGCCTCCTTGGTAGGTGTGTAACCAAATGTCCCCAGGCCTCACCAGTCTGTGGGGGCCAATTAGATAACATTTCCACACAATCTTTTCTTCTAGCTGATTGCTCCATCTGCATAATGCTGGTACTCCAACCCTCTGCTTTTTTGAAGTCTCTCTCTACTTCGCAGGATGAATCAAGAATGTTCAAAAACAGTGTGTAGTTCTCTGGTGTTCATGCCAGCCTTGTGAAGCTGCCACTCTGTGGGTGTCTGTGTCCCAGTTCCTCTGCTGGAGCCCAGGTCTATCTGAGCCCTGACTGGTATAGGCCTCTGAACTGGCTGGTTGGAGCCTCTCTGAACTTTTGGGTGCTGAGTCCAGGTAGAACTCAAGGACTGGGGAATGTGCTGGGTAGACTGAAACCTGGACACACAGCTCAGCCACAGCTCCAGGACATCACTCAAGAGAAACCTCCTTGGAAAACAGCTTTCATGAAGAGCCTGTCTTCCTGTGTCAGAAAGCCAGCCCTTGGCTTCTGATCCCATTGCAAAGTGCCACAGAGCTTGCTTTGCATTCTGGCCATTCCTCTTTCCACTGTGCTGTGTTCTTTGTAAGGCTGGGGAACCTCCTGTACACCCCATCTTGTGCTGCCTTTTATAGTTTCCATCCCAGAGGGCTTTGCTAGTACCTACTCTTCTCAGCCTCTTCTCTGGCTTCCCTCTTAGTAGATGCCCAACCTGGTTGAGCCTGTGCCATTGTCCTGCATCCACTCAAGGTGGATGATACAGGCCAACCTCCCATGCAAGTATGGAGACTGTGCCTAGTCCTAGGCTCTTGTGTTCAATCCCTGCTTGGGCTCAAATGGCTCTGCTATGAGAAAAGTATTGAGACTCTGGCACATTTTACTTTCTGGAATTAGGTAGAAAAACAGCTTAGAGCTTCTTCATAGCAAGGCCCTCAATTCCTTTTCCTGAATTTATTCCCCCTGCTCCCACAAGAATTAAATGAAGTAACACTGTGAGTGTTATATTGTGGTAAAGCGGCCAATACTCAATAGATGACTATTGGCCATGGCACTTGTTGTTTATCTAATTACCAATTAAAACCTTTTACTAAATGCCTACTGTGTGACAGGTCCTGTTGTAGACACTGGAGATGTAGGGGTAAGAGAAAGATATTGTGATGGTTGAGAAATGAATGATAAATTATGAAAATAATAGAAAATATTAGACTGTGATCAATGCTCTGCAGCTAATTGATTTAGCATGACATAATGGAGGGTCACTAGGTGGTGACTTAAAGCAAGACACCAGGTAAGGTTTCTCTGAGGATGTGAGATGACAAAGCCTGATTGAAGCAGGACCATCCCTGTAAGGATCAGAGGATTCCAGGGAGAGGAGTAGCCAGAGCTATGTGACACTGGGAACAGCTCAGTGAGTTCTAGTGATGGAAACTTGGGATAGGTAAGAGTGGGGAACACCAAAAGCAGTCAGCCCAAGATGACCCAGATGACACTGGGCTTTGTCAAACAAGGAGGTTTCAGTTGTTTCTTAATCAGAGGAAAATGATTCATTGCAAACAGAGCTTAGCATGATTCAGTTTATGCTTCAGAAAGATTGGTTTTATTACTCTAGCAGGATTGAGCTTTACTGAAAAAGAGGGTGAAAAGGGGGAGGAGAAAGGTGAGGGAAGAGGAAGTAAAGGAGAGAAAAAGAGAGATTGAGGAAGGAGATTGAGAAAGTCCTGAGTTGGTAGAGGTAAGGAATGGGGATGGGGCGAGGGGTGGCTATGTCCACCTGGTCTGTCTCAGCAGGTTTGAGGTGTTAGTAATACAGGTAGGTTTGTCAGGACTCGGTGGAGAATGAGACAACAAGTGGATGAAACTGAGTCAAGGATCTGTAGACAACAGCATGGAAACTACAAGTCCCTCACCCCCTCAGAATGCAGGGGGTCTAGAGCAGGGCACAGTGACTTATTCTATTGTTCTAGGAGAAAAAAAGGTGCTAGTGCCTCTGTGTGTGTGTGTGTGTGTGTTTCTGGAGAGAAACTGATAGAGGAATCAGATGGTTTCTGATTCTTTTTGTTGTTGCTGCTGCTGGTTGTGGGACTTGAACTCTGGGCCTGGGCACTGTCCCTGTGCTCTTCAGCTCAAGGCGAATGCTCTGCCACTTGAGCCACAGCATCACTTGCGGTTTCCTAGTGGTTTATTGGAGATAAGAGTCTCATGGACTTTCCTGCCAGGGCTGGCTTTGAACCATGATCCTGAGATTTCAGCCTTCTGAGTAGCTAGTTTTACAAGCGTGAGCCACTGGCGACCGGTGTTTTATTGTTTATTGTTTTTTTTTAATGTAGATTTTAAAATCAGATCACAGTCAATTCCACAGATTAGAAAGCCAAGGAGTTCTACTAGTCCAAGGCAGGTATAGAGCATGCAAGAGACCCAAAGTTCTGTTTACATACTGAAATACCTGTGGTGGTGAGGGAATATTCAGGTGCTGGGCTGGGCTTGGGGATTTCTGATAAGAGTCTTCACGTTGGAATTTAATTTGCTTTACTTATAGGTAGATCTGAGGACTTGTCTTGATGAAAAAAAATGCCTGCCAAGTATGTTCTCCAAGGACTTGAAACTCCAGACACCTGAGGAGTGCTCTGCTCAGCCACCACGCACTGTGTCCCTCTGCTTGCTGACATCACAAACACAACTTGATGAAAATGTGAAGAACTCTGAGAAAGAGTGAATGTGTCAGAGCAGGGCCCTCAGACAGATTAAGGAATTTACAGATCCCTGAATTTGATCATGGTAGCTATTTTAAAAATCGAAGGCAATAGCTATTCCTTAAGGGTTCTCAGTGACAGACGACATCCATGTGAGTCAGGCTTACAATATGTTCACCTTTCTCAGAACTGGGAGTATCCAGGGCTAGCCAGACATGAGAAGGTTTCCTTTCCTTTTTTCTTTTTTCAGGGTATAAGACTTTCTCCAATCTTTAGTCACACACAGTTACTCATTACTTTGAAGGGCATAGGGAGTTTAGTCCCGGCCTCTGTACATTTGTACTGCGTTATTAAACTAGGAAAAAATGCCGATGGTTGAGTCATAGTTTTCAATTAGTTTTTTCATTTTCACCTGGAGCAACATTTTCCTATATCCATACCAATTATATTGCTTTCCACCTTAGCCTGATCATATATTTTGCAGCATAATTCAGTCTCTTGCTGGAGGGTATCATAATACACATTTTAAGTGGGGAATAGCACTGCCAAAGTGCTCTCAAACAGATGGAAAAAAATGGAAATCCAGCATGATTTAGTAACTGACATTCAGAGTCTACAGATATGTAACAGAGAGGAAAGGAGAAAGAGACAATTAAGAACCTTGAGAGCATGACAGAGCTTTGTTACCTTTGTATAGAAGAGGAGGGTTATTCGCCATGGTTTTCAGCAGCTCTTACACACCGATTATAAATCCAGCCCTGTTATACAGGAGAAGTGTATTCATGCATTTAGTCAATACATTTTTTTAAAAAAGTACTGCTGCCATGTAAAAACACTAGACACGAGAACCTTCTCTTCCTGGAACCTTTGTTAAGCTGAGTAAAAATACACATGGACTAGTTCAATGACAACACAAGGTGAACTATAAAGTAAGGTCAAATGAGAGGTGCGGACAGCACATGCTCTCCTCCCCGAAGTGGGCAGGCCACTGATCTCAGCTAAATGAGTCCTGAAGGACAAATGAGATATGAGGGGGAGGGATAGGAACAAGGCACTCTGGGAAGTGGGAACAATATTTATAAAGGAATTGCTCTGGGAAACATTAGTGTGAGCCCATGAGCCATATTAAAAAGTTTTGGTGGAGGACCAATATGAAGACTAACATAAATTGTGTCATTTTCAGACAAGATGGCCTTCACTCATACTTAGTCTATGTGCAATTATGAAGGAACTCAGTTACATCTTTTTTTCTTTAATCAATATTTGCATGAGTCAGGTTAGCGCTAGAATAAATTGATAATAAATCATCTCATTATAGAAGTGAAACTCATTCCCCAGAGAACATGAAGAGAAATCGGGATAGACTAATGCAGATGGAAAGTATTTAAGAATCGGAATCACCAAATCATGATGAATTAGTTTACTAGTCTTTATTAAAGAGTTTCAACCTTAAAAGTTATAGCTTTTCATTTGGAGGATTACAAAAGAATCTCAATAATTGATTTAAAACCCCAAATGACAACTGTAAAGATGCTTTAATTCTAAGTTTACTTGGCTGTAAATTTGATATTCATACATTCCTCTTAGATCTAGTTATAAAGCCTCAGTTTCTTCATCCTTAAGACCACTAAAATGTTTTCAGAAAGTGAAAGATAATACAATCTATTTGCAAAGCTGTGATTGGATCTCCACTCACCACTTGTAAGACTTGGGCTACTTAATTCCATAAACTTCAGTCCCTTCCCCTTTAAAACCTGGAAAATACCCTCTGATAGAAGTATTATAAATATAAAGGTGGATATCTGTCCACAATGTACCAGGCAGAGTCTAACACAGAGAGATTGACATTCAATTAAGTATAATTGTTTTTTTCTTTTTTTGTTAAATTTTTGTTTTTTTTAGAGTTTACAAAACACTTTCATAAATTTCACAATAGCTTCTTAAGGAAGATATAATTAGTTCCAGCTTTAGAGATGAGAAAACTATGACTGAGAAACACCAATAAAATGCAATAGTAGGAGGCAGAGTTAGAAAAGTATGTTAGGGGCTGTTCAATGCATCTGTCCTCTATCCATCTTTTTTTCTTATATGGGAATGCTCAAATTAAAAACAAATCCTTCTTATGCCTAATACATAGTGAGCATTCAGTGAAAGTGTTTCTCTTCTGAATCCCATAAATAACTGGTGAAAAAGACTCTAGGCAACAGTAGTTAGTTGATAATTTCTTGATTTTTTAAAAATTGTAAGTGTCCGATATAGCTGCCACTGCCACATGCCGCAATTGAGCCCATGAAATGTGGCAAATCTCAATAGAGATGCACGGCAAGCATAAAATATGCATTGGATTTTAAATAATATGATTAAGAAGAATGTAAAATGTCTCCTTAATATTTTTTAAATTGCTGAATGACAAAACACAAATATTTCATCTTTTATTTCACTTCCTTATAACAAAACCTTTAGAAAAATTTCAGTTGCATATTTGGCTCAGGTTTGTAGCTTGTGTAACTTTTGTACTGGATAAAGATGCTCTGCCTATATCTCTGTCCTTCCCTGAGTACTTCTGGCTATCTCCTTATCAGGACCAGGAGCTCTCATTTGGAGAGCAGTGTTTTGGTCACCAGTCTGGTAACCTTCCTAACTGTTTCTCTCTTTGTCTCTATTTCTCTGTTTGTCTCTCTCTGAAGGAAGTTTGCTCTTAGAAAAAGTACTGAAAGGGGAGGTTACTATAGTTTGGGGAGCATAAGGCAAGCATCACAGTTTCCAGTGTGAGTAGGATAACATCAAGGAGACCAATTGCAGATGGCAACAGAGAGCTGTAGGGACTGGCAAAGTGAAGGCTACAGGCTTCATCTGAAGGTGACAGCTACCACGCAGCTTAACTAAATTGTTGATATTTTTCAAGGGTAACCAAGAATCTCCTTCCTTATGTTTTCAGATTTGTACTGAAATAAAAATTTTTACCAAGCACAATAAAGTAGTATAAACTGAAGGGTGGGTATAAACTGTACAGTGTGAGTTTTATTTGGCTACTTAGTCACAGCTTTCAACCAAGGCCCATTAGGTGTGATGTCTGATAATCAGGTAATATTTGTAACATTGGCTCTGGTTCTTTCAAATTTTAGAACTGGGAAAGTCTTCTCTTTTTAAGCTACAAGTCCTAGAAAGAACAAATGGCTCCTTTAGTCACAGAATCTCCCACTCACCATAACAATGTCAGGCTTCGAATCTCGGTGACTAGTATTTTAGAACAACAGCCTCTAGCACCTGTCTGCCTCAAGGTTTGTCTTTGAGAAAAGTTCTTAATGAGTTGAGACACTCTGCCAGGTAAATGAGTCTCAAAGAAAAAGCTGTGGGCTTTAGCTGATGAGAGGAGTGGCATAAATGGTTCATGTCCTTCATGAATCTCTCTACACCCAAGCATTTCTTTCACAAGGACACAGACTAATCATTTACCCAGCATGAACTGAAATTCCTAAACAACTCAGGTGGGGAGAAAGAACCACATGGCTGAATACCCTTGTTATTTATAGGTAGGTATGCATTCCAGACTCCTGAGTCAGGTCTCTGGGGAACAGATTTCCTTCTTCTGCAGTTGACATAGGAAGATTTTGATCTGGGTCATAATCTAAATGTGTTTTCCCCATTCCAGGTTCTAAAGTTCACAGACCTAACCCAGTCCACAGGAAAAGCAGCTATGAAATACAGCATTCATACACGGTTCTTTATGGCCTCTCCTAATGTAAATACCTCTTTAGCGCTCTGAAGATTTGAACTTCCTACTTATGTTATTGAGAATGATTCCAAAACAAATAGCAGAGTCTGAGTGATTTCCTTCTAACTTTTTTGCTTCAATCCTGGGACTTTCCTAGGTGGTGTCAAAGGACTGACAATCACCTAATTACCAAGGTTATGAAACACTGGAGAAGTAACTTTTTGATCATTTAATATAACATGACTCCTATGATTTTTAAGTCTTCAGAACAACTCCATTTCGACCATGCTATTTTTCTGTGTACTAGTCTAATGAAGTGGGAAGAACACAATTATTGGTCTGCATTTGAAAGATGAAGAGGTGGAATTTTGGGATTCACTACAGAGGCAAAGTAGCACCGTGTCTCACCAAGATGTCAGCAGCAGGGCTGCTGACTAGCAAGGCTAGTTAGGTTCCTAACTAGACTTCCTTCCTTATATTTGATGCACTGAAGATCCCAAGAACCTTTGGCTCACATTCCCAAGTAGAGTTTAACTCCACTAGAACAGAATACTCAATCTCATCTCCCTGTTTGAAATCTACTAAAATGTACCTTTCCTGCTTTTATTGATTCTACTCTTTGACCTAAACTGTAAAGATTGTTTATAATGTTAATATTTAGAAATTTAAACAAAAAAAGAATTGAATTTCTACATTTCTACCAGTATCCTTGGATGACATGGAAACGTTTTTTTCTTCTGTATATAGAAAAATTCTTTTTCTCTATATTCTTTTTTCTTCTTTGCATAGGAATCCAGATGAGGACTACAACCTTTCAAATGAGCAGCCCAAAGTGATCTTGACAGGTTCTGTACCCTGTGATCCTACTTTTATTTTAGGTTACAATATGAGCTAAAACTTTACTATAGTTAGGGGTAGATTAAAAAGTATACAGCCAGTAAAAGTAAAGAAAATGGCAGGGAAGACCTGGGAGAGAACCATTAAAAGGGAGAAGGAGAAGCAATAAGGGTTCTTTTTTTTTTTTAAAAAAAAATGTACTGTTTGCAGTTCTTTCTTTCTTTTTTCCCTTTGATTTATTCCTTGTTGTCACTATTTTTTATTTCTGTACCCTTTATCTTGTATGTAAGTTTATCTGATTTGGGGAAGAGAAGTAGTTTCCCAGAAATGGTGGGACAAAGGGCAAACTGATGAAACAGTGATACTCACTAGAAACTATGTTGGAAATGAACTTTACAACTTGGGGTGGGGGAGGAGAGTTGGGTGTGTGTGGGAGAAAATAAGGAAGCAGGTATCACTGTTCAAAAAGAAATGTATTCATTACCTTAGTTACATAACTGTAACCCCTCTGTACATCATCTTTACAAATTTTTTTTCAAAAAAAAAGGAGAGAAGGGAAGGGGCGAAGGGTCATCAAACTAGAGCAGAAACTTTCAGCTTTTCTTTTCTTTGTATATATTTTTATTGTAAAAATACTGTTCAGAGGGGCAACAGTTACATGAGTAAGGTAACCAGTACATTTTCTATTGAGCATTGTTACCTCCTCCTTTGTTTTTCCCCTACTATCCCTTCCCTTCCCACCTCCGATGTTGTAAAGTTCGTTTTCAACATAGTGTCTTGTACATCTCATTGTTACAATGGATCAACCTATATCCTTATTTCAGCATTTTGTTATTTCTCTTCTCCTTCCCAAATTAGAAAAATGTATATACAAGATGCAGGGCACCGGAATCAAATACAGCTTTCAGCTTTTCTTTAAAAATTCAAAGTTTCTTTTTCAAAGTCTTTAAGTGCTTCCCTCAAGCATGTTCACCTCAAGGTGCATAAATACACATTTTCTAATTCAATTTATATTTTGTTGTTTGCTATTCATAATCCAATAGTGTTCTTTCCTACCATTTTATAGTAAATTTATGGTATGTCGATTACACATTATTGTGTGTGTGCGCATGCGCAAGTTCCAATGGCTCAAACTCAAGGCCTGGGCGCTGAGCTTGAGCTTTTTTGCTCAAGGCTAGTGATCTACCACTTAAGACATAGCTCCATTTCCAGCTTTTTGCCGTAGATATAAGTACGTCTCCAGATTTTCCTGTTTGGTCTACCTTCAAACTACCAGCCTCAGATCTCAGCTTCCTGAGTAGCTAGGATTACAGGCATGATCCACTGGCTCCCAGCCAGTCACTTTATTATTCAATGGGACTTTGTAGCCTAGCCTGAGACACTCTTGTCAATTATGTGGGTTCTATAAGACAGCCTGTTCTAGCGTTAAACTACATCTGAATTTGAAGAACCCTGAGGTGGCTTGTAAGTGCAGTGATCGCCTGCAGTGAATTGTAAGTGGAAGGATTTCATGTTGGAACCACTAGAAGAACTAGCAAAATGTTCTACAACTAGACCAGTGTTCGACCAGATCTAGTCATTCCTCATACCAGCATCTAGAGTTTTAAGTATTAGGAGTTTATGGAGAAAAATTATCAGAAGAGTTCTTCCATCTTTATGTGGACTAATGTGCTCTTGTTTGCCTTTCTCCCCCCTATTCTGAACAGACCAAGGCATACAATAACTGTTTTTAGATTACCTGCAGCACAGGTTCTGGCCCCAGAACCTGTACTATACGAGAAACATCTTTCAGTTATCTGGGGACTTTCTGTGGAGCTTCCACTAAGCCAACTGCTATTGCAGGTGATGGGGATATAAAATAGGTAGAGAAGTTCCTGCTCTTTTACAACTTATTTCCTAAAGGAGGGAGAAGATAGTAACATATTTCAAAAGTAAAATAGATGCTACTTCACACAGTTAAAAGTGTTATGGAGAAAGAATGAAAGCGCAGAAGGGAGGTAGGCACTGTCAAAGGGCAGCCTGGTCATGAAAGCCATCCTTAAAAGATGGTGTTGAGTGGAAATGAGAAGACAATGAAGTGTCAACCATGGAGAAATCTGAAGCAAAGCGCTTAAGGCAGAGAAGATGACAAGTACAAAGGGCCTGAAGCTGGAGTATTCTCATGCTCCAAGAAATAGGAAGGTGGCCAATGAGGCTGGAAGAGCAATGGTAAGATGGTGGTTAATGAAATCTAAGCAATCATATTTATTAGGCTTTCCTATGTGAAGAAAAGAAAGGAATCCAGTCCAACTGTCTGGTCATATTCTCCCATCAAATGGAAAATCATTCTTCTGCTTTCTCTCCCCAAATCCCAAACCCCAGTGATAGTCACTTTCAGCATGAACTGTGCTGACATCTCACTGTTGTATGTAGTAATCATGTACCTTCATGGAGCGGTATGAGCAGGACAGATCAAGTTTGCTTTGCCTCCTGTGTTCACCAGGAGAGGGGTTACTGGCAGAACCCTGAGCTCCTGTCTTGCTTCTAGTGGGTGGATCTTACAGGTACTTCCCCAATGCCAAGATGCCAAGAATTTAAAGGATTCCATGGGTCCCCCAGGAGCCATCTGGGAAGTCAAACAAGTAGGTGCATGGTAAGGAGTTTTACTTCCATCCAACTGCCCAGAGCACCCCTTGACTATCAGAATAGAGGAGGATGCCTCTATGTGGACTTTCTCTGACCTTAGAGCTAGTAAACCACTGGCTCAAGACAACTGCTCCTATCTGGTCACTCTGTCACCTCCTGCTTAGAGAAATTCAATACCTATCAGGTAAATCCCAGAATTCCTACTGAGGCCCATTTGGTGCCATCTCCTTTAGCTGCCCTGGCCCCCATCTAAAACAGCACCCTATCCACTTTTGTTTCTATACCTGTACTAAAGCACCTGTTGTTATCTGGCATGGTATTGCATGTTTGTTCATTCATTTACTGTGTCTTTATATACTAGGATTATGAGAATTAGAGTGTGATCTGTGTCCTGGCTGTTCCACCTCCAAGCTCCCAGTAGAGTGCCTGATACAGGGAAGGCAACAATTACGTATTTAGTGAGCTCTCTGCAGACTTGTCTAGGCAAAGACCTTCCAGCCCTAACTCATGCTGTCCCCTGTTCCATCTCTACCCACCCTGACCAAATTCATGGTTCAACCATCCCTAGCCTCCAACAGCTCCAATGGTATTATCTAACTTATGATCAAAGGACCCTCAACCACGGGATGCCTTTCCTTCCATCTCTGCTGTTGTAACTTTTCCTTTCAAGTCTCTGTCCCTACCTGAAGCACGCTGCCCTTCCTGCTGTCCAGAGTTTATTGCTCTCTTGTGCTTCTCGTAGCTCCTCTTCCCTCCCCTCCTGCTCTGTCTGGGCACACAGGGCGCAGCTAGATCAGGGACAGTGACAGGGTGTGCTCTGTGACAGGTGAAGTCAGAACTTGGAGGAAGGGGTAGTGGATAAGGAGGCAACTCCTTCCCTCCTTTTATTTATTTACTTCTTTGTTTTATTGTTTCTGAGTCCAACACTTCTGAAAGTGCATCCTGGTGACTCTGACCCTGGGTGTGGGTTGAGGGAGGTGCTTCTTTCTGGGGTGTCTTGATCATATTAGGTGTTGTGAGGTCCCTCTATTTTTTTGACTACAGAGCCTGTTTGTCCCTGAACTGAGTGCCTATTCATGTTCTAAAAAAATCCCTGATCCTACAGAGTATAATTGTACAAGACTTCCCTGTATGGATGAGCCAGGCGTGCAAGATGTGTGGAAACAGGCTCAGGAATGAGCTTCAGGCATTACACACATGCAAGGATCTATAAGGAGGGAGTGGTAGCCAGCAGCAGGAAAACACAGAATAGGGGAAGGGTCAGCTGGGCTGGGCATGTGCTCCTCTGGCATCCACTAGGAAGGTATTTCCAAAAGTTCCATTCAAATGGAGGAAAACAAGGTTCAGCCAGGCCAAAAGTCTTGCTGAATTATTAAATGGTGAGAGGAATGTTTCAAATCCAGGTGATGGGAGACTGTCCTTAGGCAGACCTCTTTTAGCTACTCTACTCTAGGAGTACATGCCACAGGGACCTCCCTGCAAGTCAGACTTGGATGGACCTTTCCTAAGGAAAGTAGTGCTCACTGTGAACACACATCATCTCATTTAAAACCCCCTGTCATTGGATAACACAGGAATTGTAATCAATGTCCAAGTTCCTCTGGTAGTGAGAGGCCTATCTCAGTGTTGTCTGTCATGGGGGCAGGGAGAGGGTTTGGAACTAGCACTCCTGCAAGAAATTCCATGCCCAGAGGAAAGATGGGTCCCCTGAAGAACCCTGATGCCAGAAAAATGATGCTTCCCAGGTGACAGTAAGTGGCCCACAACCAGCCCCACCCATGCTGATTTCCTAGTTTTTATGAACTATTTTCCCTAAATTCTAACACTGGCAGTGTTAGAGTATAGAGATAGATTAAGACTTTCTCTGCAGTTTAGTCTAAAACTTTGTAAAAATTAATTTCCCTCTCTCATGTTTTTCTCATGTGTGGACCCCAAGCAGGGGCTCTGGTATGCTTCCATCAGCAAGAGAGCTCAAAGATGCTGCCAGGACTCATTGCACCTTTCTGACCACTTGTTAAGGCTTCCAGATGGTGGCTTCTTTGCAGCAACTCCTTGGAGAAACCTGAGGAAGGGCTGAGGGTCAGGAGAGGCCCCTGGACTGCTTGTCGCCTACAATCAGCTGTATGTGTAGAGAGAGAGAGAGGGCAGCATTTGCCAAGGTACCCATACATCAAGAACTTTCCTTTCCTCTTCCTAAAGAGGCTATGAGGCCAGGAATGAAAGACTAAATGAATGTGTCACCTGCCATTCAGGTGACAATTGTTGATTATCAAAGACTCCTGGAAACCATGCAACCTACATGTTTTTGGGCTTGGTTTGCATTGTGTAATATAACTTTTTCCAGGTCTTTCCATTTTTTTTTTATGAATGGGGCAATGTCAGTCTTTCTGGGTTGGTTCCATATCTTAGGTATGGTAAATAATACTGCAACAAACATGATTGTATTGGTAGCTTGAGTATCATTTGTAATAACTAGAATATGTCTATGAGATTCTCAGCAGGGGATCACAATAGCCCATTTGCTAAGAGCATAGGACCATATATAATGAAGCATATCAACATGAACACCAAGAACTGGAAACAAGAGGCTCTTATTACATTCCGTATGCAGTCATTTTTCTTTTTTCTTTTCTTTTCTGTACCCTTTGCCTTGTATATGTTTGTCTGATCCATGGAAAGAGAATCACAGAAACAGCAGGAGAAAGGATGAACTAATGCAACAATGATACTCGCTAAACACTATGTAGGAAATGAACTTTACAACTTGGGGGACTGGTAAGCAGAAGAAAATGAGGGACGGGTGTAACAGTGTTTAAAACAAAATGTACTCATTACCTTACTTATATAATTGTAACCTCCCATTCATCGCCTTTACAATAAAGATCTCTCTCTCTCTCTCTAGCTAGCTAGCTAAAACAGACTTCTGGAGAAAGAGGACCTGCTGAGCTGAGGAATGAATACCTGCTGCACCCACCAAAGAGCAGAATCTTTTTGGAAGCTGCAGTAGGCTCATTCTCCCCAAGCACACAAGCAGGTATAGAAATGAGAAGGAGGGACAGGACCAAAGGCACTCCTGTTCCTCTCTCGCAAGAATGGTGCTGGAAGACCTGGCTGTCCCTGTCAGGGCTGACAGGAGAGAGGTAGGGTTCTGATATACTTTGTCCCCTAAGGGTTTTGTGTGGAAGTTTGGTCTCCAGTGGCAAGGTGTTGACAGATGGGGTCCAGTAGGAAATAATTGTGCCTAGGGCTCTTTATGGAAGGGATTAATGGACTAGTTCTCAGTGGACTGCTTATTGAATGTGCACATGTTGGTTGTTATAAAGGGAGTCCATTCCCTTTGGCCTCTATCACCAGGGGACCCCTCTCTCTCTTTCTCCTTTCCTTTTGTGCTCTTCTCACCTAGACCAAGTTTTGGTGTGATCCGTCATGTGACATCTC
This sequence comes from Dipodomys ordii, assembly GCF_000151885.1. Classification (NCBI taxonomy): domain Eukaryota; kingdom Metazoa; phylum Chordata; class Mammalia; order Rodentia; family Heteromyidae; genus Dipodomys; species Dipodomys ordii. The sequence goes on from NW_012267221.1 coordinate 12,075,703, forward strand.
ACGAGAACCTCATCTGATCCTTGGCTTCCAGCCTCCAAAATCATAAACCAAAATCAGCCTCTTTATCTTTATAAAATACCATTTTCAGTTCCTTGGGTCTGCGTCTGGAGCACTGAGGCTATGGGAGGGCAGTACTATCCATGTGTCCAGTCCACAGACAGGAGCAGTTGTGCAGGAGAAAGCAGCTCTCACGAATCTGCCTCCTCCTGAGTAAGCCCCTGAAAGGGGTGTGGGACAGGTCCCCTTGCCTGTCCTTCTCCACTCTAGGCTTCCAACATCAGCTGCATCTTTTTCAGCTGAGGAAATGTCAACTGTGATTCATTGGGAAATAACTGAACCCTGTGAGTAAGACCTGGAAATTTCGCTCTTTGATCTTGGCAGCAGAGGCAAGATGACGAAGGGAAAGTCATCCTTTGGAAAGTGTTGCAATAAGACGCACACATTGTGCCACCGCTGTGGTTCTAAGGCCTACCACCTTCAGAAGTCGATGTGTGGCAAATGTGGCTACCCTGCAAAATGCAAGAGAAAGGATAACTGTTGTGCCAAGACCAAGAGATGAAATACTACGAGGTCAGGTCAGATGAGGCACCTAAAAATTGTCTATCGTAGATTCAGGCATGGATTCTGTGAAGGATCAACCCCTAAACCCAAGAGAGCAGCTGTTGCAGCATCCGGTTCATCTTGAGAATTTAAAAGATTAGCCATACAATAAATGTTCTGGTGGACCTGGAAATTACTTCCTAGGAACCTCTGAGGGAAAGCCCCAGAGCCTGAGACTCCTTTGGAGACTCCTGGGTCTGAAGGAGCATCTTAGTGAAGTTGGGTTGAGGCCACAGCAGTGGTGGTAGCTTTGAAGGTACCATGCAGAGTGAGAAAAAGCTAGCCTAGCTGATATGACCTACAATTCTACCTTTTTCCATGCTGTTTTGAGCTTCCAGTTTTCCCACTGTACAATTCACATAATTCAGTTTTGTTTTCAAAATCATATGAAACGCATGCGTGTTGACTCTAAACTTGAAGTGCTATTAGCACTCGTAATTGTTAGCTGTTTCATTGTGAAATCATTTTAGTCTGAATTGAGTCACAGGTCAGGCCCCAGGTCAATGCAGGATTCTAGCAGAAACCTTGTTTTCAAATGTTGCCTTAAAGACTGGCTGTTTTTCAAAGAACCTAAAATATATGAAGATTTATTAGGTGCTACTGTTGAGAGGCATAGAAAGGAAATGTCACAGCTCTTGATCTTGAGCAGTTCAGAGACCTATAAGGACAACAGACTTGTAGACAGATATTATCTCTGACTTTCACAAAGTTCAGTCCAAACCTGTGGCAGCAGGGAATGGATAAGTGGGATGAAGGGAAGGTGGTGAGGGAGAAAGTGGGGCTGAGGTGGGATTCTGATCGTCTGGTATAATGCAGTCTGTAATGTGGATATGGGCCAGAGGTGGTCCCTGGAAAGCTAGAGATGGCTTCTCGGGGTTCCAAATATTGGTGGAAGATTACAGCACAAGCCCTCACACACACAGCTCCCTGAAATAAAGGAAACTACAAGAATTCTGTCTTAGGGCTTCTAATTGGAAAATGAAAGTTCAAGGATTACCAAGAATGGCTGTGCTTGCAAATCTTTTAGCCATAGTCATCGTAGATTTGTACACTGATGAAGAGCTGAATATGATGGACAGTAGTCAGTGTCTTTTTATCCATGTATCATTGGTGCTATAAGACTCGCTCAATTCTGCCCTAGCTTTGAGTCCTGGCTGCTTATAGGGGCAGCTCTGGCTGGTTAGAACCTGTCCTCCTCTTTGCGCCCATCCCTTGGGGAGGAGGAAGGTGTGGCCATGTTCTTGCTCAGGAACAGAGCCCCATGACAACCATCTTTAGATTATAAGAAAGGCTAATGTTGGTCTTCTCTTTAAATCCTTCCTGATTGGTCTTGTTCTACACTGCTTTCTCTTATTTCCTTTCCAGTAGAACACCCAGCAGGGTAATGAGTCCCTATAAAAGATGATTAGAAAATGCTACTTCAGGAGAAACTACAAAGAACAAAGGACCTTTCTGCACCTCTCACTAGCCATTTTTCCTGTATCATTGAAATGTCATAACTTTCAGTAATGATCCAAAGGCCTTCCCTGAAGCTTTCGGAATGATGAGAAACCCCAGGATTTCTGGGAAAGGAAGTGAAGTCATGTGGAAGTCCACCCCAGGAAGAAGAACTCTGGGGAGTGGTCGGGAGAAAGCTTTCTCAACTTAAGGGACTTACAGCGTAGTATCTCTTTGCGCTCATTTCCCTCCAGGCTGTGTCTTTTCTCTTTTGGCACTACACAGCCTGGGTGTCCTAGATATTTGGCACATGTGGTTCATTCCTCTTGGCTCCATGCCAGGGCCTCAAGCACCAGCAGCTGCAGGTGACTCACTGTCTGAGTCTAGCTCCTGAAAAAAATCTAGGCTGGCTCTGTTTGTTTAAGACACCTCCTGTATTGCTGCAAACTCTCCCTAAGATTAAAAGAGCCTCTTCCAAGTGTTGTTCCTAGCACTTAGCATACAACTGGCACATAGTGGGTCTTCAGAGAATAAGTGTGGAGTGAACTTGGTGGTGAGTGCTTCACATGGATCTATTCATGTCCTGTTACTGGTCTCGAGAAACAGAACCAATGAGATGAGGGAGAGAGTTTTTGTGGTTATTTTGTTGACTTTGTTTCTCAGGGATTGGCTCACACAATCGTAAGGACTAGCAAATCCAAATTCCATAGGAATAAAGGCAGCCTGGAAATTCAAGCAGGAGCTGATGTTGTAGTCTTGAGTGTGAGTTCAATTGATTGCTTGAATCAGGGCAATCTGCCTTATTATCAAGGGTAATCATCAAATCAGATCGTAGATTTCCAAAATACCTTCACCAAAATGCCTGGATCAGTATTTGGGTACCACAGCCTAGAAATCATACACCGCATCAAATTATGTACATAGAAACAGTCACCATGGCCACTGCAAAAGCCCATTACTAAACAAACACCATCAAAGTGCAATGAAACAGAGCTGGTCTCAAATCCGTACCCAGCAGAAGTGGAGCTGTGGCTCAAGTGAAAGAATACAGCTTTCAGCACAAAAACTCAGGAATATCACCCCAGCCCTGAACTCAAGCCCCAGGACCTACACCAAAACTAAACAAAACAAGACTGCAGGCTCAAACCTGTAGCCAGGTGATCACAGAAATGGCACACATAGCATATGCTCCCTGCCCTTAAGGAGAGAAGTCTATAGCAAGGAGACCATCTAGTAATGAGTTACAAATGGTGTAGTGAATAGTATAATCAAGATGTACATGAACTGGCTGCTGACAGCTCATGCTTGTAATCCCAACTACTCAGGAGGCTAAGATCTGAGGATCACAGTTTAAAGCCAGCCCCAGCAGGAAAGGCAGTGACACTCTAAAAGAGTCAGCAATGCAGCTGTGGCTCAAGTGGTAGAGGACTAGTCTTGATCTCAAAAGCTCAAGGGCAGTACCTAGGCCCTGAATTCAAGCCCCAGAACTGGTTGGTACAAAAGAAGAAATGTAGGAAACTTGCTTATTACCTTCTAGATCTGGGAGATTCTGAAGTGGTTGGAGGAACTTTAGTAACTTGAGAGGGGGATCTGAGGCCAGCCAGGCCAGTTCTGGTGCTCTGTAGAGTTTAAAATACTTTTAATAAATACACCGTCAAATGACCCAAGAGTCTTCATGCCAGCAAATGTCAGAACACCCCAGGCAATCTGTGTATGTGAGGACAGACTTGTAAGACAGTCTCATTACTCATGGCTTCTGAATGGCAATCACACACCCTAGGTCCTGTCTAGCCCTAGCTCTGAAGGGTAGATGATTCCCCCAAGAAACCAATGTCTGGAAGGGCATATCACTGAGTTGGCACTGTCTGCTGCCTTACCTATGGCAAATGAAGCTTGAGGCTAATCTGGACAGCATTCTATGTCTGGCAGGGTAGCATTTTGTCCTGCTTTCCTTCTCCAGGAGTTGGGAGCAGGCCCCAGGCATCTGCTCACTTCTGCAGTAGTGAGAGTGTATACGATGCTCATGTGCTTCCACATTCTTCTCCAGCAGTAACTGTGGTTGGATTAAAGGTTGGCCCCAGCATGTTTGGGTTCAGCTGCACTGCTCACACTGTGCTGGTGGTGTTGGATTGACCACTCATTACTTACATAAAAAACGCGGAGGTCACTGGGTGCCAGTGGCTCTCACCTGTAATCCTAGCTGCTTGGGACGCTGAGATCTGAAGATTGTGGCTCAAAGCCAGTATAGATAGACAAACCTAAGAGGCTCTTATCTACAATTAACCATAAAAAACTGGAAGTAACAAGTTGTCATGTCCAAAACGAGCTTTACAACGTCGATGTGGGGGGGGGGGAGGGGGGAAGGAGAAGGATTGGGATTGCGGGGGAGGGGGGAGGCTGGGAAGGGATGTGAAGGGTAAACCAAAGGAGGAGGTTGCAATGCTTGGTAAGAAATGTACGCATTATCCTGCCCATGCAATTGTAACCCCTCTGTACAGCATGTTCACAAATAAAATTAAATTAAATTAAAAAGAAACTGGAAGTAGGGTTGTGGCTCAAGTGGTACAGTATTAGCCTTGATTGAAAGAGCTAAAGGACAGTGCTCAGGCCCTGAGTTCAAACAACTAGTACTCACACATAGCATATACACACAAACAACAGCAACAACAACAACAACAACAAACACAACAAAACCCCTCCAATAAGATCATACAAATAAATGCCAGTGTCCTGGCACCCTGAATCAATGCAATCAAATCCAAGTAAATCTTGGTTTGGAATTTAGGTTAGAGCTGTGGTCACAGAGCTAAGGAGAGATAAGGTGCTCATGGATATAAAATCAAGCAGATGTCCTGAAATCTACTAATCTGGCTGGTTGGGAAAATAGTCCAAGTTGCACTGAGTATCTTGACAAAATATGAAAAAAACAGGGCTAGGAAGGTGGCTCAGTGGTAGAGTGCTTGCCTTGCATGTATGAGGCCCTGGGTTCCATTCCTCAGCACCACATAAGCAAAAAGAAAAAAGCTGGAAGTGGCGCTGTGGCTCAAGTGGTAGAGCACTAGCTTTGAGCTGAAGAGCTGAGGGACAGTGCCCAGGCCCAGAGTTCAGGCCCCATGACTGGACCCCCCCGATATATACATATATATATATATGAAAAAAACTTCCAGTGTCTCAGGAGCATGAGATGGGGGGAGGGTCTCAGAGAAATCTACATTTTTCCCTTTATATTTCTACACTGTGTAACTTGTGTACAATGTATATGTGCCTTTGTAAATTAAAATCAAGATGTTTTTAGGTAAACTGATTCCTAAACAACACCATAAGAATACCAGCTAAGCCTGGGAGGTGAATGCCCTTGATTGATGAACAGTCATATTATGAGGGCTGACAGTAGATCACCTTTGTTTCTTGCTCAGATTTTCAAAGGTCTACCTGTCCAAGGTCATAAATTCAAAGTGATGTCAGCCTCTTGGAGTCTCTGTGTAGGGAATCCTGGGATCACCCCAGAACCTGGTGGCCAGTGCTGGCCATGGCCATCCAAGTGTGTTACTTGCCGACAAGCTGGGGCTAGGGCTGCATGACACACAGTTTAATTACCACGCAGAGCGGCAGCTGGAGGCATCTGGAGTGAGTCGGCATCTGCTTTGGCAAAGTGCAATTTCTGCTAATAATTAACCAGCAGAACTCTTGATTCTCTCTAATTAATGGAGAGGAAGCCTGGAATCTTCAAAGTCCACGGATGTCATGCTGCCATTGTGTCACGATTGATCTCCTTTGTTCTAGACCGAGGAGCATGCCTTTCCTGCCTCTCCTAATTCCTTATAAATTGAATTTTTCTATTACAAGTTGTGACAGCTAGGGAACATGACTTCAGAAATTCACCCGCAGTTCATGGCAGTATTAGAAACCTGAATGATAATAATTTTTAAAAAGAACCATAATGGAACGAGCTTTCTGTCTCTGACCCAGAATTAATCACAGTGAAGAGTCACCTACTGAAGGGAGTCGTTAATTAGCTCTAATGGATCTTTCCAGGTGGAGCTGGAATTACAGGGAAGTCTGCAAACAGAAAGAGAGAGCCCCCCCTTCCCTGTCCATCTCCACCTGCTTCTCAGATGGCACATGGTGGGGCTTTGCTTCCAGGGAACAAGGAGTTGTGGTGCGGTGGGGGCAGGGGAAAGGATGGGCCAGCTTGGCAGGCAACAGCCCTGAGGTCTTCCAGAACAAAAGTGAAAGGGGGTTGTCTTTAACACAAATGGTGACCCTTGAGGCCCACCACACAGAGGCCAAAGCGGGTTTCTATGAAACCCTAGGTCATATCACGTCACAGTGCCCCCATCTTTCTCTAAAGAATATCAACTTCACTCATTTGCCTATGAGGGCTTCCTCTCAGTCACTCATGTCTCTGCTTTCCTCAATCCACTGTGTTCCAGGGCACTCCAGCTTTGTTATGTTACACTGACACACCCAAGTATGTTTCTACCTCAGAGCCTTTGCACTGGCTCTGCTGCCTATCCATACCATTTTCCAAAGGTCTACTTGAATCACGTGAGATATTGCTGAGAACAATGGCTCACATCTACTAATCCCAACTAATTCCAACTACTTATAAAACGAAGATAGAAGGACCGTGGTTTGAAGCCAGCCCCAGAAAAAGATCTTATATCAAAGAATAGGGTCTGTAATCCCAGGAACATAAGAGTATCATAGCTCTAGGCCAGCCAGAGCAAAAAGTGAAAGACCCTATCTGAAAAGTAACTGAAGTTGTAAAAGGCTTGCAGTTCAGGTGGTACAGCACCCATCCCCAACTTCAAACTCTCTTCCCACGCTTCCTACTGTGCTGTACATTCCTGTCCTCCCCCTTAGCACGCAGCATACATTCTTTGCTTAATATGGTTGCTGTTAAAATCTTGGCCTCAGGTCTACAACCACAACGGTACCAGGTCAGTAAATATTTGTCAGCGGACAAGCTGTGTACCGAGTGTTACTGCTGTGTGTGCAGCTTGCCTATGTCCATCCCACATGACATCGTGGAAGGCTAAGCTTGAAGCTGTTCCTTTTTCTCAAGTGTCCACATGGACCGGGTGTTTCCTTTGCCTGCCAGATGTTAATGATTTAAGCAGTGTCATCAGAGTCAAATATTACTTGGGAGGTTTCTGTCTTTCCCAGGGCTTTTGGTAGGAAGAATGATTCCAAGGGTGTGGTCCTTCCTCTTGGCACATGGTAGGGGGGCTTGAGAGTACATCTGAATTGATGAGGGGGAGGGGTTTGCTGAGGGTCTCTTAGAAGAAGTCAACAGTTACCCTGTAGAAGAGGAAGCATTTGAGGGACCTAAGGGGAATGATACAGAGGATACAGTGAATGGATGCAGAGGATACAGGGCCAGGACCACAGCAAGCAAGCCCAGAACCTCTGCCTTCTCCATGAGTTGTTTCCATACTATACATTCCTGCATTAGATTCTTCCCATTGAAGAACACTTAACTGTGTTCGGCTTGTTTCTGTAACCTGATCGTTTGGCAAATCGGGACAGGTAGCACCTGGGAGGTTGTTAGATCCAACTCTTCACATTCTACTTGAATTCTGCCTTGAAGTAATCCAGTATCCTTAGGTCTGAGGGAAGCTGCTGCTGGACTCTGTGCAGAGCCCTGACACATGTGAGTTCTAGCCCCATGTAGCTGCTAGTTGAATAACCATTGCACTAAGGCTTCTGCTATGGGTTAGACATGGTTTGTCTCAAGCAAGGGCTCATATTGAAATTTAATTGCTGATATGATGATAGTGAAAAGCCCTGGAATCTTTAAGGGGTAACTTGGCCATGGAACTTGATCATCCTCATGAAGGGATTAATGTGAATCCTGAAAGGATGTTAATAACCACAAGAACTATTGTTTAAAATGGTTGAGCTTCTTTGTTCTACGTCTTTCCCACCCATGCGGCCTTCCTATTCTGCTTTTCTGACATGCATGGATCAGCACAAGAACTATCAGAAGTCAAGCAGATGCTGGCAGCGTCCACTAGGACTTCCGGAACAGAGAGTCAGAATAAAGCTCTTTCCTGTATAAATCACTTTGTCTCATGCATCCTATGATAACAACACAAAGTGGTCTGTGACAGCTTCTCATTCAGCCTTCTTTGTATTCTACAAAGTTCTGTTACATTTTCTCCTCTGAAGAGCACTGTTATTTTAGAGATAAAAAGGGAAGGTCCAGGCAGTCAAAGTTCTTGCATGTTATTACCCTGTTATTAAAATGTAAAACTGGAAGCTACACTCTCCCCACACATTTAGTTTTCTGCTCTCAATCCCCTTCAGTTAGAATGATACCCACCTTCTTTTCCTCTTAGAGCTACAAATAAATTGTCCTCATGAGTTGAATAAAAAGGGATTTTCACTAATCCAAAGTAGATTATTTTAAGGTGCCTCCCATATTTATAGCATGCTCAGAGGTCAGAGATAAGAACCTGGCTAAAATTCATGATGGTTAAAAAAAAAAGGTATGAGTTTTTATGTTTTTATATATCCTAAATTCAAATTTCAAGACTGATATTTAAAGCATTTCTCCAAAACCATGTTTGGCATACTGCTCTGGTTCTAAATAGGAAAACTGACCTTCCTTCCTAAATTCACACCCTAAATTATTCTGAGGACTCTTCCAGACTGCTCTTGATACCTACCTGAAGCAGCAGCACACTTGCTGATTTACAACTTCAGTCTTGCTAAAGGAATGGAAAAATGCCAGGAAGTTTCTGTTAGAATTACTGGCTTGAAATACCAACATTGCTATGACTTGGCATGTAACTGACTGATGGACTACGTCACTCCTTCCATCATTGTACCACAATAAGCCACTTGGAAAATGGAATGAGCCTTGTTCCTCAGTCTCCTCCCCTAAAAGAATGGGATGAGGAGGCTGCCTACTGGTTAACTTTGCATGTGTTTGAAGGTGGCTGCCCAAAGCCAGTCTTGGGCCAGGAGGCCTTTTTCTTGTTCAGTTTTGTGTCAGTTGCCTTTGATGTGTGTGTGTGTGTGTGTGTGCGTGCGTGTGATGGCTCTGTGCAGGCCTTTCTGTTTGCTGCCTTTGCAGAAAGAATAAAGATGAGGAGGCGGATGTACAGCAGTAAACCCCAGCTGTCACTGGTTAAGATCCAATGATTAGCTATGAATCAGCCATTGGCTCAAGCAAGATATTATCTAAATGAAAAAGGGGATCCCTTTGGCTTGTTTGTATCCTCTCTCATACCCTTGATCCAAGCAATCAATCCATCAATGAGATATAAATTGACATCCCTTCATTTTTCCCACAATGCAGAGGGTGACAGGTAATCAAACCTTACAAGCTGTTCAAGACTTAGCTTGGAAAATAAGGTATTTGTTCACCAAAAGTAAAAGTCTAAATGACTATGGGGGCTGGGTTGGTAATATGAATAAATAAATATATGAACAAAGCTGTTTAATAACTTTGTTAAGGTACCTTTTCCTCCACATATATATATATATATATATATATATATACATATAGGTATATTTTTCTATCTATATCTATCTACACATAGAGTCTATCACTTTGAGACCAAATTTTAAAACTTTTATTTTTTACCTGTGTATGTGTGTTTGTGTGTGTGTGTGTGTGTATTTAGTCCTGGAGCTTGAACTCAAAGCTTGAGCACTCTCCCTAAGCTTTTTTTGCTTAAGACTAGCATTCTACCACTTGATCCATAGCTCTACTTCTGGCTTTTTGGTGATTAATTGGAGATAAAAGTCGCAAAGACTTTCCTGCTTGGACTGGCTTTGAACTGTGAGTTAGTATTGCAGGTGTGAGCCACCAGTGATCATCTATTTACCATCTTTAGGTAGTGGCACAACATATAGGAATTTTCTTTCCTCAACAGAATCTATCTTTAGTTTTTACTTTATTTTTAAGAGACCAGAGTTCCTTCATCAATTGGAGATAATTGGATGTAGCCCACAGAAGTGATGGAGACTATGTGTGTTGGTGAGTTTGTAGTTATTGGAAGAAAGCAGTGGTTCACTGTGCCACATTGCTGTGTTGCTTAGTGAGAACTGTCCCCACTAACATGCTGCATATTGAAATTTTTCAAAAGCCCTGCTTCCAAAACACAGCATGGGACATGTTATCATTTCTCTCCCTTAGATCTCTTTAGGATTCTTTGTCTTGCCCTTTTCCCCCCATGGACAGGCCAACATCAATGAAGAGAAGGTGTTCTCCTAGCCTCTTAGGGACATGAACATGCATGAACAAAGTTTTTCATATGGCTGCTGGGCAGTGCTTGCCTTCTCTTTGTACTCATTTGGACAGAGAGGGCTCTCCCATCCCATAGTTAAATCAGCTTATGCAGAATGCAAGTGTGCAATGCATGAGCACTGATTATTAAGGGAAGCTGAGGGATCCTCCAAAGTGACATGAATGTAAAATGCCACATGTTCCTGCTTTCCTAAGATTCCAACCTTCGGCCACTTCTATCAAGAAGTCTTTTTCTCCATTCCTTGATTCTGGGTTAAACTACATGACTTATTCTGACCATAAGACTACAAGAAACTTGGAAAACACCTGCAGACTGAGATTCACCACCTCCTGCCTCACCAGACCTATGGGGCCACTACAAAAGCTCAAATTAATCTTTAAGGCCCTATAGAGAAGACCCTCTAGCAGCCTGTTCATCATAAGAGATCTGAGTGAGGTTTAGCTTACACCAGCCATCTGACTCAGTAGAGAAAGATGTAATTCAAGTGGTAGAGCACTTGCCTAGCATATGCAAGGCCTTGGGTTCACTCCATCAGTATTGAAGAAAAAAAAACCCAAGATCTAAAAATGAACTGCCCAGCGGATTTGCCCAGCTCCAATCACCAACCAACAAAATTATGGTCATTGAAAAACAAACCAAAAACCTCACAGCACACTACATGGGTCAATCCAATTGAAGGTCCAAATCTGCCTGCTCCATCTATTCCGTGCTGCAGAGATGAGGATCACCTATCCACACAGGCAGTTCCAGAACCCTGTGCAAGGACACTGTCCTAGCTCCCTTCTTCCTCTAGGTCAGCCATCTGTCTGAATGCTTCTGATAAAAAAGAACTTAGAATCACTCCCTAGGAAAGGCAATGTGTTTGATTATTGAGGTCTAACATTGTTGATCAATAATACTAATAATAGTTGATTTCAAGATCAAATTTTTTCAGATTAACCTATTTTACATCCACATTAGGAATTAGCAAAGATAAACAGAATATAACAACATCAAATGAAAGAAGAGAGAGTATGAAATATAGTATATGCATGAGCTATGGATGGTGGCTGTCTTAATTTGAACAGCCATTGGGTTCCCAAGTCTCCCAGAATTGGACTCTCTACATGAGTCCAAAAGCCCCAACACATCCTTGTTCAGATCTAACTTCCTTTCCCCAAGACTTTTTGACATCACCTTTTGGAAGCTAGCACCAGAAAAGGCTGGAAGAGTGAGTGGGGACATCGCTGGATATCAAATAATCTTGACTGCCAGCGTAGGTTCTATGTTCTGATTACCTCCTTCAAGACTTAGCTTTAGTTTTATACCATTGTAAAGGTGTCGAAGGTATGACTTTGATGATCTGAGATCATGAGGGAAGGCTGTGTCCTATGAATGAATTGCTGTCATGATTTTGGGTCTGAGTTCATTCTCTCAGGGCTATGTTCTTTATGGAAGGATGGCTTTGTTCTCCTCTTTCCCTTTTTTCTCTTGCTATAGTCTGTGGAATAATGCAAAAAGCAAGAAGGCTTTTGTTCCATTTTGGACTTCCCAGCCTTCACAGTTGAAAACCGATAGATTTCTATTAATTATAAGTTACCCAGTGTGTGGCACTTTATTATAGCAGCCTAAAATAGTCTAAGACTCTAGAGGATTTTTTGTGAAGATTTGGAGGTCTTATAGATGATGGTACCATAAAAGTATTTTAAACAACAAGAGAAGTATTCTAGGTTGTAATTTTGAGAGAAAGAATGCTTGAATGTTGGTGAATTGGAGACTAGGAGGCTGGAATGTTATACAGCAATCTCAGCAGAATGGTGGACCTACAGATAGATAGTGGGCCAAGAAGAAGAGAGGATCAGCAGCAGACTCTGGTCAGTGTGAGTGGATGAGGCCTGGCAACAGAAGATGAGTGAAGGATGCTAAATCAGCCCAAGGTTTCTTACTTAGGTACTGGGTGATACAATTGACAAAGCAGAGCTGTATGAATGGGTGAGATTTGTATTCTTTAAAGGTACATTTTAATAATACTGTGATGTAACGTATCAGTAAACCTGAAGCGGGAGTGCCAAAAGAGCTGGGATAAAAAAAGAGAAGTCATCAGTGCATAGAAATGAGACTTGTTCAGCATTATTTTGCACAACATGGATGCTAACAGCGTGAAAGACAATCAGGACCTTCTTTCTGGAACTCTCACTGAAAATAGCAGTCTGGCCTGGCCTGGCAGGCCCTGGCACTGTGGTTAAGTGTGGGTGCTCTGGTAGGTGGATCCCTAGGTGACCTTGGCCTATAGTTAGTTCTCCTAATCAGCTGTGGCTGGTTTCCAAAGTAACACCATAGCAGCTGACGGCTCTGGAAATATATTTTGTTCTCTGTGAAGTAAGAGTGCTCATAAGCAATACATTTTCCAAGTGTTAGTCCCTCCTGGTTTGACTAAGGGCTTCTGTATCTGAAAATGTGTCCTGGGTTTTGTGAGTCCATTAAAAAAATTAATCGCTTTTTTCCCCCTTTGAGTCAAAATACTTTGAACCTCTTAGGTAACTTAGAAGAATCAAAGTGTAAGTTCTACCCCTGGGAAATATGCCAAATAAATCCCCACTTACATGCTTTAGTTCATTAGAGTATCCTTTCCCCTTATGCATACCACAATAAAAGTAAATTAGGATAGAAGGATTCAAAGGCAGAGAAGTTACCTCTAGCAATCAGATTAGATATAAATGCCCCTTTGAGATGTGAAATTGGAATATGAGATTCTACTAATTTTGAAATTTGCAGATAAAAGAATTCTTACTGTCACCTAGAGCTCAGGTCAAAACATCGGGTGATTAAGTTTGTCTTAGTGTATGGTGTCTGGGGGAAAATACTAAGATTTCAAAAAAATACCTCACAAATTGAACTTTGAGCACTGTACTTCATCCCAGAAACACTAGAGGGCATAAGTCAGATAGAAAGAAGAGGCAACAGAAAGACTGAAAAGAACTGGGAGGAAGGCATTTTTGCTTTCACTAATACACAAGGTTTTACTTAGGTATACACTAATCTTTATACCCTGACCAATTGCCTTTATAGCGAAGAGCTGCTTTACCTCTTCAGAATTCACGACAGCAAACTATTCCCATCCAAACAGAATCCACGTTCTGTTCATTTCCAACATGTTAAGAGCCAATACAATCCAGGTCTTTCTATGAGTCCTTAGTTTTACAGGATACATTATTTGGATGAATAACTATTCACAAATAGTGGATTTCTAAAGCCAGAGTACTAGTGGTCATATTTATAGCGAATGATAATGAAACCCAGCATTTTCAGGCACTCGTAGAAACAAACATGCTCTTCACGGATACTCCATACTGGAAGTCCTTCCCTGTCTCTCACATGTGACTCCTACACTAAAACACTACCCTGCCATCCAGAAACACGGAAGCATCATGCACCTGCCAGTGAGAACTGAGATTTATTTTTCTTGCTTAATTTCCCAGCTCTTTAGCAGTCCCTTCCTGCCTTTTGAAAAATGCCAGCATTTTTAAAGAAGACGAGTCACATAAAAAGTGAGCAATTACTGTACCCAGAAACACATATCTTAACATCTTAGCAAGAGACTATTTAATCCTTTAGACCAGTTCCTTATTAACTAATATATATATGAAATAGATATGTTTCTATATTTTCCATGACATATATAGAAACAGTTTTGAAACCCACTGACACAAGCATGCGTGAATCCAAATGCCAGAGAACTCACTTGAAATAAGGCATGCTGAGTTAGTTAATAAGGATCAAACCTTGAGGTTTGTCACACTCACCTGGACACTAATGGCGGGACAGTGAAAATGACAATATGAACAAACTGCCCAAAGCAGAGTGTTGGAAGTAATCAATGACCCAGCTGAGTGCCCACTCTGAGTTATGGCCTTGAGTTCCTTAGCCATCCCTGGAACTACTCACTTGTAAGGGTAGAGCCTCTTGTGTCAGGATGTGCGGCCTTGTAGAATTGCACTCATTAGCAAAACCCTTTGGCAGAAATGCCATTTATCCTCATTGTGGTAAGAGACAGACTTTAACCATTCTCTGGTGTCATCATCCCTAAAAAAGGTGCATTCATTTGAAGACTTCTTCCACAGGCCTAGTGAGGTGGTTCGTGAAGGCGCATGGGTGTCGACCACTATGGCAAGCTGTTGCTGGTGAATGACAGAATGTCTGCTTGGTTACAGGAAACCCCAAGTGCTCATTATGAGGATAGGTTAGGTTGAGATTGACAAGCAAATGTGTAGCCAGGCTTCTGGCTGACAAATGGCAGAACTATGCCAGTGCATTCATTTCTCTGGAGTGAGACCAAATATGAAACAGGAGGATCAAGTTCACTTTGAAAGGACATTCAAACCTAGCAGATGATAGGGTGGCTGAGGCAGTAAACAAATATAGATATTAATTCCCTCAAAATAGCATTGGCTTGGTTTACAGTTGAGCTGGTACCCAAGCCAGTGACATACAACACTGCCTCTGTGTGTGTTTATATTGACATTCCTTCAGCAGGATTTTGCTGTTTTCAAGATAATTCCATTTTATTGGCAGCTTAGATTTAAAATCACTAATCTAAAAAAAAATAGCCTGTTTGGGTAGATGAGATACTGAAAATAACAACTGGTGAGATTAGTATTAAAGATGGTGCCAAGGATTAAGTGGTCCAGATTGAATTAGATCAATTCTGCCAGGCAAAGCTGAGTACAGAAATGACCACACAGCGTCTGTCAAGAAGGATGAATGATTTGGACCATATCTTTTTTCTAGGTTGTAGAAGGAAGGTCAGGACTTGAGTCTGTCTTCAACTAAGGGGCATAGTAATAATGGAGACTGTGTTCATTAAGATCCCATGGTGTGTGGGTGCTCTGCTCACCACTTGACATACATGCGTTATTTCCTTTCATTCTCACCCTCCTCATATCATGCAGCAGGGTATAAGGTCTTTGTGTCCTAGGTGAATCTGAGGTTCAGAGAGCTTATTTGTCCTGCCAAAAGATGCACAGTAGTAATTGACAGTCAGAATTTTAACTCCAGCCTGACTACAAAGCACTTTGCCTCATGTAACTGCTTTTGAGTTCCTGCTGGACAGCACTAGTCAGAGCCTAGCAGCTTCACCCCCACCCCCCACCCCCGCAGCCCTTTGGAGTTTGAGGAGTGTTGAAACAAGGGCAGCAGAGAAGCCAAGAGACCTGCCTGTGAATCTTGACTTCACTGGCTGTGTGGTATTGAAAAAAATTCTTATCAGAGCCATTTCTTCATCTACAAAAAGTGTGTGTGTGTGTGTGTGTGTGTGTGTGTGTGTGTGTGTGTGTTCACAAGAGTATGTTGTGAATGGGATTAGAAAGGCTTTTGATTTTTTGAGACAGGGTCTTGCTATGCGCCCAGGCTGGCATGGAATTTGCTATACAGGTTTATTCAGGACTTGAACATTTATTTGGTTCTCCTGCTTCATCCTTCTACTGCTAACATTCCAGGCTAGTGCCACCATGCTAGCCATGATTTCTGAGGTATCTCTTATTTCTAAGCTTTGTTGATTTCACAAACCTTTAAAGAATTTTGATTGATTTATTTATTAATTTTATTTATTTTTTGTCATTCATGGGACTTGAACTCTGGGCCTGGATGCTGTCCCTCAGCTCTTCAGCTCAAGGCTAGTGCTCTATCACTTGAGCCACAGCACCATTTCCAGTTTTCTGAGTGGTTTATTGGAGATAAGAGTCTCACAGGCTTTCCTGACTGGGCTGGCTTTGAACCAGGATCCCCGTCTGGATTTATTTTTAAACAAAGGGGTGTTTTGTTTTGTTTTTTCTTTTAATCATTAAGTGAACTCATGTGAAGAAATATCTCTCCATTTGAAATGGAAGAATGATGTACTTTCTGCAATGGTTTTGTTCGTCCTCTGTAAAGTTTACCTCCCACGTGATTTGCGTCAACATGAACGATCTTCCATTTTCTGGGTGGATGCTTCCACTTTGGGGTATGGCACTCTGCCACAGGGAGGCCTGTAGGACATACTGGAAAGAGAAATGGTATTTTGTAATATCACAGAAGTAAACCACTACAGTTGGCTTTCATCTGAAGGCAATAAATGATACTTCCGGTGGGTTAGGAAACCAAGTAGGCATGAAGTTGCCTGTTTTGTGTGCTTTGTTCTCCTTCTGTAAATTAGTAGGGGCTTATTGTACCCGCTTCTTTGGTTTAATTCACTACACTGTGCTAAAGAGCTTTCTCTGAAATTGACCTATGACTACACTCAGAGCACATCTTCCTCATCCCTTTATTGTCCCCGCCCCCCCCCCACTCTCCTGTAGATGGAAACACACATGGTCTCCTGCCATGGACGCCCACCACCCGCTGCTCTGCATTCTTGAGGATTAAGTGACTTGGGCCATGCAGTATGTGGGAAGCAATGTTTGAACATTCCTTTGATGTTGTGCCTCGTGACACTCAACGACTAAATTCAAGCCCTTGCTATTTGACCAGATGCCAAATGTGCTAGCCTGAAAAATCTATCATCTTACAGATAGCTGGATGGAAAAATAAGATAAAACCACTGGGGAGAATATTTCAAAACTATTTTGCAGGGCTAATTAAGGAAAAACTTCAGTTAATTGGAAAGTTAGTTGAGCAAGATGTTCTAGTTGATTATAAGCTATGACATTTAAAAAAATCTATTTACCATGCACTGAGTATCATTTATATCTATCTATATCCAAACCACACACACACACACACACACACACACACACACACACATACACACGTATATTTATTTGTTTATTTATTTTAAAGAGGGATGAAAGTTCAAGTAACTCTTGTGTCTAAACCATCCTCTTGTTCTGTTGTACTAATTACTATTGGGACATGTGTTTTATTTCTTCCCATTTCTTTCCTTTCTAATGTTTGTTTTTTTGTTATTTGTTACAAAGATGTGATCATACAGATTGTGCATTTTCAGTTCATTTTTCTTCACTTAACACTGCAAAAACATAACCTAAGGGTCTTAACATTGCTTCATTTACTTAAAATTTAGGCTATTTCCACATCTTTTCCTCTTGAATTATTCTTTTTTATCTCCTGTGACAAACTTCCTTATGAAAAATTATTGGATCAGAGAGGACAATTTTAATCAGTCTTCATTGTTTTCTAAAAGGGTTATACCAATTCATATTCCCACAATCAATGTTTGACTCTATGTTGCTCTTTACTACCTCCATCATTATTGGACATTTACTTGGGATTTTTGTTTATTTTTTGCCTAGACAACAAAGTGCTTTTGGGGAAATACCATGACACCACCCAATATACCATCTAGTATCTTTTAAAGGTTAATAAAGCCTTGTAAAGTTAGTAATTCACAGATGTGGAGATATTGGGAAAGACTGAATGACTTCCCCAAGTCCATTTAACTATTCTCTCACCTCTTAAGTTGATCTAGCAACTTCTAAGCTCTAGCCCATTGTGTCCCATCATACCACAGCTGTCCCTCAAATAACAGGAGCAGTCTAGGCTAATGAACCCTTCAAGATAAGCTTGTCTTCAAGCTCAGTGGTTGGTCTGTAAAGATGCAGAACATGAGCTGGACTGGAGATTAAAATGTCCTACAGGCTTTGATTCCTCAAAAGCTAAATGTTTCCTCAAAAACGATTAAATGATTTGATTAATGCTCTTGTCTACCTTGCACATTGAAATGTCTTAAATACAAAAACCAAAGATGTTTAATATTTAATATTGTCCAAGAGCTGGAATATTTAAGCTAAACTCAGATATACGTGAGTAACTCCAGTTGGAAGTTGTTCATGCAGAACGTGGCCTTTTAACTTTGGCCTATGAAACACAGGAAATGCTTAGTTAAAATTCCACTCTGCTCCCCAGCAAAGATGAGAATGACCCTCACCATAAAACATGATGGACAAGGCTGCCACATGGCCCAATAATCTGTTGGCATGAGAGCATAGATAGTTAACTTATAGTAAATCAAAGCCTCACCCTCATTTTTCAAAAAGGTGAGTGGATTAAAAGTGCATGCAACTTTCTTTACATTGAGAAGGCAGATAGCTTTTGTACCTGAAAGGGGCAGAAATAGATAGTTTTTGACAGATACCTCTGGTTTGGAGGGTGTCTGACACTTTCCTTCAAGTACGCATTTGGAAGACCATCTTGAGGAATGACTGGGGACTGAGACAGGATAGATTGGGAAAAATGAGGCTTGAGGAAAAAAAGCCAGGAATTTGGAGATAA
Source organism: Dipodomys ordii (assembly GCF_000151885.1). Classification (NCBI taxonomy): domain Eukaryota; kingdom Metazoa; phylum Chordata; class Mammalia; order Rodentia; family Heteromyidae; genus Dipodomys; species Dipodomys ordii. The sequence continues at coordinate 12,094,245 of NW_012267221.1, forward strand.
ATATTGTACCAATGAATGCTTGTTTAAAAGCACATAGTTGCTAATTTTTTTTTGCTTTAATTCTTCTCCCCCAGTACGCTGCAATATGTAATTTTAAAAAAAAGAAAGGAAAGAGAGCAGCCTTCCTAAATAATTAGCATGTTCTGGGAAGTGAGCAAGGATATCATAAAGACAGACACTTGTCCTGGGAATAAAACACTTGAGAAAACAATTGTTTTAATCATAAAAGTGCAAAGGAAAATATATATCTCAAGGTTGGTAAGACATTTGTCTTAAAGGGAGCATCTGGCAGAACCAATCCTTTGTTTAAAGAGATTCTCAGACATCTATGTCATAATGACCCAAATTTGAACAGATCAAACTTGATTTCTCTACTCAACTACTCAAATACTGTAACAGCAAGAATGATTAAGTGGACCAGGTGTTCAGAACAAAGGGAAGCATTCATTCAAAGACAAATTAAAGTCAAACCCCTAATCTACTTCTACATCATAAAGATCTGTGCTGTTAAGCCCTCAGTGCACCTCTCACTCGATGTGCTCACTCCCATGTCTGAGTTGTGTGCTATCTCTTCTTGGTTTTGTTTTCTTACCAATAAAATTTTTTGTAGTTTATACCCTTAAAAGTCTGTGTGTGTGTGTGTGTGTGTGTGTGTGTGGTTGAGAGAGAGAGAGAGAGAGAGAGAATATATATATATATATATATATATATATATATTTTTTTGGGAACTGGTACCCAAGGACCAGGTAGAGGACTTCTCTCTTTTGGAGCCCTCTTCCCTGAAGCTCCAAAGGTTTGGATAACTGCCTTATTTTCTGGGACAAAAAGTGGAGATCCAGTCTGGAAGTCATGCTTGTGTAATCTGGCAAGATCTGCCAGCATTGCTTCTACAGAGGGTGGCTTTGGTGCAGATCCGTTTATGTTTCCATTCTTCTTGAGGCTCTGGTGCTTAAAAGGCACCCTATGAACCAAGCAGTAGACTGAGTAGTGAGTGTGGCATTTACAGAACTCAGGGATGGGCTCTCTTCAACTCTTTCATCCATAAAATACCATTATCTAATTAGCCTACCCCCTCCTTAATGAACATTAAAAACAAACAGAATAACAGAAACAGCATTAAACTAAAACATCAACAAATCAAGTATTTCTTTTTCAAAGGTATGGTTTTTGCGTATGGATACTAGGATCACTGTTGGTTAACATTACCTTGCTAAGAAGGCTAGATTCTCCAAGTGTTCAGACATCTCATCTGGAGGCTTTAACAAGGACCCAAAGCTGCTTGAGTATAGCCTTCAGTACTGAGCTGGTGCCTTGGATTTGTACTGTCTTTTAGGAGGAAAGCTGGAGGCTGCAGGATACTCTGTAGAGAAATGAATACATCCTAAGGTCCCTTGTTTTTCTTTCAGATTTTAATGAGAATCAGTGAACAATTCTGAAAAATAAGATCATATAATGATATCTCCACTTCACAATGCATTTCCCTGCCATGTGCCTGAAAGGCCAGGTAATAAACAAATATATTTCTTAGAACTCTGCCTGGAGCTAGACTCTTGTTTTGCTGGGAGCAGTAAAGAGAAGGCATGCTGCATTGAGCTCTGGGGCATTTGTCTCAGTCTATCTGCCTGGCTATTCTCTCTGAAGAAGGTGGAATGCACAGCGTGGTAATATTGAATCCCAAGGCTCAGGTCCACTATGACACTTAGGAGTGTATGGAAGACCCTGCAAAATTTGACAAGATGGCAGCCCCACCCGCCCATCCCTGGCCAGGATGTGGAGCTGGGGAAGAGCTGATCCTCATTTCTCCCTCTATTGTTTTTGGAAGGCTTTCCTTTGGATTTTCACTTATGGAAGTGTCTTAAGTCTCCTAACATATTCCAAGTACTTCCAAAACTTGCTGAGAGGTAGTGTGCCCACTCTTCTGACTGACCTGGGAATACTGTATGAGGGTTTAGTTTTAGTGCCTGGCATAGCTAATGATAATCTTAGAGGAAAAGTGCAGGAAGGACTTGGTTGGCTGTATTTTCTAAATCATGACCCCAAATTTCTCTTTTGGACCCATTTACCAGTTATACAAAGGTTCTGCTGAAAGTTTCCTAAAACATTTCTATCAGCTTTAGCATCAGTCAAATCCTTTTCTAATAAAAAAGCACTACTTGTTGACTAAACCCACAAATATTAGAAGGCAAAGAAATCTGAGTGATGAAGTATATTTACATGGAGATAAAGAGATGTTCAGAGCCCTCTGAAAGTAGACAGTAGGGATATTTTTAACCAGTTGGGGGCATTCCATTTTTTAGTTTTTTGAATGTGTATTATCACAACTGGTCTGGATGGTCTGGATGTGATGTTCTCCCTGCCCTTTTATGTTTTGTGTGTTTGCAGACAGTGTTCAGAGGTGAAGCTTTGAGAAAGTAATTGGATCCTAAGGACTCTGCTTTCATCAATGGATTTTTCCATGGACATAGTCATAATTTGAATAGTCTATTGAGATGTGGTGGTAGAACTGTGGTAGAACTTGCCTTGTTGGTGTAAGGAGGTTATTTGGACATGTCAGTGTGAGATATATATGGCCTTCACCCCTTCTGGTTTTTTCATCTCTCTGCTTCCTGTCTTCCATGAGAATGAGCAGCTTGGCTTCACTTCAAGCCACCCACCAATGTCCAGCCTTACTACAGGCTCATAACAATGGAACCAACCTTCTGTGAGCTGAAACCTCTGATACTCTGAACCAAAACAAATCCTTACTCCTTTAAATCATTTCTCACAGCTGTTTGGTGGCAGTTACTTACATTAATGAACATAGAAGGTATCATTATTTTCAGAAACAAATTATACCGTGGTGGAAACAATTCTAAATGCTTTTGCTCACATGGTAGGGGTATCATTTGGTGGCTGAGTGCTTGCCCAGCCTGTATAAGGACCTAGGTTCATTCCTTAACATTGCTATATTAGCAAGTGAGTGAGTTAGTAAGTGAATGTTGTCTTCATTTTTCAAAGCAGCTACTTTCTTACTCACTGTTACAATGTCAACATTGACTTCCTTGAGAGGCCATCTTATTTTTGAAGAGTTAACTGCTAGGTTGCATGTTCTAACAGCCTCTGAGAATCAGGAAATTTTTTCTTTCTTTCTTTTAATTGTGAAAATACCATACAGAGGGGTTACAATTACATGGCCAAGATAATGAGTACATTTCTTATCAAGCATTGTTGCCTCCTCCTTTGTTTCTCCTTCCTATCCCTTCCCATCTCCACACACACAGCCCCCACGCCCCCCCCCCGCCACCCCGGCCAAAGTTGTAAAGTTCTTTTTCAACATAATGACTTACACATCTCATTGTTGCAATGGGTCCTCCTGTATTCCTATTTAAACGATTTGTTTTTTCCCTTCCCCTCCACAAATTATACCAGCATCAAATACAGTGAAAGCAGGGGTTATACTGTGGGGGAGGACATACAAAGCAACAACAACATGAGCTGAATACTTATCTTGGGGTTCATTCCCCTAACATCAACTTATCTAACCTTTCTGCTTGACTCAGCCATATACTAGTATGTTTCTTTGGGCTTGGCTTACTTCACTTAATATAATTTTTTCCAAGCCTTTCCATTTCCTAACAAATGGGGCAATGTCATTCTTTCTGATGGAGGCAAAGAATTCCATTGTGTATATATACCACCTTTTCTTGATTCATCAGGAAATGTTTAGAAAATGTTTTTTCCCCAGTGACATGGCAGAAAGAGATAGTCAACTGACGAATCAGTCTGGGAAGATTGCATTTTAGGAAAGGCTTTGGCAAATTGTGAGGGAAACAAATTGAATCTAAGATCCTGTTAGGAACACCTTATGCAACAGAGGATGACTCAAAGTACTTTAATGAAGGCTGTTTCCAAGGGATATTTCAGGGAACCAACAGTGGCAGAAAAGAGCAGGACTCAACTCTGGGAAGACCTTGATCAACATATATGACTTATATAAAGGCACTAACTTAGTCTACTCAGGACACAATTACAGAGTATCACAGACTAGTGGCTAAGTAACAGAAATCCATTTCTCACTGTACTGAAGGCTACAAGCCCACAATTAAGGCCCTGGTAAGCCTGGTTTCTTCTGAGGCTTTTCTTTTTAAAAAATATTTATTTTAAAATTATTTTAAAGTAGTTGTACAAAGGAGTTGCCATTTAGCACAGCAGTTTATGAATTCAATATGTCATACTCAATGTCAACCTTTCCAACATTCTAACCCATTCTTCTCCTACCTACCTCTTCCCTCATTCTTCTTAATTTTGTAGAATATATGTGCTGGATGCTTTTCTGCATTTTCCCCCTTTTCTTTTCATTTTTCTACCACTTTCCCCTTGACCCCATCTCTTTCAAGTATCTGCTTCCTGATGTTTGATTTTTCTGAACTTGATATTGGCTTTCTAAGGAATTACATTATCTGAATTCTCCCTTGAATCTACTGTATTTCAGTTAGTACATGTGTATCCACTTGTATACCACCCAACATATTTAGTTATGAGTTTGTAAGCTAAATCTAGCTTCTTAAAAATATTTATCTTTAGCTAGGTGTTGGTGGTTCATGCCTGTAATCCTAGCTACTCAGAGGCTGAGATCTGAGGATCGCAGTTCAAAGCCAGCTTGGGCAGGAAAATCTGTGAGACTCTTATTGTCAATAAATTACCAGAATACCAGAAGTGGTGCTCTGGCTCAAGTGGTAGAGTGCTTGCCTTGAGCTGAAGAACTGAGGAACAGTGCCTAGGCCCAGAATTCAAACCCTGCATCTGATAAAAAAAATTATCTTTAAGCAAAGGAGTTTCCATTCAACATGTCAACTTCTGAGTGCAATGCATCTTGATCAGTGTCACTTCTGTTGTCTGTCATTTCCCCCATCTTCCCCTTCAAGTAACTGGTTCCATTGTGCTTGTCTATGTACAAATTTCCTTGTATTGTATGCTCACCAGCTCAATTGGATTAGTACCCCACCGAATAGCCTTACTTTAACTTAATTACCTCCTCTAAAGATGGTATTTCCAAGTATAGTCAGACTCTAAGATTCTAGTAAGTAGGATTTCAATATATGAATGGGATGGAGGTACAATTTAGACCATGATGGAAGCCACTAACAATCTGTAGCCCACAGCAGGAAGCCTGTATGAACACACCTTACTGGATTCCTCTTCCAGCTGGCCTGAAAGCCCACAGATCTGCCAGCACCTCTCATTAACTACAGCCACATGGAAGCCAGAGGCAAAGGAGCCTTTCTGATGCCACCCTTGAAGGTCAGCCTTCTGGAATCTGGAGAGGAAGAGAGATCAGAGTATCCAGTGTACAAGGTCAATGTGCTGAACTTAGAAAAATAAATGCACAGGGTTATGAATGATTTAACATGGAAGGAAATGGAAGTAACAGAATGAGCTGAGGTGGCTGTTTTTGTGGCTTGGGCAGGCAGTGTTAGTTTCAGGGAACTGCTCTTACTGAGATCAGCTTTGTATGTTGTCACAATGGGAAGATGAGAAATAGCAGTAGGGCCTGTGGGAATTAGAAAAAAGCTTTCCCTGTGGGCAGACATGAGAAAACAATGTGCCTTTTCCTGCACTGAGAAGCCCTTTCGAGCATGGCTTTTGGTATTCCCTTAATTCCCTCTCTTCAGCCAAAACCTTGCTGCGTGGTCTGCCCAGAACCTTTATTGTGGATTAGGCTGACAGGTAGTAAGTACCCTGCAATCTTCTTTCCAGCAACAATGAGGAACAACTTGAAAGATACATTTTGATGTGTCTTCTGTGCTCTTCATATTGGCAGCCTTCTAGTTCCACAAGGCAAAGAAGCACCAAGCCGTCCATGCAAAATCCCCATCCATCAGTGCTTGTTTAAATAATTCCCAAGCTCCTTTGGCAGGCAGTTTTTTTTGAGTATTTGTGGTGTCCACTTATAGGAAGTAATTTGTGTTAATACAGGCCATTGGTCCTAATAACATCAGTTTCAGAAATATTGGAAAATTCAGCATGGTGTTGTCTTATTTAAGCAGCCTACAGTTTTTGGAGAGAAAGCGGTTTAGCACATGGTCCAGTGTACCATTCACCTACAATGATGTAGATTTGCTTGGTCTTTCTGACACATTTTTGGTAAATGACAGTAACAGGGCCTCTCCACCATCCCCAACCCATATAAAGTTATAATTTAGACAAGAGACAGGTTAGATACCTGCATGTGTGAGGCATTGGAAGTGTGGGGAGGGAAAAGGAAAGATTCCATTATGACTAAGACATGGCCCCAATTTCTCAATACTGTGCAGGAGGGAAACATAGGTAACCCTCAGTCTCAGCTTCAGAATAATATGCAGCTATACTACCACTACCCTCTCTCACCCTCCCTGGTTCTGCTGGTGAGCTAGGACTGAAAGGCCAGTTAGAAGAACATCTTTGCACCCCACCAGGCTATACCAACATCAGAACACAGAGTCTCTTGTATGGACTATATGGGCCAAGACTGTGAGAGTCACTATAGGCATTAATATACCAGGAGAGGGTATAAAATGCGGCTTGTGAGTTTGTGATGGGTGGTAAGCATTGACTTGTACTTGCCTGGTCAGCTCTATAGCTTGGCTGTCTGTAGATGACACTGGAACAACAGCAGACGTAGCAGAGCCCCTCTAACCATGAACTACATGCTTGCTTAGTCTAACCCAGTTCCTTATTCTCAAGAGAATGGAGAGTTATTTTTCATTGTTCAGAAAAGCAAAAACAACTCTGAAAGGGCAGACATTTATGCTAGCCAAACCCTAGGTCCACTTCCTTTCCTTTCCCTTCCCTTCCCTTCCCGTGAGGGTCAGCTCCACAGCTAGCCATGTTTTCTCATGTTCACTGCCTAGCTTTGCCCTAGTGAGCTCCTCTGTTCTTTAGTTTCCAAATGGAGGCATTCTTTTTAAGAGAGAAAGTGGTGATTATCATTTTGGAAACATATAGGTGTTATTGTATAAAACCCAAACTAGGCAATGATCTAGCAGTCTTAGTCATGTATTCTCAAGAGGATATGTGTACAGGTAAACCAAGAGACATGTGCAAGCATGCAGCCCTAAAATAGCACCAGAGGCAATCAAATGGGTCATGGCATTGAAGCTTGGTGAACTTAAGGATGGATTATGAGCAAGGGAATGGAATTCAAGAAGTGAAAAGTCAACAGTGACAAATATAGCAAAGAGGTCACTGAACTAAAGATTCAACAAGGTTCTCTTGCTTGAGAATAGGAGCTTCTATTCTCTAAAGCATGGAAAGCTGGCAGAAGATCCCAGACTGCAGTAGAAAGAGGTGGAGACATGGAGGCCAGTAGGTTGGCAGTCCTGACCAGAGCCACACAGAGGCCGAAAGCCATACAGATGGACACCACTGGGGAATTCAATAGCTCCCATGACCATAAGAGACTGTAGCTTTCTTTTTCCCCTCCTTTATTTTGTGCCAATTCTGGGGCTTGAATTCAGGGCCCTGAGCTCTCACTTGGCTTTTGTGCTTAAGGCTGGCATTCTACCATTTAAAACCACATCTTCATTTCTAGCTTTTTGCTGGGTAATTGGAGAATCTCATAGGCTTTTCTGCCTTGGATGACTTGGAACCTCAGTCCTCAGATCTCCACCTTCTGAGTAGCTAGGATTATAAATGTGAGCCACCAGTATCCAGTTCTTTTCATTCTTAAAAGCTTAAACACAAAGACTTAAGAATTAACTCAGCCCTCAAGATCACTAGTTTTCTTTTCACCCTTGCTCCAGTTTACTGACATAAAATTGAAAAATGAAAGTTCTATATACTGAGAAAAAAAATAAACTCACAGTTAGTGAAATGGTTCAAGTGGAGAGGAAATGTCCCCACGCTCTGTGAAGTTAGACTATATTCTACTGGAAAGCTCTTGAAAAATAGCTGGGTCAGGTATTTCTGCAGGATGTTGGGTTCATGGCCTTTAAGACAGCAACTTACTGCTGGAAGCATCACTGTTTGCCTGAGTACGTGGCCCTGAGCTTACTTACCAGGCTTTAAATTACAGTTCTGGGAAGGAGACATCAGACATCAGTTAATTTCATCTTCATTTTTCCCCCTATATTATTTATTTAGTGCCAACAGCCAGGCTTGAACTCAGGGCCTCTCTCTACTCACTGAGCTTTTTTCCTCATAGCTGATGCTCCACTTGAGCCACATCTGTCCAGCATTTTGCTAGTTAATTAGGGATGATGTCTTGTCATCTTTTCTGCCCAACCTGGCTTCAAGCTGAAATCTTCCAGGTCTAGTTTCCTGAGTAGCTGGGATTGCAACCATGAGCTACTGGTGGCTACTACTTCTTATTTACCTACCTTCTTGTCTTTTTCCTGTTTCCTTTCTCTGCTTTGTTGTTGTTGGTCATGGGCCTGAACGCTGGGCCTGAGTGCTGTTCCTCAGCTCTTCAGCTCAAGGCTAGCGTTCTACCACTTGAGCCACAGTGCCACTTCCGGCTTTTTCTGCTTATGTGATACTGAGGAACCAAACCCAGGGCCTCATGCTTGCAGGGCAAGCACTCTACCACTGAGCCGCTTTCCTAGCCTCTTCCATTTTTGTAGCCTCCCTGCTCAGCATTTCAAACCTTTACCACGCCCCATATGACAGTGAGAGATAAGATTTCATGGGACAACTCTACCATATCACAAGAGACCTGGCCTTCTGGAGGCACTTGCTCTCTTTGGGTGATTACTCCTGTTCCTTGCTATCTGTCTGCTTATAGGAAGACAAGGCCCTCAGAAGGAGCTGAAAAAGCCCAAGCAGGTAGAGGCAGGCGGAGGAAGGTGCACACAAATGTGAGAGGCATCAGAGATGGGGAATGGTTGCATACAGGGGCCTCATCACATGAATAAGTATATCAAGGATTTGGCAGTCAGGCTTCCTTGTCATTGGAAAAGAGAATTACAAAATGAAAGGGGAAATGTGCCCTGTGGTATCTGACTGGAATTGGAAATATGTGTGAAAAATTCATGGTTTCCAATATTTACACAGATGAGACAGGTGTAAATATGTACATATACAAACAACACGTTTCCTAATGCTGTCTATCAGTAGGTCTTGGGAACATGGTATGTCTGTAGCAAATAGTGCAGGCTCACATCTTAGTTTCGAAATGCTACTACTCTTCAGTGAGAAGAGGCAGCGCTTTTTGAAGTAAATTATTCTGGCTCTAGAGGCAGGAAAATACAAGTCTGGGACAATGCAGTGCTTCAAGAAAGGTGAGGGCAGCGCTAAAAACCTCAGAAGCTGGCATTTGGGGTTCCCATTGTTTAAATAGGGATACAGGTGGACCCATTGCAACAATGAGATGTACAAGTCGTTATGTTGAAAAACGAACTTTACAACTTTGGCCGGGAGGGGGGGAGAGGGAGGGGTAAGCGAGGGTGTGGGGAGAGATGGGAAGGGAAACAAAGGAGGAGGCAACAATGCTTGATAAGAACACAATGGGATGTACAAGTCATGTCAAAATGAACTTTAAAACTTTGGTGTGTGGGGGGAGGGAGGGGAGCGGGGAGGATTGGGGGGGGGCGGGGAGGAGGATGGGAAGGGATGGGAAGGGGAAACAAAGGAGGAGGCTACAATGCTTGATAAGAAATGTACTCATTATCTTGCCCATGTAATTGTAACCCCTCTGTACAGTATTTTCAGAATAATAATAATAAAAATAACAGGTCTCTGATCCTCTGTTAGTTCCAAGTCATGTAAGTCAAAGGCAGACAAGGTGAGCTAGTTAGATGGAGAGAATATGAGAGAGACAACTAAACACAATGCTATAATTGGAATTGGATCCTTTTGTAACAAAGAGCATCACCAGAGTAACTGGTGAACCTTCACTGAGGTTTGAGATCAAGTCACATATCCCTGCCTTGCATTCTCCTTATTTTGATATTTGCAGCAGGGCCAAGTAGGCAACTTCCCTTGTTTGTAGAGCATAATGGGACAATCCACAATCTCTTTCTTAAATAAATTAAGAGCTCTTTGCAACTTCTGTGTTTCAAAAATTCTAAAAATATTTACTAAATCTAATAGCATGGCCAATGAGGGAAAAATACTTAAGCAAATACAAAATTCTTCAGATTCATTGTATTCATATACTACTTTGTTGCATGGCAACTCCTTTATACAACTGCATAAAAATATATAATAAAGTAAAAAAGTCAATAACAAAATTCTCTTATTTAGAAGAGACTCTGAGAACTTAAGAAAAATTCAGTGCTTGTGGTGGACCACACAGAGCTTCCTGATCTGTCTTTGCCTCTCACAGGTTCTTTGATGGTAGACATGTAGTATTATCTGTGAGCTCCATTGTGACTAGAAAGTGACATCCACCTGATCACTGGTTAGGAGAAAGCACCTGTCCAAATCTGTCAGCCCAGTGACTCAGCCTGGAGCTTGTGTTTTGGTGGAATGGGAAAAAGCAGTCTGAAGTGTAGCTGGATATGAATTGTAGCCAAACTACTAGTCTTCTCTTCTGTTTCAGTGAATGTAGGAAGTGAAAGGATCTGGAGAATGTGTGTTATTACAAAACAGATCTGTGCTTGAAAGGGATAGCAGTGGGTTCTATGAGAGGGATCTAATACAAGATAGCTTAGATTTGATGAGAGACTCAGAGTTCAGAGCATGGATGGAGACCAGCCTCCCACCACCTCTGCAACTTTGTCTTTCCTGGAGAAATCCTGTCTGAAATGGCTTTGGGAGGCAGTATTGTGTTACTGGGGAATGTGCTGGGAGTCAGAGAAGTAGTCTCAGCATCTGAAATGCACAAATAGCTCATGGGAATCCTGCGATCAAGGGTAAAGAAACCTGGATGATGCTGTTTTGAAAATATCTCTTTGCTTAACTTAAAAACAAAACAGAGGGCTAGGAAGCTGGCTCAGTGGTAGAGTGCTTGCCTGGCATGCATGAGGCCCTGGGTTTGATTCCTCAGCACCACATAAGCAAAAAAAGCCAGAAATGGCGCTGTGGCTCAAGTGGTAGAGTGCTAGCCTTGAGCTGAAGAGCTGAAGGACAGTGAGCTGAGGGACAGTGCTCAGGCCTAAAGTTCAAGCTCCACGACCGACAAAAAAACCTCCAAAACAAAAAACAAAAAAACAGAAATAAGATGATGCTTTGTTACACTTTCTAGAGCAAGAGTGGCAAAAGGATGTCACTTCTTTGGACAACTGCTCCAAGTTTTACTCTTGGAAAGGAGCTACTGAAGATGTCACTTGTCTTCCTAACCATTTGACCTCTCAGAAGGTGGAGAATCAGTGAGCAAAATGGCTGCTCTGGAGTAAACTCTCACCAGTGGAAAGGAATTGGTTGATAATATGCAAATGAATGATGAGACTCTCAGGAGAGATGTTCACATTATCTTGGTCTTTTCTTTAGACTCCCAAAGCTCTTTATTTATATCATACTTTTGTTCTCCTTTCAATCTTGTCACTATAGACAATAGACTCTCTTCACAATATTGTCCCTTGAGGACTGAGAACACATCATGTTATCATTGTGTTTTTTGATGTCTGGTGTAGTAGCTTGTGAATGCAGAAAATTAAATGTGCAGAGAGGGGATATTAAGAGCATTGTGGCTTCCCTACTTTCAGGTTGAGCTGACAATATCCCTTATGGTTTTTTTTCTTTTTTTAAAATTATACAATGCTTTCATTGTAGAAAACTGAAAACTTCAGAAACTTATGATGCAATATGAACTTTCCCTAGTACTCTCAGTATTCTGAAGTACTTTCTCATCATCTTTGATGTATAAAATATTTCTTTATAATTAGGAACATACAGCATCTATGTAATGCTTTTCACCTTATATCCGGAGTCTCTTTCATGCTATCCAAGGTCTTCTTTTTAAAATTATGTCTGGAAGTTATGGAAGTGAAACATCTTCATTGGCTGTGAGTCCGCAGAATCTGGACCATCTGAGGAGTCAGAAAGAAACTCTTCTATGGACAATACAGGGCTCGGCACAGTGGGGAGATAAGTGGAGACCCAGACTATTCCTTCTGATTCAGGTGTTGTTTCCCAGTCATTGGTGGTATAGTCTGGAAGGTGAGCTGAGTGTGGAGGGTAGAGCCGGGTCTGAGGGGGAGATGGAAAGCTCAGAGGGGATGCCTGAGGAGTCACCAATCTCTACAGTTTAAGAATGACTGATTCCAGTGGCTCAGGCCTGTAATCCTAGCTACTCAGGAGGCTGAGATCTTAGGATCAAAGTTCCAAGCCAGCTCAGGCAGGATAGATTAAAAAAAAATCTCCCATTAACCACCAAGAAGCCAAAAGTAGAGCTCTGGCTTAAGTGGCAGAGCATCAGCCCTAGCAAAAAATGTTAAGGGACAGTGTGTAGGCCCTGAGTTCATACATATACATATACATATGTGTATGCATACATATGTATACACTCACAAACACACATATACAACCAACTGCTGGCTGCCCAGTTAGCAGAATCAAAAGTGATAGGTGGGAACTACAATGATGATATAACTTTGGGTACATAGGCAGGTTTGAGAGCTGTTTAGAAGACATAGGACATTCTGTGCGGTATAGAGTGGCATCCTTGGAGGTGTTCACGCAGAGCAGATGGCTTCAAGGACTTCAGGGGGAAGGAGGTAGCTGCATTTTGTTTATAAGCTTTTGTCTTGTGTGAGCAATGGAATGGTTTGGATATAATATTTGCCTCTGAGTCTCATACTTTAGAAAAATGAGTAATAGCTGTAGTTTGCATTTAATCCAAAGCCACCTGTTTTCAATTCTGAGCAGCTCAGGGAGACCTGCCAGTGCTTTCCTGTGCCCACCCACTGTGGTCTAGTAAGGCCTGTGGCTTCCTCTCTGGTCTGTTTCATTGAGTCTTAAAAGTCAATAGAAGCCCCAACCCTGTCCATGCAACTGTGGTCACTACAAGGGCATCTGTTTGTGTCAGCAGCAGATGGCCTGTGCTTTCGCTTTCAGTGAACCCCAAATTTAAGACCTCTTCTATCACTGACAGTGTGTATGTATCCTGAGATTCTGAACACCTCCCAGCAGTGGGCACGCTTCTCCAGGTCCCAGGAGACCATGCCTTGTGCATGGGCTTGGAAGGCTGAAAAATCCAATTCTCCCTCTAGTGGTCAGAGCTCGAAATATTCCCATGCCCGGCAGAGACCCAGAGCAAATAGACATTCAGGAGCCATTTCACAGGACTGAAATTCCACTGTGGTACACGACTACCAGTCTGTTCACAGTCCTGGTCCAGGTGCTTCTCTCTCACGAGCTCTTGAAAGAATGCCTGGTTTTTCTTAAATCTGAACTCTGGGTTCACCCTCCCCCACGTATGTTATTTCTTAGGTATTTTGCAGAGGAGGGTGTGTGTGTGTGTGTGTGTGTGTGTGTGTGTGTGTGTGTGTGTGTGTGTGTGACTTTTCTTTCCAATTTCAGCTACTCTGCTAGAATAAATCTATTATCAGCTAGGTCCCAGCATTTAACAAAATCCTACACAGGTGTGCATGTGTGCATGTGTTTATGCATCTTTCTCCTGTTTTTAATCAGCTTTTATGAAACTCAAGAGGCAGAATCCATGCTCCAACAGAAATACCACTGCCCCATGAAAAGCATGGATACAAGGGTGACAATGGGATTGGTCCCCCAGAACCTCTTCTATCTTAACCAAGAGGGGTATTTCATACCAGCGAACAACTATTACAGCGTTTTTCTTCCAAAACCCCATTTCTACCTCCACACATCTCCAATTAAAAGGAAAACTTTATACCTGAGGAGCTGCAATCTTTTAGCAATAGGTACCTTATTGGCAAAGGTGCCTCTTTGTATAAGTCATCATCTCTCTGAACCATCGCCACCCAGATTTGATCCTCCCTTCTATGTTAGTCAGAGTTGTTCTTAAGAATGTTCATTCAATTCACAAAGTGGTTGGTCCTCAGCATCTGTGTGTGCCACAATGATGCATAGAAATCAGCCTCCAATAGAAAATATTTGGGGGAAAAATTACATCTGTGATGAACATGTAAAGATATATTTTTCCTGTCATTTCCTAATACAATAAGACAAGTAATTGAGTGAATTTTCATTGTATTAGGTGTTCTAATTTAGATGATTCAGAGTATATGGGAAGATACGGGTAGGGTGAATGCATTTTATGTAAGGCTGTGAACACCTGTGGATTTAGGCATCTCTGATGAGTCTGAGACCACCCCCCTGGAGATATGAAGGGACAAGTGTATAACCTAGCTAGATGGGTAGCCTGGGACTTGACAGTTTTTTTTTTAAAATAACAAAACCTAAGATGCCCAGAAACCTAAATGGTATTTTTATCCTGTCTTAGGTCATATGACAAAGCACTTCTGGGTACACAAAATGGGACCATTAACTTGCCTTGTTTCTCTCAACCAGGCCATGCCTTGACACCTTTCCCTTTGCAACATGAGTCACCACAAGGGGAATCTACTTTATCTTCTCAAAGAGCCACCAGATACCAGGGCTTTCTTGTTTTTGTCAAGCGAAGTGCTCAAAACTTACCTTACCTGATTCACAGACTACATAGTAGGCATACAGAAAGGTCTTTTTTTTTTCTACTCCTTTTATTACCCTGACAGAGTCCTTAGACAGCAAAAAATACTGTACACCAACATGAAAACATTTCACTTTATGTAGGTGTCAGGTTCCCAGATTAGGTGCCTCCCGTAAAGCGGAGGGAAGTTCTCACTCTACTATGAATGCTGCATAGAAGCCTGCTATTGGGAACAGCCAAATAAGGGCATTTATGAGGCCATGGTCATAATGGCATGAGCAAGATCATTCTGACATCATGGCCACATGCTTGCTTGCTTGCTTTTTATTCCATCCTCCTAAACAAAGGGTCAAAGGACAGCACTCAACACAGGAGGAAGGCAATGGGTTTGATTGTTTGACCTTTAGGAATAGACCAGTGCGGCTGAGGATGCAGTTCAGTGGAAGAGTATTTGCCTAGCATGGCAAGGTTCTATGTCCAGCACTGCCAACACCCAAAAATCAAAACCAATACCAGATCAAGAGTCGGCTTCATTTGGGCTGGACTTCTGCTGAGATGAGATGTATTGGGCTGATGGCTGATGTCTCTGGTCACTTCGTGGATTTAAATTATAGGCAAGAAGAGGAGTAGAAAGGGTTTTCTGATTAAAAAAATATAGTTTTAGTCCAAATTGAATATTACATATGTTTACCTATTCCAGTGTCCTGTGTTGAAGAGTAAGATCTGAAGTGAAATGAAATTCTGAGATACATTTAATCTACTTAAAAAATGGACAGGAAGAATAGTTTTAGATATTTTTTTATTCAAAGGTTCTCAAAAGAAATAAAACAGAAAAAGCTAACAATCTGATCAAATGTACAGTTCAAAAATGTCTTTTGGCGTTTAACAAGTCCTAGGAAAGAAAACTACAGAGTTATCTTGAACCGGACAAATAAGTTACCACCGGCAAGTTTGTGGCGCTAGTAAAACACAAATAAAAAATTAACTCTCTTGATCATATAGATATCTCTATGAAAATCTTTTTTTCAATCTGTACAAAAGGTCTTTCTTCATAAATTAATTTTTTTTATAATTTAATGGCTGTCTACTATGTGATGTTTAACTGATTTTTTTCTTTTTTTTTATGTACAGAGGTTTGTTTCCCAAATCTTACCCAGACGAGTATGGCACTTAGTTCAGACATTTCTAGCAGCAGATTTCCCCTCCCCTTCTAACTGAGCTATCCATTTTCTTTCTTTTAACTAATGCAAAAAAATATCAAGTAGTGAGAGACCCAGGTTCAGAAACATACTCAGTTCATGGAGGGTGCTGCGTACAGTCTGGACTTTCACAAAGCAGTAATATTTCAGGGAGCATAGAACCAATAATACCACAACTTAAAAAAAGGAAACAAAATAAAAAATAAAAAAAACCCAAAACACATTTCTCTTATGACTATTTAATTTTTTACTAGAATCTACACTTCTCGGAGCAGCAAGGACTTTTGAAACTATGAAATGTCACTGACATCGATAATCAAATACAAGCAATAAAATTTAAGAACTAAAAAATACTTGAAAGAAACAACTGCTTAGCCCTAGCTCCTGAGCTAGGAGGATTTGGTCTGTGGAAACAGGAAGGGCCAGCAACCTGTCCCAGCACAAAAGAAAACAGACTCTGAGGTAGATAACTGATCATACACAGCTGACCAGACAAGTACACAGTTTTGGAAGACAACTTAATTTATCATTGCTTTGAAAACATACGCAATTGCTTTAAGAAAAGAGCTTTAATAACAGTGAATCATCTCCTATGTACTAAAGTAGAAATAACTGTGTATTTATGAATCAGGAATTTCATAGTTTCAAAATTGGTTTTCTTTACACTTAAACACTTGTAGTGATGCAAAGTGTGGCACTGCTTGGGTCCAAATCTTCCTTCATGCTTTTTGTTGTTGTTGTTTGTCTGTGTGTGTCCATACATCAATTAAAACTATAAAACCTAAATGCAAAGGTACAAAAAAGGCACATCCTCCTAACCGCAAACTGGTCCGGCAAAAATAAAAGAGCACAGAAGATGTGATGCTGAGACAAGTTGGAGCTACTGGTTACTGGCTCTTCGGTCTTTGGTGAAGTTACCTTTAAAAGTGCCAAGTCGTTTTTTTTTTTTTTTTTTTTTACTTTTTCAAATTTACCTAATGAGAGAAAGAGAGAGAGAGAGAGAGAGAGAGAGAGAGAGAGAGAGAGAGAGAGCTAGTAGCCATTTTTTTTTTTTTTTTTACTTTTTCAAATTTACCTAATGAGAGAAAGAGAGAGAGAGAGAGAGAGAGAGAGAGAGAGAGAGAGAGAGCTAGTAGCCAATCATTTTGCTTCTATTCCTATCTCAGCATATGTTTGAAGAGAAATCCTTACTTTTAGCTTTTGCCATTTGATTGCAATAGCAACATTTTCTCGGTTTGCCAGGTTGCAGGCATAATCCTCACTCTAAAGCACTATCATCAGTATAAAGGAAGGACAAAACATGGGGTGACTCCCCTCCCCCACCCCCCACCCCCAGTCCCAACGCTACCTACACTAAATCTAGAACATCAAGTTAGTTTTTTTTCCTGAAAAAAAAAAAGGCAAAAGAGACTTTACATTGCATCATACAGCAGATATCCTAAATCAGTCAAACTATCAGAGGAAACTTGGCATACAGCCTTACAAACAAGTTACCCTATTAAAATTTCCCCAGTCAGAAAACGTGTTTCACACAAAACATTTTTCCCTTCTTGTATTTCACTACCTTACACATTATGTGAAAAAAATCATTAAAAACACCTACTACATATTTAAAAAAAGCCAAAATTTCAGCAACTTTTATTGACTACCTTTTAAAAGCCCTATGCTGCTGTTTTACAAGGCATAATAGACCAGCTCATTTGGTCAAAGCATTCTACATCATTAGTTTGAACTAACTTTTTACTGAAACAGCTACAGCATCAAAAGAGTTAAGGCAAATTGGAATTCATAGAAAAGGATAAGACACTTCACACTACGTGGAAAGAAAAATGGGAAGCTAAGAAAAGACATGGACAGAAACATCGAGTGACAGGAACACTCGCACAGCAAGCACAAACACATGGGTGAAGTTGGACGGTTAAAACTTTAGAAAGCCTGTTTCATACAGCTGAAAAAAAAAACCACAAATTAAACACAAAATGAACAAAACTACAAAAATCCGGTCATGCACTTGGATAAGTCTTCATGGTCTTTGTGCATACCCAGAAAATTGAAGTTTTCTTTTTTTTTTCTCTCATTTTTTTCCTTTTTCTTTTCTTTTTTTTTCTTTTTTCTTTTTTCTTTTTTTTTGCATCATAACATTTGATAAAAATCTTTTTGTTTTTTTGTTTTTTTTGTTTGTTTTTTACTAAAATAAACCTGTTCAGGGGAACAGCTACTAGATGAATTTAAGGGTTTTATGCACCTTATAGAACTTATAGCAAAAATAGTTTTAGTTGATTTCATTATAAATAACATTTTCAAGAACCTGTGCAAAACTGTCAATAATTTCCTAAAGCACAATTGATCAGAAAAATCCATGATTGTTCAGCCTTCACACCCTTCTTCATGTAAGAGCATCCTTCTGTACACCTGAAAAGATGAAGAACAGATACTTTGGTAGACTGCGTATAACAGCAGATTTCCTTCTTGCTTTAAATAGACATGTGTTTGAGCAAGACTTTATTCATCACTGGTTGTAGAGTAGGAGATGTACATCCTGAAACTGAAGTAGTATTTTTCTTTCTTTTTGCATTACTAGGGTTTGAACGGAGGGCCCTGCACTTACTAGGCAGGTACTCCAAATGTGAGGCAAGCCCCCAGGCTTGAGGGGCAATTTCAATGCCTCGAGTTCTCTTTTCAAGTCTGGGACTCATACGAATGCTTTTCTTCAGTAAGAGGACCAGAGTCAGATTCATATGGCTCTCCAAACTGGCAGTACATGTGTTACCACCAAAGCAATCCAGAAGCCAGTCACACATAGTAGTTATTTTATAGCAATATCCATGGTAAAGCAAAAAGTTGGAAAATTTGAGAGTCAAGAAACAGCTGGGAAGACAATCTTTTGTATTTAAGGATACTGCCATTAAATCTAAACTCACAAATCAAGATCTAGCTAATCTTTTAAGACTGAGGTAACATGATATACTACAGGTCCTTTAGTTGATAAGTATCTGAGCATACAAGATAGGATACTTATGCAACTATTTTTTTAATACCTGCTATCCCGTGGTAATATAGATTTTATGTTTTGGGGGATAGTAAATATATATTTCGCTTCAATAATACTCAATATTCATTATTTTTAGGCAGAATGGTAAATCTGCAACTTCACACAATCATTGATTTTTTTTTTACATTTTAATAAGGTTCCTTTGCTTATAATTAAAGCAGGATGATCAAATCTGAGTCATTCTTTATATAATTCTCTATATAAATTTTTGAGGAAACCCAAAACAACAACAACAACAGAAAACATTAGACGTTGCTTGATGTTAGCCCCATGGTTATGGAGACCTTTCCCTCATACCTCACAGTTACTTATTAGGTTGAAAGGTATATGGAGAATGATCATTAGATGTCTCTACAGCCACCTGCTGTTGAGGACTTGCTTCCTACAATGAAACAGAATGGAAGAGACAGATTAGCAATGACAGCCAAACTCTGCTTCATAGACTGGATTGCATACCAGGGCATATACTTTAAACTCAAGCATATTAAGTGAGTTCCTTTATGTCATGTAGAGTTTTTTGTTTTTGTGTTTTTTTGATCATGGGGGCTGAACTCCGGGCCTGGGCGCTGTTCCTGAGCTCTTCAGCTCAAGGCTAGCGCTCTACCACTTGAGCCACAGTGCCACTTCCAGATTTTTTTCTACTTATGTGGTGCTGAGGAATTGAACCCAGGGTCTCATGCATGCGAGGCAAGCACTCTACCACTGAGCCAACTTCTCAGCCCTCACGTAAAGTTTTTAAGGCTTTGAATTAGCTGATATATGGTAGACCTATGGGACCGCCCTCTTTTAATGTTGACTTGTCTATTCTTATCCCCTGGGAACAGATGGCATGGTATGGTATGGAATCTAAGACATGGTACACATATACCTATATATGGTAGGGTCTAGAGTCGTATTTCATAATCAAACATATCAGTAGTTCTACAGTGAAAGAGGAATATTTTGCCTTGCCTACACAAGTTAGGCCTGGGTTTTGCCAAAGGCCAGGTTATTTTTTTCCTGTTTCCTAAAGTGGTTACAAAGGGAATTCGCATTTTCATAAATTTTTGGAGAGTTTTGCAATTGCAGATAAGTCCTTGTGGGTTCTGGTAACTGTTGTTGTGTAATGTTGCACAATTAGAAGCAATAATAATAAGCCACATTTCTATGGTCCTTCCTGGAAATGGAACTTCTGGTATCTGCCTACTGGGTGAGATCAACTGGATTTCTGAATTTCCTTGGAATTTTAAGGGTGCTTTACAGAAAAAAAAAATTTTTTCTGTCTAGTCACAATTCAGGTGATTGGATTTTCCCATACAGGTATCTTCCAAAATAAGAACTAAGCATGTTTAGCTATACCAATACCCTCTAGGAAACAGATGTGGTTTCTGTTATCCCTACTACATGACTGAAATACTGGCTTTTCTTATTAAGTATTTGAATTATGATTATTTTTGTTATTCTTATTAATACTAACATAATCTCCTTAGTACTGGGACTGCAAACTGCAGTTTTATCTTAATGTTCCTGTATCATTTTGGGGTAACAATAAAGAGGCTATGAGATATACTCAAGATTAGAAAACATTTGGAGAGTCTTAGGCATGCAATCTAGATAGTATACTCTCTATGAGGAGAATTCTATTTTGTAACTGAAAACACTTTCTAGGTGAATACTCCTGGTACAGGTAATTCTTCATGCAAATGTTTGACTGTTGCTAGATTTTGCTTTGGGTTCTACTGAATTTACCCATTTCTTAAGCTAAGCACTGCCAGAATGGCCTTTGGATGCCCGTACCAACCTCGACAGGAACTGCCGTCGTCTGCATGTGTGTGTACTGTGGCAGGTAGGCTCCTTGCATGGCTGATGTCGCAGGCATGTACTGAAAAAAAGAAGGCAGTCAGGAGGGGCAGTGGTAAGCCACAAAAAATGCAGAGTACCCGGGGAATTTGAGAAGAAACTCAAATGAGCTCTCCTTAGTTAGCATATACAAATGTGTCACATGGAAGGTGAAGTCCAAGTTTTCAGCTTTTCTAATTTGTCAAAATAAAAATCCCATGTTTCAGCCAGGCATCAGTGGCTCGTGTCTGTGATCCTTGCTGCTCAGGAGGCTGGGATCTAAGGATTATGGTTCAAAAGCCAGCCAGGGCAGGAAAGTCTGGGAGTCTTTTATCTCCAACTAAAAAACAGGACGTAGAGCTGTGGCTCAAGTCGTAGAGCAGTCTTGAGCAGGGACAATGTCTGAGTTCAAGCCCTATAACCAGCATGCACATGCATGTGCATGCGTGCACAAAAGCGTGTGTGTGCATGCGTACACACACACACACAGAATCCACAAGAAGGGAAGACTGTACTGTCCTTTGCTCTTTAAGGATACTGTGGACACAGGCTGAATCAAATGCCCATTGCTTATAACCGAAACTCTATCATCAGCCTCCAACCTGGAATCTGATCTAGTATCAGTTCAACCTACTACCCACCCAATCTCCTGGATTCCAGTGAAATAATTCACCACCAGGGTAATGATTCAGTGCTTCCAAATTTGGCAAAAAGAATAGTGAAAAAAGTATTTCCTGTCTTTTTCAGCACTAATCACCTTTATCTTTTACTTGCTGAGTTGCAGGCTTTAGACACTGCTTATAAAATCTATATATGGGCATGTGTGGGTGCTACATTTTGGCAAAGGAGAGTTGACATTCAGCCGATGAATGAAAATGTCTGGCTATTTACTTTGTGGAAGGCAATGTGGGCAGGGAAGAGGGACCAGATACCATCTTTGTCATCCCTGAGTGCACAATTTGATAGAAAAGATTCAGGCAGTATTAATTGATGCTCCTCTGTCTGCACAGACACATGATATTAATTTGCCACCTACTGTTCCGGTGCTGCCTAGGGAAAGATGACTCATCTGCTGGGCCAGGGGGCTGATCATAGATGCCGGCTGTAGTGACATGGTATGCTCCATTGAGGGAGTTAACACAGCGCCCTAGAGAGGTGAGACAAGAACAACTCAGACAAGCTGAAGGAGCTACCTTTTACAAGAGAAATCCTTTTGTTTGCTAAAGCATATGAAGCAAAAATAATTTCTCTTAAACTTGGAAGTGGTATCACAAACAATTTCCTAAAACCTTCCAGATGACTTTTCCTGAGGCTTCATAAGCATCTGAGGGGAAATAGTTTGTTGTCACAAAGGCCACAAACATCCCTTAATTAAGCTAAGCTCCAGCAGGAGGAGCTGCGACAGGAAATAAACTGGGATGTCTGTTGGCTGGCGAGAGCTACAATACGCCTTCTTAAAAAAAGACCAGGTTTTTTTTTTTCTTTTAAAAGAACTACAAAACAACATGACCAATATGGTGATTCGTTTAAAAAATATTCTACACAAGTCACTTGGTTCAAGGTGTAAGTTGTTAGCATCAAGAGTATGTTCTTCATTTACTGTCTTTCTCAGAAGTTTATTATTGGTGTGCCCTTGGGAGAGAGGCCAGTTCGGGCAGGCTGAATAATTCTACCCTAGTTTCATGTTCTTTTTTTAAAAAGTTTAAAAAATGTTGGTTATTAAAAATGTATTTAAGAATGAAGAGGAGAAGAGGGGGAAGAATGCAGTGAAGAATTCAATGTATATACTGCAAAATTCAAACATGTAAGGCAAGGGGTGGGTGTGTGTGGATGAGAATGTTGAAGGGGGTGACACTGACCAAGATGCATTGTATTTATAGACTACTTTGTTAAATGACACCTCCTTTGTACAACTACTTAAAGATAATTAATTAAAAAACAAGAAAAAAGGAAAATAAACTGGGTGCCAGGGCTCATGCCTGTAATCCTAGCTACTCGAGATCTGAGGATCGCAGTTCAAAGCCAGTCCAGGTAGGAAAGTCTGTGAGCCTCTTATGTCCAATAAACCATCAGAAAAACTGGAAGTGGTGTTGTGGCTCAAGTGATAGACTTGAGCTGAAAAGCTCCAGAGTTCAAGCTCTACCATCAACAAAGAAAAAAAAAAGTAAACTAGAGAGGAAAGGAATAAAAAGTACAATCACCCATATTCCAGCCTGTAAATAGAACCAGTATGTATGACCAACACTGGGTACTTCTGCTGGAGTTCTAGACTCTTTATGCACATAGCCAGCCTACAGTCAGAGAACATGAAGACATTTCATATTTGGGGATGTGACATTAATTTAGTATTATATTTAAACATTAACTTATTGAAAGCTGTGCCATTACCAGTATTAGGTTGTGATACATTCATTGTATAAACCAAAATTCAGTCAATTGTGATTGTATCTTTGAGTTGTATAATTTTTCCTACAATGCTCAATAGGAAATGTACTCATTACCTTGCTCATGTAACTGTAACTCCTCTGTACAATATTTTTACAATAAAAAATGTATCAAAAAATGTTCTATGGACTTGACCATTCCTCTTCACTTTTGCCATCGCCTGATTTCCAGAGAATGCAATGTTCTAACACTCCACAAATGGTACTACATGCTTGTTATCACTGTAGCTACTATAACCTTAAGTGTACTGTTATTTATCAAGAATTAGATATTCAACTGAGGGCAGGGATGGATGTGAACATACTTTATAATTGTGGCTTAAACCAACCAGTTTGAATCTGAATGGCAAAAGGCATTGGACTCTCGGATCAAAACTTTCTGCTAATATTCTTCATGTCCTCTCAGACATGAAATGAAAAGAACTGTCTTCTAAAAGTTGTCAAAAAAGAAAGATACATTTCATTTTTATTGTTTATCATCAAAAATAATAGAGTAACATAAAAATGACTCAGAAGCCCAGAATGTAGAGGAATTTCCTGATCCTGTTTTTCACATTCCCTCACACTATCTGTAGGATGGTAATTTACTAAGACAAACCCAAATTAAAAATGCGTTGATTTCCAGTATTCCAAAATAGGGCAGCATCAAGTTGTCAGAGACAGAGATTGCTATGGTTATGTGTGGGCCAAATGACTCTTAGAACAAAATTAGATCATATTATTTTGTTATGCATACATGTGTGGGTATGTGTAGATATGTGGATATGTGTGCAAAAGTAGATACATGTACAAATGATCATATATGCATAAATACATATGTCATCAGAGAAGTCTTGTGTTGCATGTTTTATTTGCTTAAGAGAAGTCACATGCTCAGAGCTTCTTATCTTTAGATTATTTCACACACACAGTTTTACATTGCTTAGTACCTACTTTAAGAGGAATACTTAAGTGAATTCCTGTCTTATATAAGGCCAAGAGTTCTTTTACTAAGTAATCCATCAATTTTTTAGAAATATTGTGAACTGTCTTGCTTATCTTTTTGTTCTGGTTACTAGAAAACTTAGGCCTTCTCATGGCAAGTATGCAGGTCACTGTGAACATTCTTTTTTTTTTTTTTTTGCTGGTCATGTGGCCTGAACTCAGGGCCTGGGCGCTGTCCCTCAGCTCTTCAGCTCCAGGCTAGCACTCTAACACTTGAGCCACAGTGACACTTCCGGCTTTTTCTGCTTATGTGGTGCTGAGGAATCGAACCCAGGGCTTCATGCATGTAAGGCAAGCACTCTACTACTGAGCTACCTTCCCAGACCCATTGTGGACATTCTTAGCTTGGTTTGTGACCCTGTTCTCTTAGTTTACAACTTTTAAACTCCTGCTTTAACTTAACAAACTAGCTTTGAAAACACATTAAATAATAAGGTGAAGTAGAATTAATATTAGAAGAAGAGTACACTGCCTCAAACAGAATGTACTTTATTTTCAATATTTAAAAAAGTATTAAAAAAAAAGGAAGGGGTAACATTGGTTGACAAGTCATGTACTCATTACCTTACTCGTGTAACTGTAACCCCTCTGTACAGCATCTTTACAATAAAATAAAACTAAAAAATTATTATCTTTAAGTAGTTGTACAAAGGGGTTTCAATTCAACTTATCAGTTTATGACTAATATACATCTTGATCAATGTCACCCTTTCCATCCTCCTCTCTCATATCTTCCAAACCCACTCATCCCCTGTATTCATTCATCCTTCCTTCACCATTCATCTGCCCTTCCTCCCCTTGGACATGTCCCTCATCCCACAACACATATTCTGGCTCTATACTATTCATTTTGTTGAACTGTAAGTTATTTCCCCTGTATACACCATACTTCAGTCAATTTGTGTTTATGCATATGATCCTATATGTCTTCATATGTTTGAGATTTAGCTCCCTGAGCCTGACTTAATTCACGTAATAGTCCATTCATTTCCCTGCAAATGGCATATTATTCTTCCTGATGGATGAGTAAATTCTTATAATGTATAACATATACATTAAAATATATTTTAATATATATAATTATAGTTATATAACAAAATTCATGTTATATATATTATGAAATATTTATTTCATTTCTATATACTATATATACTTTTACAGTGTGCTTTTATACAGTGTAAAATATATATTTCATTTATATAATGTAAGGTCTTCCCCGGGCCATGCAGACCCTGTGCAGACACCTCCCTACCTCTTGGCTAAGTTTCTGCTGAGCATTTGTGATACCTAGATAACTGGCACACCTGGAAGCAGTCACCTCCCCTCCTGCTCACATCCTGGGCCGCCCTTAGTCATCCCTCCCATCCGATTTGTCCCAGGCCCTGAGGTCGTATCTGGATCCAGTGTGGCCACATCTTTTGCCCACCTGGCCATACCTCTTCCCATCCCTTGCTTAAATAAGTCCTGGCCGAGGGGTGGGCCTCTTTATCATGTATGGCAGGGGCAGCAGTTCAGTAAATAAACTTCTTTTCCTGCCTAAATACCACGTGGTGTTCTCTTTATCGGCAACCCAATGAAACCTACCTTACATATAATATAAAATATATAATGTATTTACTTATATATAATATGTATAGTATACAATATATATTTTATTTATGTAATACATTATTTATATATCACAGCTTATTGATCCACTCATCCACTGTACATCAACTGGGCTGTTTTATAACTTGGTTATTGTGAATAGTGAAGCAATAAACATGGGTGTGCAAATGTCTTTGCTGTATCTTGATGTGGAATCTTTTGGATCATAGCCCAAGCATGGTATTGCTGGCTCATGGGGGTAGTGTTATGTTTAGTGTTTTAGAAATTTCCAAAGTGCCTTCCATACTGGTTGCACTAGTTTATACTTTCACCAGCAATGTAATAGAGTTCATTTTCCCTACATCTCTGCCAGCATTTCTTGTTGGTATATTCTTGATGATGGCCATTTTTATGGAGTGTGATGAAATCGCAGTAAAAAAAAAAGAATGAATTTTATGCCCTTAAGAGCAAATTTCAATTCAGGTTTAGTACAATTTTGTTTTAAGACAAAGGTGAGTGGAAGTTTGGCAATGAACCTATATATTTTCATACTCTATACTTAAACCTTCTCAAATTCTGTACCACCTCTGGCAGAGGGTTTTAACTCAGAAAGCATACATAGCTTAATGGCAGTACACAAAGCTGTTAAGATAAGAAACTTACAGGGTGCTGTAGGATATATGGTTGAGGTTGCATCCAAGAAGGACTTTGCACCTGGAAAAGGGAGGATTTTGAAAGAAACATTCATTCCCACTGTAATAATTATCTAGTTCTCTAGAAATCTTACTAATCGTGTTATATATCTACAGAAGGAAAATAAGGAAACAATACTATCAATGATTAAAAAGATTAAGACAGTTAGAATTCTTGGCAAACTGGTCACTCTGAATGGGATAGAATGATTATGTAGAACCAATTTCTATTTGCCCTCTCAACAAGTATTTACTGAGTATCAGACACCAAAGAGAAAAAGGTGAACTCAAGAAGGGCTCCCACCCTCAGGAAATTTGTTGTCTAAGCAAGGGAGAAAAAAATCTAAACAAATCAAATAATTAGTAGAAAATGTTACAATCAAGGTATGGACAGGTGCTTTATAAGGAAAACAGATGAATGAGGATTAGTTCCAGCAAATCTTATTAAAAACTAACCCTCAAAGTATGTAATCATTTAATAAGAATCAGGAAATACAATATCTCTTTGATAAACAGGAAATGAGGCTTCAGAAATCTTGTATGAAAGTCAATTTCTAGTTAGAAAAAAATAAACATCTGAAATTCAGATTTTGGAAATTAAACTTTGGTAACTAGATCTTGACATCTACAGTTAAAAGGGCATCCACATGGTTGACCCCTCAACTGAGAAGTAAGATGTGAGAGTCAGGCTAGGTGGCCAAAAACAAAAGCATGTTTAGTCTGCCACTCAAGATCACTTCAGTCCATGTTCTGATGCCCAGGGCTTTCCAGGACCTATGAAATTTGAAAACAAGTCTTGATTTCCAATTCTTAATAACAAAGCCCTCGTGTTGCCTATTCCCTAGTGTTAACTTCAGAGGTTCTATAAAGAGGATATGGGGAAGAGTCATGGGGGAAGAATGCATTGTGATTTACCTTGATAGCAGAGCCCCGATACTTGTTTTCTCTGGTTTCCTTTGCCACCTAAGGCAGACCAAAGTTAAGTGCTTCTGCCTTGTTAACATTTCAGTTATCTGGACTGTAGCCTTTCCATTGGGGTATTGGTGGTTTCTTGCAGATGCCAATTTCTCCAATCCAACTGCATAAGTATATGGTGGTTTAGTGGAGAACGGCCCACCCCAACTTGAGTGAAGGGTCCTCACTGGGTAAAGCATGTGAGGTAAGCAGTTCCTTACTGATCCCAACTTAGTCCAGGTATTCCCCATTTTTTTATGCATCAGTGATCTTAATTGTTATTGCTTCTAGCACTATGAGATTAGGGAGCTATGACATCTAATCTAGTTTTCTTCTTTAAGCAGCAAATCAGCTGCTTATATTTCTATTTCTCAATGTTCCCTATTGACAACATCTATATTCTATTAACTCTCGACCTCTTTAAGGCCACAGATCTCTTTGAAAACCTGTTGAAAGAAATAGATTCCCCACCCCACCCCAAACAAGTTGCACATCCATTAACAACATATTGCAAACAAGAGGGATCATAGATTATTTAAAGCTCATCCATGACCCTACCTGTCCCTGAACATAGGGGTTTAAGAATCCATCTGAGAGGCCATGGCAGTGAGCATCAGGCAAATGGAATGAAATTCCACATGGATCTTAGAAAAATACAGGATGCCCAGGAGAGGAAATCAGACCTTTGAAATGATATATTGTTTCCAGTTAGCTATATCAAGTTGATTACCAACACTGGCCTTCTAAATTTTTATTCTATTAAATGATTCTGAAATGAACATTACTTTTATATTAAAAGGGAAAGAAGGTAGTAGAGATATAGTTTAATAGTGGAAATATCTATAGCAACGTATGTTGAAATTATACGCTATCTCGCATTTGCCCAAGAACAAGTTTAAACTTGCCCCTAATTTTAGAGATTTATAAATATCAAATATTTCTAAACTCAGATAATTAAAGAT
The DNA here is from genome assembly GCF_000151885.1 of Dipodomys ordii. NCBI lineage: Eukaryota > Metazoa > Chordata > Mammalia > Rodentia > Heteromyidae > Dipodomys > Dipodomys ordii. The sequence continues at coordinate 12,122,443 of NW_012267221.1, forward strand.
TATCTTTTAATAACAGACACAGGAATTGTTTTGGGGAAAATGCTCTACAGTAGATCTTAGTATTACAGAATCAAGGAAAAGATAGGAATCTGAAGTCTAAACAACCAAAGAAGCATTAACTAAATAATTATTATGCCCTAAGGATTGAATTGACGCACCAGAATAAGCAATTCAGCTTAGAGAGAGTAAAGAAAAGAAAAGGAGTGACAATTCAGAAGAAGGATGAAAGAACCTAAAAGCTGAGAGAAGCAGTGAATACTAATTGTAAATTTCAGTTTCAGTACATCTAATGGCTCTTTGTTATTCAAAGCTATTTATTTTCATATTTTTGTGACAGAAACCAGCTGATACTGGCTTAAGTTAACCATCCCATTATGGAAAAATATAGTTAATGTATAATGATGATGACAATCATACTGAATGCTAATAACATCACTGAGTGCTAATGAGCTATGAGTGATATGTAGAACTTTACATATTCTCATTTAGTTGTTGTAACTCTCTTAAGTTTATGAGATAGCAACTATTACTATTCTCATTTTAAAGATGAGGAAACTGAGGCTTTGTTAGATAACATAGCTAGGAGATTATATTGTGGTGCTCTTACTCCAGAAATTAGGACTATTATATCTAATTCAGTTGTTTTAAAAACAAGAATGCAAAAAAGTTTAGTCAACAGGGTCTCAACAGTCATCAGAAGAGACTTTTCCTCCCTCATGCTAGTGGCTGTACTCTGTTATAACACTTTCCTGGAGGGAGATAGGGGCTCAGGCCTGGTTGAGGGACTCTGACACAGGAGGAAAAAAATCATATAGGCCACTGTGTGCTCAATACTGCCCTAGTGTTGTGACACATGCTTAATAAGGTGCTTTGGTTCTCAGTTGGGAATTTATTTTAAGGTAGAGACTCCTTAAGAAAACAACCAGAACAGGGGAGTTGTCTCTTTGTTGTTGGGGAGGAGTCCCTAATCTTAACTGTATCACTTAACTGTATCTTAGGAGAGACTTATGCGTACTGTCAGGTTTCTTGTTCTTGTATCAGTTCCTGCTGATGATCAGACAGAAGTTTGGGTCCACATCTATTTTGCATTTTGCCTAATGGCAATTCTCTTCAAGTCTGCATTTTGGGGACATATGGTATCCAAAAGCAGGGCTCAGGGTAGAGGAAGTGTGTGGGTTTATCTCAACTACTAAACTGCTATGCAAGGACTGACATGGAACAAACACTTAATCCCTGGCTTTGTAGTCTCCTATATGCAAAAGCAAATCATTCTGTCAAACAAAAAAGAAGCTTATTCTATACTGGGTATCCAGGCTGCATAAAACCTGACTTAAATTTCATCAGACCCTGTTCAGAATTTTGAGACAAATCAAAACGCAGCAGAGATTCATGATGCACAAGTTGTTACACTGCTGACATATCCTAAAGGTACAAACCTGGTAGGCAGATACAGGAGATGCAATGTAGGGTGTAAGAGAAGTTTGAGTGATCATTCGGTTTGTAGCAATACTGTATGGTGAAGGATAAAATCTAGAACAAACACAAAAGCCTTTATTAAGTAATCCTAGAATGGAATAATTCATGGAAAAAATGTCTGTTTTTTTTCCACCTTCATTTTCCCTCAAGCCATTATGTATTTGTATAAATGACATACCCATTCTGTATAGCAGCTGTAGTTGGGTCATAAGTGAGTGTCATTCCAGCCTATAGGAAGGAAAAGGAAGTGTGAACATTCATTTGGAAAGGCATGATTCTAAAGTTCCATTTCTGACAGTCATTGCAGTCCAAGACAGTAATAATAGCAATTGATAAAACTGGGAGTTTCTGTTAGGCACATGTAATTGTAAATTCAGGAAAAGAATTAAGCCCTAGACCTGTGCAGTCCCATATGGAAGCTATTAGACACACGGAGTTATTGAAAATTAAATAGAAAATCCAATCTCTAGTGAAGTAGCTAAATTTCAAGTCGTTGAATGGCCATATGTAGCTAGTGGTTATCAATGCATAACACAAATTCTAGAACATTTTTCTCCAGACATTCCCAGACCTGTATTTTTTTTTAATATCACAATTCATTGAAAACAAATATAGAGAAGTCAAGGCCCAATTTATGTGCGTGCATGCGTGTTTGTGTGTGTGTGTGTGTGTGTGCGCGCGCGCACGCTCACGCGCATGCCATTCCTGAAGCTTAAACTCAGGGCCTGGGTGCTGTCCTTGAGTGCTTTACCACTTGAGCCACAGATCTACTTCTGGTGTTTGGGTGGTTAATTGGAAATCAGAGTCTTAAGGGCTTTCCTGTTAAGGCAGACTTCAAGCTGTGATCATCAGGATCTCAGCTGCTTGAATAGCTAGGATTACTGGTGTCCAGCAAGGCCTAGTTTTTTACTAAGAAATTGAAGGGTGTTTTTTTTTCCCCTCAAGAAACTATTCAAAAGAATAAGCTTAAAAACTTTTAATTAAAAATATATTATTTTACCATTATTTACTTTTCCCTTTACTTGTGTTAGTATTGAGGCTTGAATTCTAGGCTTCATGTTCTCCTTTAGCTTTTCCCTCAATGCTGGCACTCTACCACTTGAACCACAATCACACCTCCACTTCAGCTTTTTGATTTTTAATTGAATCTAGCTTTGAACTGTGACCCTCAGATTTCAGCTCCTAAGCAGGATTACAGGTGTGTGCTGCCAGCATCTAGCTTAGACTGTATCTTGAATACTATAAATGTAAACTCACCTAAAAGAATACATCTAAACTGGGACAAAAAGAGAAAACTTCAAAACACTGTTGCATTTTTATAGCAATATAGAATCCTATTACTTATGTGTATCTATTGCTGGCAATCCAAGTTAGTTCCCACCATAGTCCCATCTGTCCAAATGGGAATCCTTTCTTAGCACCATATATATACATTGGGAAGAGTTTAAACCTGACATCTTTAGAGTTATAATCTACCAGTGGAAGGTTTAATCCTGGCACCTATTTCTGAAATGTCATAGCCAAAGCAAGTCACCTTTCGTGTAACTTTTGTGTAATACTCACAGTTTCAAGAAAGGACTTACAAGTCTCACCTCTCCTTCTCTGTGCCATGGTCTTCCATTAGGGATGTATTTGTTTGGGTTCTGTCGCTTCTTCTGTCCTCCATCTGCAAACTTGCACAATAAAGGTTCTGTAGGAGCTGAGTAAACAGGAAAAATAATATAAAACCCAAATTAGATATGTGTGCTGATGACAAAATGGAATGAAACATTGTGTGTGTGTGTGTGTGTGTGTGTGTGTGTGTGTGCAGGTGTGCCAATCCTGAGGCTTGAAGTCAAGGTCTTGGAATTGTCACTTAGCCTTTTTGCTCAAGGCTAGTGCTCTATCACTTGAGCAACAACTCCACTCCTGTCTTTTTGCTTGTTAATTTCAGATGAGATTCTTATAGATTTCTCTGACTTGGCTGGCTTGGACCAATGGTCTTGAAAGCAATCTTATCTTCCTGAGTATCTAGGATTACAGGCATGAGCCACAGGGACTCAGTTGTACACTAGCTTTTTAAGTTAGGGAAAAAGAAGACTGATTGTATATTTTTTCCATGAATATTTTTGGTGAGTGGCTAGTGATGGAATTTTAGTGGGCTCAGAATAAAAATGTAAAAAGCACTAGAATGAACAAGAAGATTGCTTTGGTTTCTCAACAGAGGATGGTTCACCAATATTCAAGTCCCAGGATAGGTGTATGTATGCATGTGTATGTGTGTGTGTGCGTGTGCACGCGCATGCACACAGACAGAGCTACTGTAGCTTCCCAGAGAGTCCTCCACTTCTCACAGTGAGTCTCAACCCCTTGTACTGGCTCATACCTTGTTTTTACTTAGAACATATGTAGTATTTACTTGTGACTATGGCTACTGTTTGGTGTCTGGTCCTTCTCTACTTCATCATTGTGGAATCCCAGTGCCTAAAGAACTAGTGCTTTACAGGTGCCTTTTACATACTGATTGACTCAATGAATGAATAAAAATAGCTGTCATTTTTAAAATGTGAGTAAATACAGTAGTAAATAATAGCCATCATAAGGAAACTGAAAATACTTGCTCCCTGGTTTAAATTTTCCTGGGCTGTAAACCCTCTCACTTGGTGTTGCTTTACTATCGGTCCACTTCAATATGATCCAAAAAAAAAAAAAAATCCAAGGAACAAGCCTGGCAAAAGATGCAGACTCTTTTTTACAATAAATATATGTTTAAGAAAAGATGTAGATTCATTTAAAAGATCTCTGCTCCTTAGGGTTAAGGTTAACTGGGCATCTGTAACTTTCCCTTTTCTTTGCTGTTCTATTATGGAAACAGCAGTGCATTTCTGGCATTTGTACATTTTCCTGTAGTTAGGAAAATGTACAATAATGTAATAAAGGCACTCACACCTTACCTTCCTGTCTGGTTCCTACACTTGGTCTTTTGTCTACTGTAGAACTGTGATTACTGCTTTCAAGTTCGGTTTCAAAGTTAAATAACCATGAAGAGAAAAATATTACTTGTGGAAAATTTACTCCTTTCTCCTTTGCCTCTTATTATCCTAATTCATCTCTTATTTTATATCACTATTACCCACCCACTAATGACAGGGTAGAGCAATAGTGTCTCTTTACACTTCTCTGCCAACAAAACAAGACAAAACATAGAGCTGTAATTCTTCTCAGTGCAGATGAGCTGTTGGTTGGCACCGTCTTCTCTCCCTGGGGTGAGCTCTTCTCAAGGGATGGGTTGGCATAGGAATACCTTTTGAATGGCACTTCTGAATGGGTATGCTATGGTTTGGATGTGGTTCATATGTTGGAAGCTTGGTCCATATTGAGAGGCATGCCTCTTAAGGAATAAAGGTGGTTGACATGAGAGCCTGAATTCTTATAGAATGAGACCAACCTCCACACTTCTCTCTGGTTTTGCCTTAAATGCCACCTGCTATGTGGTCCTCATCAGAACTAAGATGATGCCAACACCCTATCCTTGAACCTCCAGAATTCTGAGACTAAATAATCTTTTCTGTATAAAACCACCAGAATAAGGTATTTTGTTATAGCAATAAAAACGGACGAATATATCAGATGTGAAGAAGAAAACAGGTGTCTGGTGAGAGTAGCAGTAAGCTATGGCCTCTATCACTTACAAAGTATCTCATTATTTACCTTCTGATGCCAACCCATCACCTGGCTTTCCTGAAAAAGGAACTTTCATGTAAAACAAACTATATATGATCAAAGATGGCCTGAGGTCAAACCCTAGAATGAAACTAAACTATCGGTCCCTTCAGAAAACATGCTCACTAAGTATTTTCTATGTCCACCAACAATTGCAGAAGGTAAATAAGTAGGAGGAATAAAGAAATAAAGTTTTCCACTTGCTGATGGTCTTTTTAATTCCACAACTCGACCATTAATGTTCAGATGGAAGCTAGGACTAAGAATACACTATCCAATAAGAAGCAGATAAAGAATAAATGCTTCTGAGAGTAAGATCTTATTACAGCTGGAATTCCATTAAGTAATTACCTTTTTTAGGAAGCAAAGAAAATTTTGCTTAAAACTCCAACAGTGGATATTATCTAATCCCTAGGGTCAATAAGTATGCAAGACCTGTGGATGGCCAGGAAGGGAGGAGTACTGTGTGGGTGACATTGGGTTGGGAGATACCTTGCTGTGAAAGGACAAATCAAGAACTCAGAGGGAAAGGCAAGATCTCACTCTGTACAGATCTGGAAAGGTCCTTGTAATATTGAGTACTGCATTCTTCAGTGACATTTGAGCTACATAATCCCTTAAGTCATGAAAGCACATAAGCCCTGAGGAGCTAGCACTTTATGAGTCTTCAGTATAAGGAGACACTTCTGTCTAGAGGCTTTATGTAAACTACTTTTTACACTTAGCTCAGTGAGTGGTATCAACTATTTTTCTCCATTAATATAACTTTTTCCAGAGAAAGCAAGCCACCAAGTTGGATATATTCTGGAAGTTCACCTCAACACCCTGGTATACAGATAAGCTCAATCTTCACTGAAGGCCCCGTATCCCTATCCAGAGATGATGTCTTCGCAATACATGGTCCTTCATCTGGACTCTGTCTTGTTAAAGAAAAAGAAATCTCAGGTTGCAGCAAAGCCTGCTAAAATATATAGTAAGGTTTTGGTAAATATCAGGTGACTAAATGATGGTATGTTTGTAAATACATCATTTAAAACCAAGAAAATGGCATAGAATGTACTAGCATCTTTCAAAGTCAAATTGTATTTACTGCATTGTTCTATATATTGCCATTAAGACAGTTTTCTTCTAAAAGCAAAAAAAAAGTTAAGCAGTTATAGTAGTGTGTGTACTGGCAGGTGTAATTTATCTTAGGCATACAATTTACTTTAAAGAATTGTAAGCAGTAGGAATGTCATGTTGTTTATATAGCTCATAGCCCCTTGTTTCTGAGACTAGGAGTGCAAGCAAACAATCCTAACAGCTTCTTTCCTCTCTGATTTCCTTTTGGTTTTTTCAGCCAAAGGTTTTGTTGAGTATATTCATAATGAAGGATATATGAAAACCAGTTTTACCATGGTGGATAAATTACAATCTTTGTTTCAATGGGGTTTGTAGTTCAGTGAGAAGAGTGTACCAATCTCACAAAAACCCACTCATTTATAGGGAAGAGAGAGTTTTCCTCTTGTACTGGTTTTAATCAGAATGCTACACAGAAGCAAAATATGGATGCAAGAGCAGTTGGTGCTATTTACAATTGCTGCTTCCTTCATTTGGAGGGCATTACAAAATCTTACAGCAGTACATTATTAATGTTTTAATTATTATAAAATTGTCCATGTTTTCTAGGAATTTCAGAGAGCAAGAGGATATAATTTATTGGCCACTTGATTGAAACTTTATTATATCTTATTGTAATTTATTAAAACTCACACTTAACCTGATGCTGAATAAAGGCCAGATGATTTCAGTTAGATGTTTTGGGCAGAAAAACAAACGTATGATTCATTCGTTTATTTTTGTGCCAATAGTGGGGCTTGAACTTACAGCCTCATACTCTCATCTGGCTTTTTCACTCACAGTTAAGTACCCTGTGACTTGAGCCACATTTCCACTTTGGGCTTTTTGCTGGCTAACTGGAGATGACCCTAGGATTTTTCTGCCCAGTCTGGCTCTGAATCCTGATCCTCAGATCTAAGCCTCTTGAATAGCTAGGATTATAGGCATGAGACATTGGCATTAAGCTAGCTCACTTATTTTTGAGTGTATGTACCAGCTTGTTACAAAATGAGAGGTCCTCGTTTAATTTTCCTTTCCTATGGCTTGTTTCAAACTAGGAGGTGGTGCATGGTTTGTTTTGGGGAGCCGGATACATGGATTGAAGAGTGAGGCTGGAGAGATAGTGTGTGATGCTGGCTTGTTCTACCGTACAGACCTTCAGCTGACCTACTTGATTGTGTTTTAGAAGCGAGATTCTAGGGTAGAAAAGGAAGTGTCAAATACTAGTACTATGGCTAAAAACAATAGCCATGTTTGGGTATATTAGCAAATTAGTATGTAATATTCTTCTTTTCTTCATTACCAACTCTGCAATTACTTCAGTTATGCCCAAAGGTAAAGAGTTCAGAGAAGTGATTTGCAATTTAAAATATATTCTTAGGCTAGAGTGATTAAAAAATTTACACAAATTACCCCAAATCAATTTTTTCCCCAAACCTATGGGGTGTTCTAGGCTAAAGGTCTTTTGATTAAAAGTAAGCCACAGACATTTTCTGAAATCTTTCAGCTCATATTCTTTTCTTCATCACCCAAATAGGAAGCTATTTTCTTCTTCATCTGAACTAATAGGCACAAACATTTCCCAAAGTCTGATACTGCAGTATAACTATGAGCATTTTATTTTCCTGAATTTTTGTTGTTGTTGTTGGTCATGGGTCTTGAACTCTGGGCCTGAACACTGTCCCTGCGCTCTTCAGCTCAAGGCTAGCACTCTATCACTTGAACAAAAGTGCCACTTCTGGTTTTCTGGTGCTTAATTAATAAGAGTCTCATGGACATTCCTGCCTGAGCTGGCTTTGAACTGCGATCCTCAGATCTCAGCCTCCTGAGTAGTTAGGATTACAGGCATAAGCCACCAGCGCCTAGCTTCCTGAATATTTTTGATGCATGATTGGACAAACTGGTGGGTATAGAATCTGTGGTATGGAAAACCAACTGTGGTCATAGAGGTGCACAAAAATTCTGCTTTTACCTAATAACAAGTCTTTAACATAAATATTAAGGAAGCACAAAAGTAAGGAAAACATTTGAAAAAGTCTTCAGGCCTTTAACCTAAAATCGTAGGTCTTCTTTGAACTTTGACTTTCTGTCTCCTGCCATGGGATCCTGCCCTAACAGCATCACTGTAAACAGAGTATAAATGGTGGGTGAGAGTCTGCTGGATACATAGCTAATCTAATAAGTAGGAGGACACAGAAAGTACATGTACAACATGCTGAAGGCTTTGGATGCAGTCACTATACACAGTTCTATGGATCTTTGCCATGATGCAGATAAGCTTAGTGTGATTTGGCTGTGAGGCCAGCACAACACAGAATTGCATAAGCACGGGCTTGGGGGAGGTGGTGGGGGCAGGGAGAGGTGGGAGGGCAGTGATGGTAAGAGGAAACAAAGGAGGAGGCAACAATGCTTGATAAGAAATGTATTCATTTCCTTGCTCATGTAATTGTAACCCCTCTGTACAGTATTTTCACAATAAAAAACTTATTAAAAATGAATTGCATAAGCACTCATACCCATGATCAGACACTACAAACCTCTTCATATTGAACCTCTCTGCCCTAATACATAAGGCCTTGCTCAAACCTCCAAGAACACTATGGAAAGGTCAAGAGATGGGTGGTCACATCGTCTCCTGCAGCACTGAACACACGGTTGACCTTGGTCATAAGGAGTGGGGTGTTGATGGTGAACAGGATGACAGCTGTTCTCAGCTCCAGGAGAGTTCTAACCATCATTCCACATGCATTATTCTTGCAGACGCTGCATTGTCTTCCAGAAGGTACTGTTCCAGGAGGAACTGTTTTAGACAAATCCTTAAATCATGATGACCACAGTGTTTCTGCCTGGCACATGTTTACTTCTATGGACATTGGTCCTATATCACTAGAACTTTCTGGGCCTGTTTCTAACATTCATTGTATAGAAAACCACTAACATACTACCTTCTCATAAGGACAAATATTAGGTCGTTTCTGAAAACCTCTGTGGAATTCATCAAGGTCTCATAAAGAAGCATTTTTTTTAATACTGGTTAGGGACTTTCCAAAATCTGACTGGCTCTAAACCAGCCTACACTCAAAACCAAGATAAATCCAAACGAAGAAGAATCCTCTAGAATTGCTAGGAAAAAATGAGAGACTGGGTACAGAAAGACAAAAGTAAACTGTCTATCCTTTTGCCAATTTCCTTGCATAAATTATAATATACCTTGAAAAGAAGCCTCTGCTATAAGATAAGGTCTCTTTAAAAATATTAACACTAGGGAAGTGGCACTTTGGCTCAAATGGTAGAGCACTGACCTTGAACACAAAGAGTCTCAAAGACAGTGCCCAGGCCTTGAGTTCAAGCCCCAGGACCTGCAAAAAAAAACTTAATAACAGATTAAAAAAGAAATATTGTGTGTGGGGGGAGTGTAGTTGTGGAGGTGGGAGGGCAGGGATGGTAGGGGAAAAACAAAGGAGGAGGCAACAATGCTTGATAAGAAATGTACTTACTACCTTGCTCATGTAATTGTAACCCCTCTGTATGGTATTTTCACAATAAAAAACTTAAAAAAAAGGAATATTTTGTTTTAAAAAGAAAACAGCATTATAGAAAACAGACTGCACTAAACATTTTATTGTAGTAGCTAAAAAGCTATAAACATGCTAAGTATTATGCGCCATGTCTCAGGTCAGAGTAGGGCGTGGCTGGCACGGGGTATAGAAATGTGTGGGCAGGAGGAAGGATGATGTAGGAGAAATGCCTACTTACATACAAACTGCCCCCCCTTCCTCACAGGGAGATCTCCTAAGAGTGTCACCATTAAGATGAGTTTACTGGGGATGGGAAGGTGGCTCAGTGGTAGAGTGCTTGCCTTGCATGCATGAGGCCCTGGGTTCGATTCCTCAGCACCACATAAGCAGAAAAAGCTGGAAGTGATGCTGTGGCTCAAGCGCTAGCCTTGAGCCAAAGAGCTGAGCAACAGCGCCCAGGCCCAGAGTTCAGGCCCCACGACCAACAATGAGTTTACTGTTTAGTTTATTTTTGGAAAGAGCTTTTGGGAATTGTGTTTGCAGTAGGTTTTTTTCTTTTTTTAAATTTTATTGGACAGAGCATATTTTCGACTTGGTCAACAAGAGGAGCACTGACCATCAGCTATACCAGCTAGTGAAAAGAAGACCTAGAGATTCTCTCTGAGGATGCTGCACACACCAGGATAAGAGCTAGGATAGTACTCTAGTCTTGTTTTGTTTTGTTTTCTTCTTCTTCTGTGTTTGGCTCCAATGTCATAGGCAAACTGCCAACTGTGCAAGAATCCAAGTATGCTGACAGGAATCATCCTGGATAATTCTGCTTATGCTAGCTAAACAATGTGCATCATTGAATAAGCCATCTTCTGACTGTATTTATGAAATGTTATGTCTGCCTAGCACTGAGCCTGTAGTATTCTAGTGCAGTTTACCCTTGTCTGACAATACTTTTGTCTTTCCTTGATTCTACTCAATAATCATATGTTCTCTGTGGAGAAGCTGAAGTTACAGAGCAACCATTCTGGTAATAAGACAGAGTAGTATTTAATAAAGTGCCTATATTCCAAGACAATTCTCCTAAGAGAAAGGAAGCAGGTCCATAGAAAGTAAAAATTATTTAAAACTTTCACTGCCTCCTAATGAAATATAAATATATATATACACACATACATATATCAATAGTGTATACATATATATGTATATACACACCATGGATATATGTAATTATATATACACATATTGTGTATATATATATACATATATATATGTGTGTATATATATACATACATATATATATATATATGTATGTATATATATACACACACACACACACACACACCAGTATTGGGCATTGTCACTTAGCTTTTTTGCTTTACCACTGAGCCACAGCTCAAATTCTCACTTCTTGGTGGCTAATAGGAGATAAGAGTCATATGTATTTTTCTTTCCATGCTGAGTTTGAATGGTGATCCTAAGATCTTGACCTCCTCTATAGCTAGGATTATAGGTGTGAGCCCCAAGCAGTGGCAAGAGAGCCATCTGTAAACCCTTTCCAAATTTAGCACTTCTACCTACCTGAGTTTTCTCTGCTTCCCCTGAGCTACTACTGTTCGCATACTCAGGACCCCTAACTTGTAGTCTTTTCCACTGGAATTAATCGCGATCTACTTGAGACCTCTTTACTTCTTGCAAGAAGGAACTAAGAAGCAAGGGAAGTTCAAGTAGGAAAAGCATCCTGAACACATTTATTTTGATGTTGTATAACTCTGAGATAAGTTCTTCCACTTTCTCAAGTGTGGAGTGTCACAGGTTGGGGGAAGACAGTCTCCTTTGTTCTCTGGAGGACTTCATAGCCATGTCCACTGACTGTTTCCTCTCAAGTGGGTTTAGGCAATTGATCACACCCATACAAGGGAGAAAACACAAAACAAACCTAAACCTTGATTTCCAAACCACATGTCAATAATTATAGAAGCCTCTGCACCACTACAGTAAGAAGAAAATAGTTTCTTCTAAGTTGTGCCAAGTGACAAATGAGGCACATGAGACAAATGAGTTCTACCTATATTGTGAGCATCTCTGAAGGGGGACAATTTTGCTTTCAAGCCATTGCCTCTATGTTCAGAATGAGTGCTTGATTTATGCTATTTCTGAATGTTTAATGATCTTCCCTGGGTATTAGTCTTGGTTCCCAATTAAATTGGAAGTTCTTCGTGGGCAGGAACTATTTTTTGGCTTGGGTGTTTCTTGTATTATTTAATTTTGTACTAGGCACAGGAAGTTTGTACATCACTGTGTACCCACAGAAGTTACAAAGTGGTTTCCAAGAGCATTTTTTCACATAGAGCTTGTTCCAATAATTATGGCTCTTTGAGGGGCCTCTTGCAGTAGCCTAAGTAAGTGAGGTCATACCACCCTTAGGCTGAGCATAAAGTATACAATTCAAGATTTGAAAGTGCATTTTTGGCATGAATTGTACCTTTCCCTAAAAGATATATATGTATGTAGATACATATGTACATATATACACACATATAAGTGCATATATATATACATCTATATTATATGCATGTATATATATGCATACATATATGTATCTTTCCTTTCCATTCAAGTGTTAGTGATGGCAAAACAAAAGTAACCTATAGAACAAACAGGAAAACTCTATTACTAGGTGAGTTCTTCAGACAGTCCTTCTAGGTCTTATATTTTGTACGCTGAACTTGTGCCAGTAAGCAGTTCACCTTCAGATATAGCCACTGAAGCAGCATCTGTCAGGTTTAAGTGTTACAAGATCAAATGTAGCCTGTGGCACCGCAGACTTACAAATTAGTTCCTCTATGAAATGAAACTGGGTACAGAAAATTAAAGTGACTCCCTAATCGGCATCATCAGTCATCCAGTTAAAGATGGGACCTTGGAACCGCAGGAGGATAAATACTGAATACCAGTTACACATAGCCTTGTAGCAACTGCTCACTTCAGTGACTCCTGGCCGAAATTAATCTAACTTCAAAATACCTCAGTGCTTTCTGGCCGTGTCCTGTGTGACAAACTGAGATTCATGTTGTGCATGGCCTCTGTGCTCATCCAGAAGTAGGCTTGTTATGACCCAGCCTTTTATGTCAGTTAGGTTCAACTCACTGGGTCTATTTAGTTCAGTGTCACCTCTTTTGGCATTTAAAAGGTGATGAGGTTGCTGGATATACTTTGGGGAGAAAAGCTGTAGTTGGTGGGATGGAACAGAGGCTCTATTCTTGCTGTTCTGGGCTCTGTTGCCTTGTTCAGAAATATGCTCATGGCTTTGCTCCCTGAAGGTATATTTGGGAGAAATCTTTCTGATGTGGCTCTCCTACTGTAGAGACTGGTAAACAGGTAGTCAGGATAGCACTGTTAAAGGCCCCTTTCTATACCTCTGCCAACCTAGGATGGAACCCCAAGCTTACCCTGGGGCATATATTGGTAGAGGCAAGAAAGTGGGGCTGTTAACTGAGGAGCCTAAGCCTGATGACTGGCTGATATGGAATACAGATTGGGAAGCAGAGTCAAAGTATGTTAAGCTCATCTAAACAAAATGAATGAAAATTATTAGGTAGAAACAATTCAAGAGAGTCAAAGTAGTTTCTTCTCCTTTTTTCCTATGTTAATCTCAGTACCTTGCCTTCAAAGTAAGGTGAGGTAGTTTCTAAATTTTGAGACACTGCCTGCTGGCAGACGGTATGCTACAGGGGCTGGCTGCAAATCAAAGGTATTTCAATTTTCTCCCATATGCTAGATTGTAAGGAAGTCACACTGTCTCGGCATTATAATGTAGCTAGATTTATTCAAAACCCACAAATATTGGTTGTTACTGAGTATAGTTCAATCACTAGAGTAGGCAAGAACATAAGGAGAATAAGAAAACTTTCTGACTTCTTGGAGTTTGCACCTCAGCAGGGTGGATATGTGTAAACATGGTCAGGGGGTGATAATATGGGTATCCCGGGGGCCTCCACCAGCCGACTGTAAGCCAGCTGGCTACAGACGTGCAAGGAGAAGGCAGCCTGTGAGCTGAGTCTAGAAGTGAGAGAAGGAGACAGCCAGGTTAGAGGGAGCCCAGGGAACAGAGACACGGGAAACTTGTCTCTTGTGGAAACCACAAGAAAGAAGGTAAAGAGAACTGATGTAGTGTGGTATGTTCAGTGGAGAGGCTGGCAGGGAATGGAGGCAGGCAGTGTGCAAAAGCTCCAGTCACCTTTGTCTTCAATGTCATTCTAGGACTCTTGGATCTTTTCTTCTGTGGGAAGAGATGATTTCTGGTAGTGAAGCCATACAGAGGTACACAGTATGTCCTAATCTGACTAGTCAAGAAACAATCTGAGGGATAGAAGACTAGACAGGACAGGTATTGAGGAGACTGCTGAATGGCCCAGGTGAGAGGTAAGAGGTTAAATGAGGCAGTGACTGAGGAAGAAAACAGATGCTAGAAATAATCAGAAAGAAAAAGGAAGGGCATGTATGATTTATTTATGTGACAGATGAACAGAGGAGGTCAGGGATGTTCAGAGCACAGTTTCTGGCTTGAATGACATAGTTGATACTAGCTTTTTCTAAGAAAAGGAAAAAGACACAGGAGAAGATGGCTGTTAAAAAGTCAAGACAAGGGCTGTAGCAGGTGCTTCCCCATAGCCCTCACTAAGTACAGAATTGTTCATTTTGATGTTTGACTCCAGAACTCAGCCACTGAGTTTGATTGGTTAAGCCACTCAACTGTTTTGTTACAGCTTCCCTAACACACAAAAACCAGAGGGCTACCAGAAGGAATTTCAATTACCTGCTAGGGGAAGATAGTACACTGGAGAGCTGAGGTATGATGGGCAGTGAGAAGTAAAGGCTACCCTTTAGAAGTGTTTACAGGAGAAGGAGCTAGAGAATCAGGAGAATCAGAATTTTCTGAGTGTGACCTTGGTATATGAAATGGTCCTGAGGTGTAGTGTTCTTGATTATGACAACATACGGTAACTAAAAAGGAGATGTAAATATGGCCACGAGTCGGGTTCTCGGCCCTGCTGAGATGGAGAGATGCTTCACTCCTCAATGGATACGCCTAAATATGGCAAGTTTACTGAGGGTGGCAATGATGGGGTGGGTGAAAATCTGGCTGATACATCAAAAGAGTTTTGGGCTCTGTAATACTTTATAAGTAAGGCAGCTCCTTACCACTGGGTCTGCTGAGATGAATGCATATTTAGTGTCTGGAAAAGAGTGACTTTTAAGTTTTATTTGTACACACAAAGACATTTTAAAGAGTAATACCATTTTTTGTTTTTTTAATAGCCATCATATGCAAAAATTATAGACACATCACAAAAAGACTACTAATAAAATTTTAGACAAACAACCTACCAGAAACTCCTGGTGGGGTCTTAATGAATTTTCCATTAAAATGACCAATAACAGCCTCACATTTTTCTGTTGATTCCATCCTATTTATATAAAACAACAAAACATTTAGAAATAGATAGAAGTCTTAAGTTTTCATTTTGTTCTGTACATGTGCATTTTTTCAGGTTTTCTGGACATGAGTTAAATTTAGCAAAAATATCAATCTGATAAAGAAAAGAAGAGTCATTCTTTTAGGTAACTGTTGATTTTATAATTCTACAATAAAATAAACTGATATGCAAGTATCTCATGAATCATGAATGAATTATATCCAGAATGCTTAATATTAATGTACCAAATGTATAATTTTGTTCTAATTTTTGAAAACTGAAAATCAATACATAATACCTTTCTTTGTCAGGGTATTGAGTTAAAACCAACACTTTAATAGACTAGCATATTTACTACTTGCTAAAATATTGGTCCTTTTAAAGGGGGTATTTCCTTCTATGAATTCATCTAAATGACAGTAAAACATGACAACAGCTCATGTTGATCAGAGTGTGCCTTAGTGTATTTCTCATTTTACAATTAGTGAAGTCAATTATGTACTTAGTCATCTTGACTTTAAGGAGTAATGAAAAACTAGGGATTAGGGGCTGGGCAGGTGGCTCAGTGGTAGAGTGCTTGCCTTGCAATGCATGAGGCCCTGGGTTCGATTCCTTAGGACCACATAAGCAAAAAGAAAAAAGCTGGAAGTGGCGCTGTGGCTCAAGTGGTAGAGTGCTAGCCTTGAGCTGAAGAGCTGAGGGACAGTGCCCAGGCCCAGAGTTTCAGGCCCCACGACCGGACACCCCCCCCAAAAAAAAAAGAAAAACTAGGGATTAAATTCACAAATTATTTTTATATCTAAGTTGGCTAACAATGTTTGAGAAACACTTGTGGGGGGGTAAAATTCAATTACTTTGACTTATTTTTCCTTAGTGGAAGAAACATTGAGCAATCTTTTCCAAATGGGATACCTGAGAAGTTACTAATTTTAAAAATGCATAGAATTTAATAGGGTTCTGCCTTTGAATGCAGAGGTACGACAATTGATCTGCTCTCCAAACAGCACCACAGAGAGGATTTGATGATGCTGAGCCACCCAACGTCTCACCTGGATCTATTTATTTATTTATTTTGGAAACAGAGTCTTACTACGTATCATAGACTAGCCTTAAACTTGTGATACTCCGATCTCTGCCTTCCAAATGCTAGGATTATAGGCATTCACCACTGTCTGACTTTATGTGATTCTTTTAAGCAATAAGAGCATGCAGTGGCAATGCTGGACTTGGAAACTTGCAATTGAGAGAATTACAAAACTGTCTGGCCTACTAAAGCTATGGAATAAATAAACGCTAGAAGTAATAGCCCTTATTGCATGACTTGGAAGCTCAGAGACAATAGAGAAAATTTTTATTTTGCCTGCAAATTGTCTTGGATTTATAAAAATAACATGTAATAATAATGTTCTTTTGAGATTACAAGTCTGTGATAAGATATGACTGTATTTGGTCTAAAGTGTTATTCCTTCAAAATTAAACTCAATAATTTGAAATGTCTAGATACTATTTGTAACTGCACATTATTAATAAATTCCTAAGTGATTCATCCTATAAAATCAGATTTGAAATATACAGTTTATGTTGATAATTCTAACAAAATATTGGGCTTAATATCTTTACTCTAGAGACCAATTAACCACTACTCTCAAGTATCCTTTCTGGAGAAGATAAAAATTAAATGAAAGGAATAAATAGTCATATCTGGGAAATTATTTCTTCAGAAGAATCTGAAGAATTATAACATCTTAGTAGGTGTTACTGTGTTATATTAAAATGTTATATGTTGGTTAGGTCTCATATCCTTTTTAAAGTCTGAAGTATTCAGTATTAAGACAACTAAATCTTATATTGACTAAGGATCAAATATCTATATAATTAGAGCTAACATTTTATCTTTAATGATATTTAGGAGATGAATTGACTTGTTGTTGTTGTTGTTGCTGTTGTGGGAGTTAACTCAGGGTCTTGGCACTCCCTGAGCTTTTTCCAATTAAGGTTAGCACTCTACCACTTTGAGCCACAGCACCAATTCTGGTTCTGGTGGTTAATTCAAGAGAAGAATCTCATGGACTTTCCTGCCCACTGGCTTCCAACTGTGATCCTTAGATCTCAGCTTCCTGAGTAGCTAGGATTACAGATGTGAGCCACCAGTACCCAACGGAGTTGACATTTTTGAGAAGTTAGAAACATCCCAATATAACTAATCAAAATACAGGGCACATGGTTTCTGAATTACTGCTTATGTGATGGTTCCTTGCTATGGGCCACCAAAGGCAGGTTACAATGAAATTACAATGAATGATCACAAGATTTGGGAATATTTTTGTGTAATTTATTTAAGCTCATGATACAAGTGGTTCATTTTTCTCTCTTTTGTCACCTTTTATTTTCTAGGATAACTTAACAGAACTATTATTATTGATATACTATGGAAGGAGAAGGCAGTGTGCTTACCTGGCAAAGCCAACACCACGACTTGTGCCACTGGAGTCACGTAGTATCCTTGTAGAAATAACTTGTCCAAAAGGTTTGAGCATATTTTCAAGTTCTTGCTCATCCATGGACAGTGGCAAATTGGAAATATACAGGTTGGTAGGATCTTGTTCCTGTTGCTAAAGCAGAACAGAGAACTGTTTATCAATTTCCAATAGAACATGAGATATTTATGTGAACATACCTACTTTTATTTAGCCACCCTCTTTGCTCAAGTCTGATTCAAGTACTTCTCGGTGGGATTATAGACTGTCCAGAACACTCATGTCACCTTGGATACTTGAAAATATCTAAAGTTTGGGCCATCTACACAGGTCAGGCATAGGTCGCAGAGTCCTTCTCAGCAGATGAGAAGGTGGCTCTGCTGGCAGGCTCTCCTGACTTGGAGATGATGTCCTCATGAAACCACAACTCTCAGCTGTTTGCAGTTTCTAAATATAACCAACCTCTCCTCCACTGCTATTTTTAGGAGTCCACTCTAGGCACACTATTGTACAAGAGGTTAAACTGCTAATAATCCAATTTGGAGACACATGAAAAAGGGTTCTGACCGAGTTGTATGCAATCCAGTATGAGCTTTGTGAATTCACTTTAAGTACTACTTTTAAGTAGTGGTTATCAGTGGAAAAAAGAGAGCTTCTAATTCAACTCGGAGAAGAAAAGCAAAGCCACAGAAAGTGGCATAGTATGGGCAGAGCAAAATTTTAGAGTTTTAAGAAAGCTGAGGTCAAAAGTTGTCACTGCATTTGATTTTGGCACCCTGGGTATTATATATGTTTATCTGAATTAGGGAAGGGAAAGGGAACAACAAAATGGTGAGACAAAGGACAAAGGGCAAACCAATGCAACAGTGATACTCACAAGACAATGTGTTGTTAATGAACTGTACAATTTGAAGGGAAAGTAGGAGAAAAATGAAGGAGGGGGTAACAAGTTTGACAAGAAATGTACTCACTACCTTACATATGTAACTATAACCCCTCTGTATATTACCTTGACAATAAAATTAAATTAAAAAAAAGTAGATGAAACAAGTAGGGTTTCTAAATCCTTGCTCCACCAATAGTAATCTATGAGTCAGAGGCCCACAGAACTGAAATTACCTGGAAGCTTATTAGAGATACAGAATCCCAAGCCTTCGACCTACAGACTAATAAGCTGTATTTTAATATGCTCAAATGATTAGTAAGCATATGAAAGTTTGAGAGGCAATACTCTTAGATCAAGAAAGCCTCTCCGACAGGAAGAATAGCTTCTGACCGAAGCAAAATTCACCCATGGAGCTGTGTGATTAGCACAGCCTTCATTGAAACATCAGCCTTTGATCTTATTAACCAGCTGTATCCTTTTTTAAAACTTGTGCTAAGTATTGAACATTCTGGGCAAGCACTCTATCACTGAACTATACCCCCAGCTCTCCAATTGTATCTTTACATATTGAAGCATCTGAAAGCTTTTGATTTTTCTTTAATAAGCACTATTAGTAAAATCCTTAATTGATGGGCTAGCCTTTGGCAATAGAATGGCACACTCATTATGACTTACTAGATTTCCAAAATAATGGTCTTTTAAAAATATATGTGTTATATAAGTACTGTGCGCTAACCGATTGCGCCACCATTGTAACAATGAGATGTACAAGACACTATGTTGAAAATGAACTTTACAGCTTTGGGGGGGTGGAAGGGAGAGGGAGGAGTTGGGAAAGTAGGGGGGGGAAGGGATGGTACGGGAAAAACAGGAGGAGGTAACAACGCTCGATAGGAAATGTACTCATTACCTTACTCATGTAACTGTAACCCTTCTGTACAGTATTTTACAATAAAATATATAAAAATATATGTGAAGCATTATGCATGTCTGAATTTGTATAAAGGCTTTCCAGTGTATCCTAGCATTCATTAAGCCTGAAATGAAATCTTATACTTTTCTATAATCTTTAAGACTTAACACTGACTTTTTATCCTATACTTATCAGATTTAAAATAACAATCTGGGTGGTAGCTGATTTGTACAGTGCTTGCCTAACATGTTGGAAATCTTGGGTTCAATCTTCAGCATATGCATGTGTGTGCACATGCATGCACGTCTACACACACACACACACACACACACACACACACACACGCACAGAGACTCTGGTATTTGAGGAACAGCAAATGACTTGGAGTGGACAAGAATTAAAGTTATCAAATACTGGGAAGTATGAAAAAGTCCTGCTTTTACAGTTTCCTGGACACAGAGGAAGGCAGTGTGCAAACAGGTCAATCCCAAAGATATAAAGTACCAGAGCCCACTCTGGGTGCCCCATATTCTACAGGGTAGGTCATGGGTGTGAGGGGGAGGACAGGTGGTCTAAGAAAATACTAAACATTTCCAAATGATCAAAAGTAAGCTGAACATTGACTCTCATCAGCCATACATAGGCAACTATCTGCTTTTAGCAAAAAATAGATGCTGATTACCTTATGCTGAGCAAAACTTTCTACTGTCAATTATACAAAGTATATCTTTTATATATGAAATTTGGGAAGTGATTTGTTTAATAGATGTAGTATACTAATACAGGCAGTATTTCACGGTACTGTCCAGGGGTATATTGAGGTAGATAGAAGGTGAAGTCTTTTCCCTTATTTTCATTTCACATGCTTCCTCTAGCAGCTTCCTCTAGATCATTACTACTCAGTTCCTTGATTAGCCATCACCTGTAGGCCCCGACTTCCCAAGTCTCTGGTGCTTTTCAGGATTGTAAGATGTATTACTTACTACAGAAATCTGTCCTGCATGAGCCAACACAGTCTTTTCTCCCTGAGGGTGGTCATGCAGCTAAAGGGCACTTCCAGTGTCTCTTACATGTCCCTGATACCCACTAGAAGTAGCTATGATCTAGCAGTTTATAGTTAGACAGGAGGGAGAAACATGTAATGAAGGCTAGAAGTATGCAAACTACAATGGGTAGAGAAGGGACAGATGGAGTACTCTTTTAGGGACATGAGGATGCCTGATTTATAGGATGAGAGATTGAAGAACGAGCAAAAATCATGAGGCTGAGATGGACTGTGAGCAGCTATGTAAGGAGGTTGGCTATACTTTCCAGTCATGGCTGCTTAGACTTTCCAAGATAAGCCATACTAAAACCAGGAAGGACCATACAACCAGAGGATGCTGTGGGTAAAGGCCAAAGCAGCCTTGCCTGAGCTGCAAAATTTCCTTTCAATATTGTACTTCATTGAAAAAAAACAAAAACAAAAACAAAAGTCACTCAACTTCACAATCAACTCCTAGCACTTTGAGTTTGTTTCAATAAACATCTGTGACTGATACCATCAAGTAACCCTAATACTTCAGGAGGAAAAGGCAAGTTGGGCTTGCAGTTGGAGAGCCATACCTTGAACAACAGAGGTCTGGAGGCCTAGAATCAGGCTTGATCTGGCCACTCTCCTCTCTTAGAAAAACTTTTCATGCCTTAGTCAGATTCAGAATGATGATGGGAAGTCCCTAATTAAAGTGCACTAAAATACTCCTCAGACAAAGATATGGCATAGAAATGGTCATATAAGGGATGTACATTAAAACATTATAGACTTTTAAAATTATACTATGAAGATCTCAATGACTAATATTCAAGAGCGCAAAAAGAGAATTTATTAGACATGTTAAGTGTTTTTAAAAGGGAGTTAACAATGTAGATGCTCAGTACTTTCTAAATCTGTGTTTTAGTAGATTAATATTAGAATATTAATAACACTAGGGCATATCCTACAAGTTATTGATTCAATTTGACAGTTTATCAGTGAAGAAAACATTAAAACTGCTAAAAATCAGAATCTAGAAAAAAGGGTCCTCAACTCATCGTCTGATAATAATGAGAGGGAGTGGACTAAAGAAGCATAAATATTTCCTATGATTTTTTTTCCTAGTGTCTGATTTTCTATAGCAAAACCTTCAGGTTTTTCTTTCTTCTCAGTTAGTCAACCTGTCCTGTAAACATTAATCATGGTATTGTAGTAATTTTAAAGTTAAAGCCAAAAGAAAGGAGGGGTGGACAAAACCCAAGCATCAGCCACAAACTATCTAATCCCTAAAGTGACCAGTCTCTCTCATTACTAGTCATTCAGAGTGAATGGATCATATACTTGTAAGCCCTTGTAAGTCCTTGGTGGTGTTTTTGAATGAGGATAATTTAGTCTCTTTACAATCAATGGGAAACCATAACTCTGTTTTATTATGTCTAAAAAATAAATTGCTCTGTCTGAAAAATGTTATTCTGTTGGTGACCATTATTGGTGGCCAATCAAAAGTGGGTGCGATGGGCCTCTTTATATCCTTAGGCACAGAAAGGGTTCAAGGGCCTCTCTAACAAGTGGAAAACTAGATCCCACATTGGCTATGAGAGGGATAAACGGCACTAATGTTCACTTGCATAGAAAAGCCAGGCTTGGAGGTCCCACATGGTGTAAAGCACTCAGTCATCATCTGAAAGAAATTAACAAAAACCTCCCTATGCGTGTGGAATGGTTCCTAAAATGCAAGAAAGAGACTTGGCAGGAAGAGCAGACATCTGTTTTCTCTTGTACTGAATAGGTCCAGCGAGCAGATCACCGCTCATGGGCATGTGATTGTAAACTACTTGGAGTATGTGGACCTCTGGGTGGAGGCAGGGGGATTTCATTCCCGCTCACTTGACTGCTTATTTGTTGAGAAAAATGTGCAAGCTTCCCACCAGCCAAACAACACCCCAGGGTCTACTGACCTGGGGCAGAGGTTTAGAGAAGTTACTTTGTTAACAGATATCAACCATGTTACTTTGTGTATTACATCTTTTTATCTTGTTATCTGAGCTTCTTTTCCTTTCTCTTCATAGAATTCATATCCTTTATTTGAAATATTCACACATGTGAAACATCTGCCAAGTTTAACATAAATAGGATTTCCATAAGGTCCAAGGCCCTTTCTAGTTGGTAAGTTTCATCAGATTACATCAGAGTTCTCCACATATGTAATTTCAAATCCATCCTTCCTTCCTTCCTTCCTTCCTTCCTTCCTTCCTTCCTTCCTTCCTTCCTTCCTTCCTTCCTTCCTTCCT